>NC_054474.1:176105659-176456135 GCF_017639515.1 Carcharodon carcharias | reverse complement strand
GACACAGACTCACTCAAACCCTCACACTGTCACAGACTCACTCAAACTCACACTGACATAGAATCACTCAATCTCTCACACTGACACAACTCACTCAAACTCACTGACACAGACTCACTCAAACTCAGTGACAAAGATTCACCCAAACTCACACAGACACAGACACACTCAAACTCACGGACACAGACTCACTCAAACTGACTGACACAGACTCACTCAAACTCTCACACTGACACAGACTCACTCAAACTCTCACACAGACGCAGAATCACACAAACTCACACAGACGCAGACTCACTCAAACTCAGACTGACACAAACTCACTCAAACTCTCACACTGACACAGACTCTCTAAAACTCTCACTGACGCAGATTCACTCAAACTCAAACTGACACAAACTGTCTCAAACTCACAATGACACAGACTCACTCAAAATCTCACACTGACACAACTCACTCAAACTAACTGACACAGACTCACTCAAACTCAGTGACAAAGATTCACTCAAACTCACACTGACCCAGACACACTCAAACTCACTGACACAGACTCACTCAAACTCACACTGACACAGACTCACTCAAACTCACCCTTTCACACTCACTCAAACTCACACTGACACAGACTCACTCAAACTCACACTGACATGGACTCAGTCAAACGCTCACACTGACACAGACTCACTCAAACTCTCACACAGACACAGATACCCTCAAACTCAAACTGACACAGACTCACTCAATCTCACACACTGACACAGACTCATTCAAACTCACACTCACACAGACTCACTCAAACTAACATGAACACAGACTCACTCAAACTCACACTGACACAGAAACACTCAAAGTCAAACTGACCCAGGCTCGCTCAAACTCAAACTGACGCCGACCCACTCAAACTCACACTCACAAAGACTCACGCAAACTCACACTGACACAGACTCACTCAAACTCACACTGACACAGACTCACTCAAACTCAGACTGTCACAGACTCACTCAAACTCTCACACTGACACAGACTCACTCAAACTCTCACACAGACACAGACTCACTCAAACTCAAACTGCAATACTCACTCAATCTCACACACTGACACAGACTCATTCAAACTCACACTGACCCAGACTCACTCAAACTCTCACACTGACACAGACACACTCAAACTCACACTGACACAGAATCACTCAAACTCACATTGACACAGGCTCACTCAAACTCAAACTGACGCCGTCCCACTCAAACTCACACTCACACAGACTCACTCAAACTCACACTGACCCAGTCTCACTCAAACTCTCACACTGACACAGACTCACTCAAACTCTCACACTGACACAGACTCATTCAAACTCACACTGACCCAGACTCACTCAAACTCTCACACTCACACAGACTCACTCAAACTCACACTGACACACTCACTCAAACTCACAGTGACAATGTCTGACTCAAACTCAAACTGACACAGACTCACTTAAACTCTCACAATGACACAGACTCACTTAAACTCTCACAATGACACAGACTCACTTAAACTCGCACTCAAACAGATTTACTCAAACTTACACTGACACAGACTCACTCAAACTCACACAGACACAGATTCCCTGAAACCCACAATGACACAGACTCACTCAAATTCGCACACCGACACAGACTCACTCAAACTCAAACACACAGATTCATTTAAACTCACAGTGACAGAGACTCACTCAAACTCACACTGACACAGACTCACTCAAACTGACTGACACAGACTCACTCAAACTCTCACACTGACACAGACTCACTCAAACTCTCACACAGACACAGAATCACACAAACTCACACAGACGCAGACTCACTCAAACTCACACTGACACAGACTCACTCAAACTCTCACACTGACACAGACTCACTAAAACTCTCACTGACGCAGATTCACTCAAACTCTCACACAGACACAGACTCACTCATACTCACCCTGACACAGATTTACTCAAACTCTCACACTGACTCAGACTCACTCAAACTCAAACTGACACAAACTGACTCAAACTCACAATGACACAGACTCACTCAAACCCTCACACTGTCACAGACTCACTCAAACTCACACTGACATAGAATCACTCAAACTCTCACACTGACACAACTCACTCAAACTCACTGACACAGACTCACTCAAACTCAGTGACAAAGATTCACCCAAACTCACACAGACACAGACACACTCAAACTCACTGACACAGACTCACTCAAACTGACTGACACAGACTCACTCAAACTCTCACACTGACACAGACTCACTCAAACTCTCACACAGACGCAGAATCACACAAACTCACACAGACGCAGACTCACTCAAACTCAGACTGACACAAACTCACTCAAACTCTCACACTGACACAGACTCTCTAAAACTCTCACTGACGCAGATTCACTCAAACTCAAACTGACACAAACTGTCTCAAACTCACAATGACACAGACTCACTCAAAATCTCACACTGACACAACTCACTCAAACTAACTGACACAGACTCACTCAAACTCAGTGACAAAGATTCACTCAAACTCACACTGACCCAGACACACTCAAACTCACTGACACAGACTCACTCAAACTCACACTGACACAGACTCACTCAAACTCACCCTTTCACACTCACTCAAACTCACACTGACACAGAATCACTCAAACTAACATGAACACAGACTCAGTCAAAATCACACTGACACAGACTCACTCAAACTGACTGACACAGACTCACTCAAACGCTCACACTGACACAGACTCACTCAAACTCTCACTGACACAGACTCACTCAAACTCACATTGGCACAGACCCACTCAAACTCACATTGGCACAGACCCACTCAAACTCACACTGACACAGACTCACTCAAACTCTCACACAGACTCAGAATCACACAAACTCACACAGACGCAGACTCACTCAAACTCACACTGACGCAGACTCACTCAAACTCTCACACGGACACAGACTCACTCAAACTCTCACACTGACACAGACACACTCAAACACACACTGACACAGACTCATTCAAACTCACACTGACACAGACTCACTCAAACTCTCACACTGACACAGAATCACACAAACTCACACAGTCGCAGACACACTCAAACTCTGACTGACACAGACTCACTCAAACTCACACTGACACAGACTCACTCAAACTCACATTGGCACAGACCCACTCAAACTCACACTGACACAGACTCACTCAAACTCTCACACTGACACAGACTCACTCATACTCTCACACAGACACTGAATCACACAAACTCACACAGACGCAGACTCACTCAAACTCACAATGACGCAGACTCACTCAAAATCTCACACGAACACAGAATCACTCAGACTCTCACACTGACACAGGCACACTCAAACTCACACTGACACAGACTCAACCAAACTCATTGACACAGACTCACTCAATCTCATTGACTCAGATTCACTCAAATTCACACTGACAAAGTCTCACTCATACTCACACTGACACAGACTCACTCAAGCTCAAAATGACGCAGACTCTCTCAAACTCACACTGACACAGACTCACTCAAACTCACACTGACATGGACTCAGTCAAACTCTCACACTGACACAGTCTCACTCAGTCTCACACTGACGCAGACTCACTCAAACTCAAACTGACATAGACTCACTCAACTCACACTAAGACAGACTCACTCAATCTCACACTGACGCAGACTCACTCAAACTCAAACTGACATAAACTGACTCAAACTCACAATGACACAGACTCACTCAAACTCTCACACTGTCACAGACTCACTCAAACTCACACTGACATAGAATCACTCAAACTCTCACACTGACACAACCCACACAAACTCACTGACACAGACTCACTCAAATTCAGTGACAAAGATTGACTCAAACTCACACTGACACAGACTCACTCAAACTCACTGACACAGACTCACTCAAACTCACACTGACACAGACTCACTCAAACTCACCCTTTCACAATCACTCAAACTCACACTGACACAGAATCACTCAAACTAACATGAACACAGACTCAGTCAAACTCACACTGACACAGACTCAGTCAAACTCACAATGACACAGACTCATTCAAACTCTCACACTGACACAGACTCACTCAAAATCTCACTGACACAGACTCACTCAAACTCACACTGACACTGACTCACTCAAACTCACATTGACACAGACCCACTCAAACTCACACTGACACTGACTCACTCAAACTCACATTGACACAGACCCACTCAAACTCTCACACTGACACAGACTCACTCAAAATCTCACACAGACACAGAATCACACAAACTCACACAGACGCAGACTCACTCAAACTCACACTGACGCAGACTCACTCAAACTCTCACACGGACACAGACTCACTCAAACTCTCACACTGACACAGACAGTCTCAAACACACACTGACACAGACTCATTCAAACTCACACTGACACAGACTCACTCAAACTCACACTGACATGGACTCACTCAAACTCTCACACTGACACAGACTCACTCAAACTCTCACACAGACACAGACACACTCAAACTCAAACTGACACAGACTCACTCAATCTCACACACTGACACAGACTCATTCAAACTCACACTGACACAGAATCACTCAAACTAACATGAACACAGACTCACTCAAACTCACACTGACACAGAATCACTCAAATTCACACTGACACAGGCTCGCTCAAACTCAAACTGACACCGACCCACTCAAACTCACACTCACACAGACTCACTCAAACTCACACTGACACAGACTCACTCAAACTCAAACTGACACAGACTCACTCAAACTCTCACACTGACACAGACTCACTCAAACTCTCACACAGACACAAACACACTCAACCTCAAACTGACAGACTCACTCAATCTCACACACTGACACAGACTCATTCAAACTCACACTGACCCAGACTCACTCAAAATCTCACACTGACACAGACACACTCAAACTCACACTGACACAGAATCACTCAAACTCACATTGACACAGGCTCGCTCAATCTCAAACTGACGCCGACCCACTCAAACTCACACTCACACAGACCCACTCAAACTCACACTGACCCAGTCTCACTCAAACTCTCACACTGACACAGACTCACTCAAACTCTCACAATGACACAGACTCACTTAAACTCACACTCACACAGACTCACTCAAACTCACACTGACACACTCACTCAAACTCACAGTGACATTGACTGACTCAAACTCAAACTGACACAGACTCACTCAAACTCACACTGACGCAGACTCACTCAAACGCTCACACTGAAACAGACTCACTCATACTCTCACACAGACACAGAATCACACAAACTCACACTGACACAGACTCACTCAAACTCACACTGACACTGACTCACTCAAACTCACATTGACACAGACCCACTCAAACTCAAACTGACACAGACTCTCTCAAACACTCACACTGACACAGACTCACTCAAACTCTCACACAGTCACAGAATCACACAAACTCACACAGCTGCAGACTCACTCAAACTCACAATGACGCAGACTCACTCAGACTCTCACAGGGACACAGACTCACTCAAACTCTCACACGGACACAGACACACTCAAATTCACAATGACACAGATTCATCCAAACTCACACTGACACAGTCTCACTCAAACTCACACACTGACACAGACTCACTCATTCTCACACTGACACTTTTCAAACTCACACTGACGCAGACTCACTCAAACTCAAACTCACACAGCCTCACACAAACTCACACTGACAAAGACTCACTGAAACTCACTGGCACAGACTCACTCAAACTCATTGACAAAGACACACTCAAACTCACTGACTCAGATTCTCTCAAATTCACACTGACAAAGTCTCACTCAAACTCACACTGACACAGACTCACTCAAGCTCAAACTGACGCAGACTCACTCAAACTCACACTGACACAGACTCACTCAAACTCACACTGACACAGACTCACTCAAACTTACATGAACACAGACTCAGTCAAAATCACACTGACACAGACTCACTCAAACTGACTGACACAGACTCACTCAAACGCTCACACTGACACAGACTCACTCAAACTCTCACACAGACACAGACACCCTCAAACTCAAACTGACACAGACTCACTCAATCTCACACACTGACACAGACTCATTCAAACTCACACTCACACAGACTCACTCAAACTAACATGAACACAGACTCACTCAAACTCACACTGACACAGAAACACTCAAAGTCACACTGACCCAGGCTCGCTCAAACTCAAACTGATGCCGACCCACTCAAACTCACACTCACAAAGACTCACGCAAACTCACACTGACACAGACTGACTCAAACTCAAACTGACACCTACTCACTCAAACTCTCACACTGACACAGACTCACTCAAACTCACACTGACACAGACTCACTCAAACTCAGACTGTCACAGACTCACTCAAACTCTCACACTGACACAGACTCACTCAAACTCTCACACAGACACAGACACACTCAAACTCAAACTGCAATACTCACTCAATCTCACACACTGACACAGACTCATTCAAACTCACACTGACCCAGACTCACTCAAACTCTCACACTGACACAGACACACTCAAACTCACACTGACACAGAATCACTCAAACTCACATTGACACAGGCTCACTCAAACTCAAACTGACGCCGTCCCACTCAAACTCACACTCACACAGACTCACTCAAACTCACACTGACCCAGTCTCACTCAAACTCTCACACTGACACAGACTCACTCAAACTCTCACACTGACACAGACTCATTCAAACTCACACTGACCCAGACTCACTCAAACTCTCACACTCACACAGACTCACTCAAACTCACACTGACACACTCACTCAAACTCACAGTGACAATGTCTGACTCAAACTCAAACTGGCACAGACTCACTTAAACTCTCACAATGACACAGACTCACTTAAACTCTCACAATGACACAGACTCACTTAAACTCGCACTCAAACAGATTTACTCAAACTTACACTGACACAGACTCACTCAAACTCACACAGACACAAATTCCCTGAAACCCACAATGACACAGACTCACTCAAATTCGCACACCGACACAGACTCACTCAAACTCAAACACACAGATTCATTTAAACTCACAGTGACAGAGACTCACTCAAACTCACACTGACACAGACTCACTCAAACTGACTGACACAGACTCACTCAAACTCTCACACTGACACAGACTCACTCAAACTCTCACACAGACACAGAATCACACAAACTCACACAGACGCAGACTCACTCAAACTCACACTGACACAGACTCACTCAAACTCTCACACTGACACAGACTCACTAAAACTCTCACTGACGCAGATTCACTCAAACTCTCACACAGACACAGACTCACTCATACTCACCCTGACACAGATTTACTCAAACTCTCACACTGACTCAGACTCACTCAAACTCAAACTGACACAAACTGACTCAAACTCACAATGACACAGACTCACTCAAACTCTCACACTGACACAGACTCACTCAAACTCACACTGACATAGAATCACTCAAACTCTCACATTGACACAACTCACTCAACTCACTGACACAGACTCACTCAAACTCAGTGACAAAAGTTCACTCAAACTCACACTGACACAGACTCACTCAAACCCATTGACACAGACTCACTCAAACTCAAACTGACACAGACTCACTCAAACTCTCACACTGACACAGACTCACTCAAACTCTCACACAGACGCAGAATCACACAAACTCACACAGACGCAGACTCACTCAAACTCAGACTGACACAAACTCACTCAAACTCTCACACTGACACAGACTCTCTAAAACTCTCACTGACGCAGATTCACTCAAACTCAAACTGACACAAACTGTCTCAAACTCACAATGACACAGACTCACTCAAAATCTCACACTGACACAACTCACTCAAACTAACTGACACAGACTCACTCAAACTCAGTGACAAAGATTCACTCAAACTCACACTGACCCAGACACACTCAAACTCACTGACACAGACTCACTTAAACTCACACTGACACAGACTCACTCAAACTCACCCTTTCACACTCACTCAAACTCACACTGACACAGAATCACTCAAACTAACATGAACACAGACTCAGTCAAAATCAAACTGACACAGACTCACTCAAACTGACTGACACAGACTCACTCAAACGCTCACACTGACACAGACTCACTCAAACTCTCACTGACACAGACTCACTCAAACTCACACTGACACTGACTCACTCAAACTCACATTGGCACAGACCCACTCAAACTCACAGTGACACAGAATCACTCAAACTCTCACACAGACTCAGAATCACACAAACTCACACAGACGCAGACTCACTCAAACTCACACTGACGCAGACTCACTCAAACTCTCACACGGACACAGACTCACTCAAACTCTCACACTGACACAGACACACTCAAACACACACTGACACAGACTCATTCAAACTCACACTGACACAGACTCACTCAAACTCTCACACAGACACAGAATCACACAAACTCACACAGACACAGACACACTCAAACTCTGACTGACACAGACTCACTCAAACTCACACTGACACTGAATCACTCAAACTCAAATTGACACAGACCCACTCAAACTCACACTGACACAGACTAACTCAAACTCTCACACTGACACAGACTCACTCATACTCTCACACAGACACTGAATCACACAAACTCACACAGACGCAGACTCACTCAAACTCACAATGACGCAGACTCACTCAAAATCTCACACGAACACAGAATCACTCAAACTCTCACACTGACCCAGACACACTCAAACTCACACTGACACAGACTCAACCAAACTCATTGACACAGACTCACTCAATCTCATTGACTCAGATTCACTCAAATTCACACTGACAAAGTCTCACTCATACTCACACTGACACAGACTCACTCAAGCTCAAACTGATTCAGACTCACTCAAACTCACACTGACACAGACTCACTCAAACTCACACTGACATGGACTCAGTCAAACTCTCACACTGACACAGTCTCACTCAGTCTCACACTGACGCAGACTCACTCAAACTCAAACTGACATAGACTCACTCAAACTCACACTAAGACAGACTCACTCAATCTCACACTGACGCAGACTCACTCAAACTCAAACTGACACAAACTGACTCAAACTCACAATGACACAGACTCACTCAAACTCTCACACTGTCACAGACTCACTCAAACTCACACTGACATAGAATCACTCAAACTCTCACACTGACACAACTCACTCAAACTCACTGACACAGACTCACTCAAATTCAGTGACAAAGATTCACTCAAACTCACACTGACACAGACTCACTCAAACTCACTGACACAGACTCACTCAAACTCACACTGACACAGACTCACTCAAACTCACCCTTTCACAATCACTCAAACTCACACTGACACAGAATCACTCAAACTAACATGAACACAGACTCAGTCAAATTCACACTGACACAGACTCACTCAAACTCACAATGACACAGAGTCACTCAAACTCTCACACTGACACAGACTCACTCAAAATCTCACTGACACAGACTCACTCAAACTCACACTGACACTGACTCACTCAAACTCACATTGACACAGACCCACTCAAACTCACACTGACACTGACTCACTCAAACTCACATTGACACAGACCCACTCAAACTCTCACATTGACACAGACTCACTCAAAATCTCACACAGACACAGAATCACACAAACTCACACAGACGCAGACTCACTCAAACTCACACTGACGCAGACTCAATCAAACTCTCACACGGACACAGACTCACTCAAACTCTCACAGTGACACAGACAGTCTCAAACACACACTGACACAGACTCATTCAAACTCACACTGACACAGACTCACTCAAACTCACACTGACATGGACTCACTCAAACTCTCACACTGACACAGACTCACTCAAACTCTCACACAGACACAGACACACTCAAACTCAAACTGACACAGACTCACTCAATCTCACACACTGACACAGACTCATTCAAACTCACACTGACACAGAATCACTCAAACTAACATGAACACAGACTCACTCAAACTCACACTGACACAGAATCACTCAAAGTCACACTGACACAGGCTCGCTCAAACTCAAACTGACACCGACCCACTCAAACTCACACTCACACAGACTCACTCAAACTCACACTGACACAGACTCACTCAAACTCAAACTGACACAGACTCACTCAAACTCTCACACTGACACAGACTCACTCAAACTCTCACACAGACACAGACACACTCAACCTCAAACTGACAGACTCACTCAATCTCACACACTGACACAGACTCATTCAAACTCACACTGACCCAGACTCACTCAAACTCTCACACTGACACAGACACACTCAAACTCACACTGACACAGAATCACTCAAACTCACATTGACACAGGCTCGCTCAATCTCAAACTGACGCCGACCCACTCAAACTCACACTCACACAGACCCACTCAAACTCACACTGACCCAGTCTCACTCAAACTCTCACACTGACACAGACTCACTCAAACTCTCACAATGACACAGACTCACTTAAACTCACACTCACACAGACTCACTCAAACTCACACTGACACACTCACTCAAACTCACAGTGACATTGACTGACTCAAACTCAAACTGACACAGACTCACTCAAACTCACACTGACGCAGACTCACTCAAACGCTCACACTGAAACAGACTCACTCATACTCTCACACAGACACAGAATCACACAAACTCACACTGACACAGACTCACTCAAACTCACACTGACACTGACTCACTCAAACTCACATTGACACAGACCCACTCAAACTCAAACTGACACAGACTCTCTCAAACACTCACACTGACACAGACTCACTCAAACTCTCACACAGACACAGAATCACGCAAACTCACACAGCCGCAGACTCACTCAAACTCACAATGACGCAGACTCACTCAGACTCTCACAGGGACACAGACTCACTCAAACTCTCACACGGACACAGACACACTCAAATTCACAATGACACAGATTCATCCAAACTCACACTGACACAGTCTCACTCAAACTCACACACTGACACAGACTCACTCATTCTCACACTGACACTTTTCAAACTCACACTGACGCAGACTCACTCAAACTCAAAATCACACAGCCTCACACAAACTCACACTGACAAAGACTCACTGAAACTCACTGGCACAGACTCACTCAAACTCATTGACAAAGACACACTCAAACTCACTGACTCAGATTCTCTCAAATTCACACTGACAAAGTCTCACTCAAACTCACACTGACACAGACTCACTCAAGCTCAAACTGACGCAGACTCACTCAAACTCACACTGACACAGACTCACTCAAACTCACACTGACATGGACTCACTCAAACTCTCACACTGACACAGACTCACTCAAACTCTCACACAGACACAGACACCCTCAAACTCAAACTGACACAGACTCACTCAATCTCACACACTGACACAGACTCATTCAAACTCACACTCACACAGACTCACTCAAACTAACATGAACACAGACTCACTCAAACTCACACTGACACAGAAACACTCAAAGTCACACTGACCCAGGCTCGCTCAAACTGACGCCGACCCACTCAAACTCACACTCACAAAGACTCACGCAAACTCACACTGACACAGACTGACTCAAACTCAAACTGACACATACTCACTCAAACTCTCACACTGACACAGACTCACTCAAACTCACACTGACACAGACTCACTCAAACTCAGACTGTCACAGACTCACTCAAACTCTCACACTGACACAGACTCACTCAAACTCTCACACAGACACAGACACACTCAAACTCAAACTGCAATACTCACTCAATCTCACACACTGACACAGACTCATTCAAACTCACACTGACCCAGACTCACTCAAACTCTCACACTGACACAGACACACTCAAACTCACACTGACACAGAATCACTCAAACTCACATTGACACAGGCTCACTCAAACTCAAACTGACACCGTCCCACTCAAACTCACACTCACACAGACTCACTCAAACTCACACTGACCCAGTCTCACTCAAACTCTCACACTGACACAGACTCACTCAAACTCTCACACTGACACAGACTCATTCAAACTCACACTGACCCAGACTCACTCAAACTCTCACACTCACACAGACTCACTCAAACTCACACTGACACACTCACTCAAACTCACAGTGACAATGTCTGACTCAAACTCAAACTGACACAGACTCACTTAAACTCTCACAATGACACAGACTCACTTAAACTCTCACAATGACACAGACTCACTTAAACTCGCACTCAAACAGATTTACTCAAACTTACACTGACACAGACTCACTCAAACTCACACAGACACAGATTCCCTGAAACCCACAATGACACAGACTCACTCAAATTCGCACACCGACACAGACTCACTCAAACTCAAACACACAGATTCATTTAAACTCACAGTGACAGAGACTCACTCAAACTCACACTGACACAGACTCACTCAAACTGACTGACACAGACTCACTCAAACTCTCACACTGACACAGACTCACTCAAACTCTCACACAGACACAGAATCACACAAACTCACACAGACGCAGACTCACTCAAACTCACACTGACACAGACTCACTCAAACTCTCACACTGACACAGACTCACTAAAACTCTCACTGACGCAGATTCACTCAAACTCTCACACTGACACAGACTCACTCATACTCACCCTGACACAGATTTACTCAAACTCTCACACTGACTCAGACTCACTCAAACTCAAACTGACACAAACTGACTCAAACTCACAATGACACAGACTCACTCAAACCCTCACACTGTCACAGACTCACTCAAACTCACACTGACATAGAATCACTCAATCTCTCACACTGACACAACTCACTCAAACTCACTGACACAGACTCACTCAAACTCAGTGACAAAGATTCACCCAAACTCACACAGACATAGACACACTCAAACTCACGGACACAGACTCACTCAAACTCAGTGACAAAGATTCAGTCAAACTCACACTGACCCAGACACACTCAAACTCACTGACACAGACTCACTTAAACTCACACTGACACAGACTCACTCAAACTCACCCTTTCACACTCACTCAAACTCACACTGACACAGAATCACTCAAACTAACATGAGCACAGACTGAGTCAAAATCAAACTGACACAGACTCACTCAAACTGACTGACACAGACTCACTCAAACGCTCACACTGACACAGACTCACTCAAACTCTCACTGACACAGACTCACTCAAACTCACACTGACACTGACTCACTCAAACTCACATTGGCACAGACCCACTCAAACTCACAGTGACACAGACTCACTCAAACTCTCACACAGACTCAGAATCACACAAACTCACACAGACGCAGACTCACTCAAACTCACACTGACGCAGACTCACTCAAACTCTCACACGGACACAGACTCACTCAAACTCTCACACTGACACAGACACACTCAAACACACACTGACACAGACTCATTCAAACTCACACTGACACAGACTCACTCAAACTCTCACACTGACACAGAATCACACAAACTCACACAGACACAGACACACTCAAACTCTGACT
The DNA here is from genome assembly GCF_017639515.1 of Carcharodon carcharias. Classification (NCBI taxonomy): domain Eukaryota; kingdom Metazoa; phylum Chordata; class Chondrichthyes; order Lamniformes; family Lamnidae; genus Carcharodon; species Carcharodon carcharias. Next base: position 176,442,378 of record NC_054474.1, on the reverse strand, counting down.
GAAACAGACTCACTCAAACTCACACTGACACTGAATCACTCAAACTCAAACTGACACAGACCCACTCAAACTCACACTGACACAGACTAACTCAAACTCTCACACTGACACAGACTCACTCATACTCTCACACAGACACTGAATCACACAAACTCACACAGACGCAGACTCACTCAAACTCACAATGACGCAGACTCACTCAAAATCTCACACGAACACAGAATCACTCAGACTCTCACACTGACACAGGCACACTCAAACTCACACTGACACAGACTCAACCAAACTCATTGACACAGACTCACTCAATCTCATTGACTCAGATTCACTCAAATTCACACTGACAAAGTCTCACTCATACTCACACTGACACAGACTCACTCAAGCTCAAAATGACGCAGACTCTCTCAAACTCACACTGACACAGACTCACTCAAACTCACACTGACATGGACTCAGTCAAACTCTCACACTGACACAGTCTCACTCAGTCTCACACTGACGCAGACTCACTCAAACTCAAACTGACATAAACTGACTCAAACTCACAATGACACAGACTCACTCAAACTCTCACACTGTCACAGACTCACTCAAACTCACACTGACATAGAATCACTCAAACTCTCACACTGACACAACCCACACAAACTCACTGACACAGACTCACTCAAATTCAGTGACAAAGATTCACTCAAACTCACACTGACACAGACTCACTCAAACTCACTGACACAGACTCACTCAAACTCACACTGACACAGACTCACTCAAACTTACCCTTTCACAATCACTCAAACTCACACTGACACAGAATCACTCAAACTAACATGAACACAGACTCAGTCAAACTCACACTGACACAGACTCACTCAAACTCACAATGACACAGAGTCACTCAAACTCTCACACTGACACAGACTCACTCAAAATCTCACTGACACAGACTCACTCAAACTCACACTGACACTGACTCACTCAAACTCACATTGACACAGACCCACTCAAACTCACACTGACACTGACTCACTCAAACTCACATTGACACAGACCCACTCAAACTCTCACACTGACACAGACTCACTCAAAATCTCACACAGACACAGAATCACACAAACTCACACAGACGCAGACTCACTCAAACTCACACTGACGCAGACTCAATCAAACTCTCACACGGACAGACTCACTCAAACTCTCACACTGACACAGACAGTCTCAAACACACGCTGACACAGACTCATTCAAACTCACACTGACACAGACTCACTCATACTCTCACACAGACACAGACTCACTCAAACTCACACTGACATGGACTCACTCAAACTCTCACACTGACACAGACTCACTCAAACTCTCACACAGACACAGACACACTCAAAATCAAACTGACACAGACTCATTCAAACTCACACTGACACAGACTCACTCAAACTCAAACTGACACAGACTCACTCAATCTCACACACTGACACAGACTCATTCAAACTCACACTGACACAGAATAACTCAAACTAACATGAACACAGACTCACTCAAACTCACACTGACACAGAATCACTCAAAGTCACACTGACACAGGCTCGCTCAAACTCAAACTGACACCGACCCACTCAAACTCACACTCACACAGACTCACTCAAACTCACACAGACACAGACTCACTCAACCTCAAACTGACAGACTCACTCAATCTCACACACTGACACAGACTCATTCAAACTCACACTGACCCAGACTCACTCAAACTCTCACACTGACACAGACACACTCAAACTCACACTGACACAGAATCACTCAAACTCACATTGACACAGGCTCGCTCAATCTCAAACTGACGCCGACCCACTCAAACTCACACTCACACAGACCCACTCAAACTCACACTGACCCAGTCTCACTCAAACTCTCACACTGACACAGACTCACTCAAACTCTCACAATGACACAGACTCACTTAAACTCACACTCACACAGACTCACTCAAACTCACACTGACACACTCACTCAAACTCACAGTGACATTGACTGACTCAAACTCAAACTGACACAGACTCACTCAAACTCACACTGACGCAGACTCACTCAAACGCTCACACTGAAACAGACTCACTCATACTCTCACACAGACACAGAATCACACAAACTCACACTGACACAGACTCACTCAAACTCACACTGACACTGACTCACTCAAACTCACATTGACACAGACCCACTCAAACTCACACTGACACAGACTCTCTCAAACACTCACACTGACACAGACTCACTCAAACTCTCACACAGACACAGAATCACACAAATCACACAGCCGCAGACTCACTCAAACTCACAATGACGCAGACTCACTCAGACTCTCACAGGGACACAGACTCACTCAAACTCTCACACAGACACAGACACACTCAAATTCACAATGACACAGATTCATCCAAACTCACACTGACACAGTCTCACTCAAACTCACACACTGACACAGACTCATTCAAACTCACACTGACACAGAATCACTCAAACTAACATGAACACAGACTCACTCAAACTCACACTGACACAGAATCACTCAAAGTCACACTGACACAGGCTCGCTCAAACTCAAACTGACGCCGACCCACTCAAACTCACACTCACACAGACTCACTCAAACTCACACTGACACAGACTCACTCAAACTCAAACTGACACAGACTCACTCAAACTCTCACACTGACACAGACACTCAAACTCTCACACAGGCACAGACACACTCAACCTCAAACTGACAAACTCACTCAAACTCTCACACTGACACAGACACACTCACACTCACACTGACACAGACTCACTCAAACTCTCACACGGACACAGACTGACTCAAACTCTCACACTGACACAGACACACTCAAACTCACACTGACACAGACTCACTCAAACTCACACTGACACAGACTCACTCAAACTCTCACACTGATACAGACTCACTCAAACTCACACTGACACAGAATAACTCAAACTCACCCTGTCACACTCACTCAAACTCACACTGACACAGACTCACTCAAACTCTCACACTGACACAGACTCACTCAAACTCACACTGACACAGACTCACTCAAACTCTCACACTGACACAGACTCACACATTCTCACACTGACACATTTCAAACTCACACTGACGCAGACTCACTCAAACTCAAACTCACACAGCCTCACACAAACTCACACTGACAGAGACACACTGAAACTCACTGACACAGACTCACTCAAACTCATTGACAAAGACACACTCAAACTCACTGACTCAGATTCACTCAAATTCACACTGACAAAGTCTCACTCAAACTCACACTGACACAGTCTCACTCAAGCTCAAACTGACGCAGACTCACTCAAACTCACACTGACACAGACTCACTCAAACTCACACTGACATGGACTCACTCAAACTCTCACACTGACACAGACTCACTCAAACTCTCACACAGACACAGACACACTCAAACACAAACTGACACAGACTCACTCAATCTCACACACTGACACAGACTCATTCAAACTCACACTGACACAGAATCACTCAAACCAACATGAACACAGACTCACTCAAACTCACACTGACACAGAATCACTCAAAGTCACACTGACACAGGCTCGCTCAAACTCAAACTGACACCGACCCACTCAAACTCACACTCACACAGACTCACTCAAACTCACACTGACACAGACTCACTCAAACTCAAACTGACACAGACTCACTCAAACTCTCACACTGACACAGACTCACTCAAACTCTCACACAGACACAGACACACTCAACCTCAAACTGACAGACTCACTCAATCTCACACACTGACACAGACTCATTCAAACTCAAACTGACCCAGACTCACTCAAACCCTCACACTGACACAGACACACTCAAACTCACACTGACACAGAATCACTCAAACTCACATTGACATAGGCTCGCTCAAACTCAAACTGACGCCGACCCACTCAAACTCACACTCACACAGACCCACTCAAACTCACACTGACCCAGTCTCACTCAAACTCTCACACTGACACAGACTCACTCAAACTCTCACAATGACACAGACTCACTTAAACTCACACTCACACAGACTCACTCAAACTCACACTGACACACTCACTCAAACTCACAGTGACATTGACTGACTCAAGCTCAAACTGACACAGACTCACTCAAACTCACACTGACGCAGACTCACTCAAACGCTCACACTGAACCAGACTCACTCATACTCTCACACAGACACAGAATCACACAAACTCACACTGACACAGACTCACTCAAACTCACATTGACACAGACCCACTCAAACTCACACTGACACAGACTCTCTCAAACACTCACACTGACACAGACTCACTCAAACTCTCACACAGACACAGAATCACACAAACTTACACAGCCGCAGACTCACTCAAACTCACAATGACGCAGACTCACTCAGACTCTCACACGGACACAGACTCACTCAAACTCTCACACGGACACAGACACACTCAAATTCACAATGACACAGATTCATCCAAACTCACACTGACACAGTCTCACTCAAACTCACACACTGACACAGACTCACTAATTCTCACACTGACACATTTCAAACTCACACTGACGCAGACTCACTCAAACTCAAACTCACACAGCCTCACACAAACTCACACTGACAAAGACTCACTGAAACTCACTGACACAGACTCACTCAAACTCATTGACAAAGACACACTCAAACTCACTGACTCAGATTCACTCAAATTCACACTGACAAAGTCTCACTCAAACTCACACTGACACAGACTCACTCAAGCTCAAACTGACGCAGACTCACTCAAACTCACACTGACACAGACTTACTCAAACTCACACTGACATGGACTCACTCAAACGCTCACACTGACACAGACTCACTCAAACTCTCACACAGACACAGACACACTCAAACTCAAACTGACACAGACTCACTCAATCTCACACACTGACACAGACTCATTCAAACTCACACTCACACAGACTCACTCAAACTAACATGAACACAGACTCACTCAAACTCACACTGACACAGAAACACTCAAAGTCACACTGACACAGGCTCGCTCAAACTCAAACTGACGCCGAACCACTCAAACTCACACTCACAAAGACTCACTCAAACTCACACTGACACAGACTGACTCAAACGCAAACTGACACAGACTCACTCAAACTCTCACACTGACACAGACTCACTCAAACTCACACTGACACAGACTCACTCAAACTCAGACTGACACAGACTCACTCAAACTCTCACACTGACACAGACTCACTCAAACTCTCACACAGACACAGACACACTCAAACTCAAACTGCAAGACTCACTCAATCTCACACACTGACACAGACTCATTCAAACTCACACTGACCCAGACTCACTCAAACTCTCACACTGACACAGACACACTCAAACTCACACTGACACAGAATCACTCAAACTCACATTGACACAGGCTCACTCAAACTCAAACTGACGCCGACCCACTCAAACTCACACTCACACAGACTCACTCAAACTCACACTGACCCAGTCTCACTCAAACTCTCACACTGACACAGACTCACTCAAACTCTCACACTGACACAGACTCATTCAAACTCACACTGACCCAGACTCACTCAAACTCTCACACTCACACAGACTCACTCAAACTCACACTGACACACTCACTCAAACTCACAGTGACATTGACTGACTCAAACTCAAACTGACACAGACTCACTTAAACTCTCACAATGACACAGACTCACTTAAACTCTCACAATGACACAGACTCACTTAAACTCGCACTCACACAGATTTACTCAAACTTACACAGACACAGACTCACTCAAACTCACACAGACACAGATTCCCTGAAACCCACAATGACACAGACTCACTCAAATTCTCACACCGACACAGACTCACTCAAACTCAAACACACAGATTCATTTAAACTCACACTGACAGAGACTCACTCAAACTCACACTGACACAGTCACTCAAATTCAAACTCACACAGACACACTCACTTATACTCACACTGACACTGACTCACTCAAACTAACACTGACACAGACTCACTCAAACTCTCACAATGACACAGACTCACTCATTCTCACATTGACAATGACTCACGCAAACTCACTGACGCCGACTCACACAAACTCACACTGACAAAGACTCACTCAATCTCTAAAACTGACACAGACTCACTCAAAATCTCGGACTGACACAGACTCACTCAGACTCACTGACACTGATTCACTCAAACTCACACTGACACAGACTCACTCAAACTCAAACTGATACAGACTCACTCAAACTCTCACGCTGACACAGACTCACTCAAACTCTCGGACTGACACAGACTCACTCAGACTCACTGACACATTCACTCAAACTCACACTGACACAGACTCACTCAAACTCTCACACTTACACATACTCACTCAAACTCTCACACGAACACAAACTCACTCAAACTCTCACACTGACACAGACACACTCACACTCACACTGACACAGACTCACTCAAACTCTCACACGGACACAGACTGACTCAAACTCTCACACTGACACAGACACACTCAAACTCACACTGACACAGACTCACTCAAACTCACACTGACACAGACTCACTCAAACTCTCACACTGATACAGACTCACTCAAACTCTCACACTGACACAGACTCACTCAAACTCACACTGACACAGAATCACTCAAAGTCACACTGACACAGGCTCGCTCAAACTCAAACTGACACCGACCCACTCAAACTCACACTCACACAGACTCACTCAAACTCACACTGACACAGACTCACTCAAACTCAAACTGACACAGACTCACTCAAACTCTCACACTGACACAGACTCACTCAAAATCTCACTGACACAGACTCACTCAAACTCACACTGACACTGACTCACTCAAACTCACATTGACACAGACCCACTCAAACTCACACTGACACTGACTCACTCAAACTCACATTGACACAGACCCACTCAAACTCTCACATTGACACAGACTCACTCAAAATCTCACACAGACACAGAATCACACAAACTCACACAGACGCAGACTCACTCAAACTCACACTGACGCAGACTCAATCAAACTCTCACACGGACACAGACTCACTCAAACTCTCACAGTGACACAGACAGTCTCAAACACACACTGACACAGACTCATTCAAACTCTCACTGACACAGACTCACTCAAACTCACACTGACATGGACTCACTCAAACTCTCACACTGACACAGACTCACTCAAACTCTCACACAGACACAGACACACTCAAACTCAAACTGACACAGACTCACTCAATCTCACACACTGACACAGACTCATTCAAACTCACACTGACACAGAATCACTCAAACTAACATGAACACAGACTCACTCAAACTCACACTGACACAGAATCACTCAAAGTCACACTGACACAGGCTCGCTCAAACTCAAACTGACACCGACCCACTCAAACTCACACTCACACAGACTCACTCAAACTCACACTGACACAGACTCACTCAAACTCAAACTGACACAGACTCACTCAAACTCTCACACTGACACAGACTCACTCAAACTCTCACACAGACACAGACACACTCAACCTCAAACTGACAGACTCACTCAATCTCACACACTGACACAGACTCATTCAAACTCACACTGACCCAGACTCACTCAAACTCTCACACTGACACAGACACACTCAAACTCACACTGACACAGAATCACTCAAACTCACATTGACACAGGCTCGCTCAATCTCAAACTGACGCCGACCCACTCAAACTCACACTCACACAGACCCACTCAAACTCACACTGACCCAGTCTCACTCAAACTCTCACACTGACACAGACTCACTCAAACTCACAATGACACAGACTCACTTAAACTCACACTCACACAGACTCACTCAAACTCACACTGACACACTCACTCAAACTCACAGTGACATTGACTGACTCAAACTCAAACTGACACAGACTCACTCAAACTCACACTGACGCAGACTCACTCAAACGCTCACACTGAAACAGACTCACTCATACTCTCACACAGACACAGAATCACACAAACTCACACTGACACAGACTCACTCAAACTCACACTGACACTGACTCACTCAAACTCACATTGACACAGACCCACTCAAACTCACACTGACACAGACTCACTCAAACTCTCACACTGACACAGACTCACTCAAACTCTCACACAGACACAGAATCACGCAAACTCACACAGACGCAGACTCACTCAAACTCACAATGACGCAGACTCACTCAGACTCTCACAGGGACACAGACTCACTCAAACTCTCACACGGACACAGACACACTCAAACTCACACTGACACAGACTCATCCAAACTCACACTGACACAGACTCACTCAAACTCACACACTGACACAGACTTCACTCATACTCACACTGACACAGATTCAATCAAACTCATACTGACGCAGACTCACTCAAACTCAAAATCACACAGCCTCACACAAACTCACACTGACACAGATTCAATCAAACTCATACTGACGCAGACTCACTCAAACTCATTGACACAGACTCACTCAAAGTCATTGACTCAGATTCACTCAAATTCACACTGACAAAATATCACTCAAACTCACACTGACACAGACTCCCTCAAGCTCAAACTGACGCAGACTCACTCAAACTCACACTGACACAGACTAACTCAAACTCACACTGACATGGACTCACTCAAACACTCACACTGACACAGACTCACTCAAACTCTCACACAGACACAGACACCCTCAAACTCAAACTGACACAGACTCACTCAATCTCACACACTGACACAGACTCATTCAAACTCACACTCACACAGACTCACTCAAACTAACATGAACACAGACTCACTCAAACTCACACTGACACAGAAACACTCAAAGTCACACTGACCCAGGCTCGCTCAAACTGACGCCGACCCACTCAAACTCACACTCACAAAGACTCACGCAAACTCACACTGACACAGACTGACTCAAACTCAAACTGACACATACTCACTCAAACTCTCACACTGACACAGACTCACTCAAACTCACACTGACACAGACTCACTCAAACTCACACTGACACAGACTCACTCAAACTCTCACACTGACACAGACTCACTCAAACTCTCACACAGACACAGACACACTCAAACTCAAACTGCAATACTCACTCAATCTCACACACTGACACAGACTCATTCAAACTCACACTGACACAGACTCACTCAAACTCACACTGACACAGACTCACTCAAACTCACACTGACACAGACTCACTCAAACTCTCACAATGACACAGACTCACTCAAACTCACACTGACACAGACTCACTCAAACTCACACTTACACAGACTCACTCAAACTCACACTGACACAGTCTCACTCAAACTCTCACACTGACACAGACTCACTCAAACTCACACTGACACAGACTCATTCAAACTCACACTGACACAGACTCACTCAAACTCACACTCACACAGACTCACTCAAACTCACACTGACACAGACTCACTCAAACTCACACTGACACTGACTCACTAAAACCCTCACACTGACACAGACTCACTCAAACTCTCACAATGACACAGACTCACTCAAACTCACACTGACACAGACTCACTCAAACTCACACTGACACAGACTCACTCAAACTCACACTGACACAGACTCACTCAAACTCACACTGACACAGACTCACTGAAACCCACAATGACACAGACTCACTCAAATTCTCACACTGTCACAGACTCACTCAAACTCAAACACACAGATTCATTTAAACTCACATTGACACAGACTCACTCAAACTCACACTGACACAGACTCACTCAAACTGACTGACACAGACTCACTCAAACTCTCACACTGACACAGACTCACTCAAACTCTCACACAGACACAGAATCACACAAACTCACACAGACGCAGACTCACTCAAACTCACACTGACACAGACTCACTCAAACTCTCACACTGACACAGACTCACTCAACCTCACACTGACACAGACTCACTCAAACTCTCACACTGACACAGACTCACTCATACTCACCCTGACACAGATTTACTCAAACTCTCACACTGACTCAGACTCACTCAAACTCAAACTGACACAAACTGACTCAAACTCACAATGACACAGACTCACTCAATCTCTCACACTGTCACAGACTCACTCAAACTCACACTGACATAGAATCACTCAAACTCTCACACTGACACAACTCACTCAAACTCACTGACACAGACTCACTCAAACTCAGTGACAAAGATTCACCCAAACTCACACAGACATAGACACACTCAAACTCACGGACACAGACTCACTCAAACTCAGTGACAAAGATTCAGTCAAACTCACACTGACCCAGACACACTCAAACTCACTGACACAGACTCACTTAAACTCACACTGACACAGACTCACTCAAACTCACCCTTTCACACTCACTCAAACTCACACTGACACAGAATCACTCAAACTAACATGAACACAGACTGAGTCAAAATCAAACTGACACAGACTCACTCAAACTGACTGACACAGACTCACTCAAACGCTCACACTGACACAGACTCACTCAAACTCTCACTGACACAGACTCACTCAAACTCACAATTACACAGACTCACTCAAACTCACATTGGCACAGACCCACTCAAACTCACACTGACACAGACTCACTCAAACTCTCACACAGACTCAGAATCACACAAACTCACACAGACGCAGACTCACTCAAACTCACACTGACGCAGACTCACTCAAACTCTCACACGGACACAGACTCACTCAAACTCTCACACTGACACAGACACACTCAAACACACACTGACACAGACTCATTCAAACTCACACTGACACAGACTCACTCAAACTCTCACACTGACACAGAATCACACAAACTCACACAGACACAGACACACTCAAACTCTGACTGAAACAGACTCACTCAAACTCACACTGACACTGAATCACTCAAACTCAAACTGACACAGACCCACTCAAACTCACACTGACACAGACTAACTCAAACTCTCACACTGACACAGACTCACTCATACTCTCACACAGACACTGAATCACACAAACTCACACAGACGCAGACTCACTCAAACTCACAATGACGCAGACTCACTCAAAATCTCACACGAACACAGAATCACTCAGACTCTCACACTGACACAGGCACACTCAAACTCACACTGACACAGACTCAACCAAACTCATTGACACAGACTCACTCAATCTCATTGACTCAGATTCACTCAAATTCACACTGACAAAGTCTCACTCATACTCACACTGACACAGACTCACTCAAGCTCAAAATGACGCAGACTCTCTCAAACTCACACTGACACAGACTCACTCAAACTCACACTGACATGGACTCAGTCAAACTCTCACACTGACACAGTCTCACTCAGTCTCACACTGACGCAGACTCACTCAAACTCAAACTGACATAAACTGACTCAAACTCACAATGACACAGACTCACTCAAACTCTCACACTGTCACAGACTCACTCAAACTCACACTGACATAGAATCACTCAAACTCTCACACTGACACAACCCACACAAACTCACTGACACAGACTCACTCAAATTCAGTGACAAAGATTCACTCAAACTCACACTGACACAGACTCACTCAAACTCACTGACACAGACTCACTCAAACTCACACTGACACAGACTCACTCAAACTTACCCTTTCACAATCACTCAAACTCACACTGACACAGAATCACTCAAACTAACATGAACACAGACTCAGTCAAACTCACACTGACACAGACTCACTCAAACTCACAATGACACAGAGTCACTCAAACTCTCACACTGACACAGACTCACTCAAAATCTCACTGACACAGACTCACTCAAACTCACACTGACACTGACTCACTCAAACTCACATTGACACAGACCCACTCAAACTCACACTGACACTGACTCACTCAAACTCACATTGACACAGACCCACTCAAACTCTCACACTGACACAGACTCACTCAAAATCTCACACAGACACAGAATCACACAAACTCACACAGACGCAGACTCACTCAAACTCACACTGACGCAGACTCAATCAAACTCTCACACGGACAGACTCACTCAAACTCTCACACTGACACAGACAGTCTCAAACACACGCTGACACAGACTCATTCAAACTCACACTGACACAGACTCACTCATACTCTCACACAGACACAGACTCACTCAAACTCACACTGACATGGACTCACTCAAACTCTCACACTGACACAGACTCACTCAAACTCTCACACAGACACAGACACACTCAAAATCAAACTGACACAGACTCATTCAAACTCACACTGACACAGACTCACTCAAACTCAAACTGACACAGACTCACTCAATCTCACACACTGACACAGACTCATTCAAACTCACACTGACACAGAATAACTCAAACTAACATGAACACAGACTCACTCAAACTCACACTGACACAGAATCACTCAAAGTCACACTGACACAGGCTCGCTCAAACTCAAACTGACACCGACCCACTCAAACTCACACTGACACAGACTCACTCAAACTCACACTGACACAGACTCACTCAAACTCAAACTGACACAGACTCACTCAAACTCTCACACTGACACAGACTCACTCAAACTCACACAGACACAGACACACTCAAACTCAAACTGACAGACTCACTCAATCTCACACACTGACACAGACTCATTCAAACTCACACTGACCCAGACTCACTCAAACTCTCACACTGACACAGACACACTCAAACTCACACTGACACAGAATCACTCAAACTCACATTGACACAGGCTCGCTCAATCTCAAACTGACGCCGACTCACTCAAACTCAAACTGACACAGACTCACTCAAACTCACACTGACCCAGACTCACTCAAACTCTCACACTGACACAGACTCACTCAAACTCTCACACTGACACAGACTCACTTAAACTCACACTCACACAGACTCACTCAAACTCACACTGACACACTCACTCAAACTCACAGTGAAAATGAGTGACTCAAACTCAAACTCACACAGACTCACTCAAACACACACTGACACAGACTCATTCAAACTCACACTGAAACAGACTCACTCATACTCTCACACAGACACAGAATCACACAAACTCACACTGACACAGACTCACTCAAACTCACACTGACACTGACTCACTCAAACTCACATTGACACAGACCCACTCAAACTCACACTGACACAGACTCTCTCAAACACTCACACTGACACAGACTCACTCAAACTCTCACACAGACACAGAATCACACAAACTCACACAGCCGCAGACTCACTCAAACTCACAATGACGCAGACTCACTCAGACTCTCACTGACACAGACTCACTCAAACTCACACACTGACACAGACTTCACTCAAACTCACAATGACACAGACTCATCCAAACTCACACGGACACAGACACACTCAAACACACACTGACACAGACTCATTCAAACTCACACTGACACAGAATCACTCAAACTTACATGAACACAGACTCACTCAAACTCACACTGACACAGACTCATTCAAACTCACACTGTCCCTGACTCACTCAAACTCAAACTGACGCCGACCCACTCAAACTCACACTCACACAGACTCACTCAAACTCACACTGACACAGACTCACTCAAACTCACACTGACACAGACTCACTCAAACTCTCACACTGACACAGACTCACTCAAACTCACACTGACACAGACTCACTCAAACTCACACTGACACAGACTCACTCAAACTCACACTGACACAGACTCACTCAAACTCACACTGACACAGACTCACTCAAACTCACACTGACACAGACTCACTCAAACTCTCACACTGACACAGACTCACTCAAACTCACACTGACACAGACTCACTCAAACTCACACTGACACAGACTCACTCAAACTCTCACACTGACACAGACTCACTCAAACTCACACTGACACAGACTCACTCAAACTCACACTGACACAGACTCACTCAAACTCACACTGACACAGACTCACTCAAACTCACACTGACACAGACTCACTCAAACTCACACTGACACAGACTCACTCAAACTCTCACACTGACACAGACTCACTCAAACTCACACTGACACAGACTCACTCAAACTCACACTGACGCAGACTCACTCAAACTCAAACTCGACACAGACTCACTCACACTAACACTGACACAGACTCACTCAAACTCACACTGACGCAGACTCACTCAAACTCATTGACACAGACTCACTCAAACCCATTGACTCAGATTCACTCAAATTCACACTGACAATATATCACTCAAACTCACACTGACACAGACTCCCTCAAGCTCAAACTGACGCAGACTCACTCAAACTCACACTGACACAGACTCACTCAAACTCACACTGACATGGACTCACTCAAACTCTCACACTGACACAGACTCACTCAACTCTCACACAGACACAGACTCACTCAAACACAAACTGACACAGACTCACTCAAACTCTCACACTGACACAGACTCACTCAAACTCACACTGACACAGAATCACTCAAACTCACACTGACACAGACTCACTCAAACTCACACTGACACAGAATCACTCAAACTCACACTGACCCTGACTCACTCAAACTCAAACTGACGCCGACCCACTCAAACTCACACTCACACAGACTCACTCAAACTCAAACTGACACAGACTCACTCAAACTCAAACTGACACAGACTCACTCAAACTCTCACACTGACACAGACTCACTCAAACTCTCACACAGACACAGACACACTCAACCTCAAACTGACAGACTCACTCAATCTCACACACTGACACAGACTCATTCAAACTCAAACTGACCCAGACTCACTCAAACCCTCACACTAACACAGACTCACTCAAACTCACACTGACACAGACTCATTCAAACTCACACTGACCCTGACTCACTCAAACTCAAACTGACGCCGACCCACTCAAACTCACACTCACACAGAATCACTCAAACTCTCACACTGACACAGACTCACTCAAACTCTCACACTGACACAGACTCACTCAAACTCTCACATTGACACAGACTCACTTAAACTCACACTCACACAGACTCACTCAAACTCACACTGACACACTCACTCAAACTCACAGTGACAATGACTGACAAACTCAAACTCACACAGACTCACTCAAACTCACACTGACGCAGACTCACTCAAACGCTCACACTGAACCAGACTCACTCATACTCTCACACAGACACAGAATCACACAAACTCACATTGACACAGACTCACTCAAACTCACATTGACACAGACCCACTCAAACTCACACTGACACAGACTCACTCAAACACTCACACTGACACAGACTCACTCAAACTCTCACACAGACACAGAATCACACAAACTTACACAGCCGCAGACTCACTCAAACTCACAATGACGCAGACTCACTCAGACTCTCACACGGACACAGACTCACTCAAACTCTCACACGGACACAGACACACTCAAATTCACAATGACACAGATTCATCCAAACTCACACTGACACAGTCTCACTCAAACTCACACACTGACACAGACTCACTCATTCTCACACTGACACATTTCAAACTCACACTGACGCAGACTCACTCAAACTCAAACTCACACAGCCTCACACAAACTCACACTGACAAAGACTCACTGAAACTCACTGACACAGACTCACTCAAACTCATTGACAAAGACACACTCAAACTCACTGACTCAGATTCACTCAAATTCACACTGACAAAGTCTCACTCAAACTCACACTGACACAGACTCACTCAAGCTCAAACTGACGCAGACTCACTCAAACTCACACTGACACAGACTTACTCAAACTCACACTGACATGGACTCACTCAAACGCTCACACTGACACAGACTCACTCAAACTCTCACACAGACACAGACACACTCAAACTCAAACTGACACAGACACACTCAATCTCACACACTGACACAGACTCATTCAAACTCACACTCACACAGACTCACTCAAACTAACATGAACACAGACTCACTCAAACTCACACTGACACAGAAACACTCAAAGTCACACTGACACAGGCTCGCTCAAACTCAAACTGACGCCGAACCACTCAAACTCACACTGACAAAGACTCACTCAAACTCACACTGACACAGACTCACTCAAACTCAAACTGACACAGACTCACTCAAACTCTCACACTGACACAGACACACTCAAACTCACACTGACACAGACTCACTCAAACTCACACTGACACAGACTCACTCAAACTCTCACACTGACACAGACTCACTCAAACTCTCACACAGACACAGACACACTCAAACTCAAACTGCAAGACTCACTCAATCTCACACACTGACACAGACTCATTCAAACTCACACTGACCCAGACTCACTCAAACTCTCACACTGACACAGACACACTCAAACTCACACTGACACAGAATCACTCAAACTCACATTGACACAGGCTCACTCAAACTCAAACTGACGCCGACCCACTCAAACTCACACTCACACAGACTCACTCAAACTCACACTGACCCAGTCTCACTCAAACTCTCACACTGACACAGACTCACTCAAACTCTCACACTGACACAGACTCATTCAAACTCACACTGACACAGACTTACTTAAACTCACACTCACACAGACTCACTCAAACTCACACTGACCCACTCACTCAAACTCACAGTGACAATGACTGACTCAAACTCAAACTCACACAGACTCACTCAAACTCTCAAACTGACACAGACTCACTCAAACTCTCACAATGACACAGACTCACTTAAACTTGCAGTCACACAGATTTACTCAAACACACACTGACACAGACTCACTCAAATTCTCACACTGACACAGACTCACTGAAACTAGGAATGACACAGACTCACTCAAATTCTCACACTGACACAGACTCACTCAAAC
Organism: Carcharodon carcharias; assembly: GCF_017639515.1. Taxonomy (NCBI): domain Eukaryota; kingdom Metazoa; phylum Chordata; class Chondrichthyes; order Lamniformes; family Lamnidae; genus Carcharodon; species Carcharodon carcharias. Next base: position 176,425,290 of record NC_054474.1, on the reverse strand, counting down.
TCAAACACACAGATTCATTTAAACTCACACTGACACAGACTCACTCAAACTCACACTGACACAGTCACTCAAACTCAAACTCACACAGACACACTCACTTAGACTCACACTGACACTGACTCACTCAAACTAACACTGACACAGACTCACTCAAACTCTCACAATGACACAGACTCACTCATTCTCACACTGACAAAGACTCACGCAAACTCACTGACGCCGACTCACACAAACTCACACTGACAAAGACTCACTCAATCTCTAAAACTGACACAGACTCACTCAAAATCTCGGACTGACACAGACTCACTCAGACTCACTGACACAGATTCACTCAAACTCACACTGACACAGACTCACTCAAACTCAAACTGATACAGACTCACTCAAACTCTCACGCTGACACAGACTCACTCAAACTCTCGGACTGACACAGACTCACTCAGACTCACTGACACATTCACTCAAACTCACACTGACACAGACTCACTCAAACTCTCACACTTACACATACTCACTCAAACTCTCACACGAACACAGACTCACTCAAACTCTCACACTGACACAGAATCACTCCAACTCACACTGACACAGACTCACTCAAACTCTCACACAGACACAGACTCACTCAAACTCTCACACTGACACAGACACACTCAAACTCACACTGACACAGACTCACTCAAACTCACACTGACACAGACTCACTCAAACTCTCACACTGATACAGACTCACTCAAACTCACACTGACACAGACTCACTCAAACTCACACTGACACAGACTCACTCAAACTCTCACACTGATACAGACTCACTCAAACTCACACTGACACAGAATAACTCAAACTCACCCTGTCACACTCACTCAAACTCACACTGACACAGACTCACTCAAACTCTCACACTGACAAAGACTCACTCAAACTCACACTGACACAGACTCACTCAAACTCTCACACTGACACAGACTCACTCATTCTCACACTGACACATTTCAAACTCACACTGACGCAGACTCACTCAAACTCAAACTCACACAGCCTCACACAAACTCACACTGACAAAGACTCACTGATACTCACTGACACAGACTCACTCAAACTCATTGACAAAGACACACTCAAACTCACTGACTCAGATTCACTCAAATTCACACTGACAAAGTCTCACTCAAACTCACACTGACACAGACTCACTCAAGCTCAAACTGACGCAGACTCACTCAAACTCACACTGACACAGACTCACTCAAACTCACACTGACATGGACTCACTCAAACTCTCACACTGACACAGACTCACTCATACTCTCACACAGACATAGACACACTCAAACTCAAACTGACACAGACTCACTCAATCTCACATACTGACACAGACTCATTCAAACTCACACTGACACAGAATCACTCAAACTAACATGAACACAGACTCACTCAAACTCACACTGACACAGAATCACTCAAAGTCACACTGACACAGGCTCGCTCAAACTCAAACTGACACCGACCCACTCAAACTCACACTCACACAGACTCACTCAAACTCACACTGACACAGACTCACTCAAACTCAAACTGACACAGACTCACTCAAACTCTCACACTGACACAGACTCACTCAAACTCTCACACAGACACAGACACACTCAGCCTCAAACTGACAGACTCACTCAATCTCACACTGACACAGACTCATTCAAACTCACACTGACCCAGACTCACTCAAACTCTCACACTGACACAGACACACTCAAACTCACACTGACACAGAATCACTCAAACTCACATTGACACAGGCTCGCTCAATCTCAAACTGACGCCGACCCACTCAAACTCACACTCACACAGACCCACTCAAACTCACACTGACCCAGTCTCACTCAAACTCTCACACTGACACAGACTCACTCAAACTCTCACAATGACACAGACTCACTTAAACTCACACTCATACAGACTCACTCAAACTCACACTGACACACTCACTCAAACTCACAGTGACATTGACTGACTCAAACTCAATCTGACACAGACTCACTTAAACTCTCACACTGACACAGACTCACTCAAACTCTCACACTGACACAGACTCACTCAAACTCACACTGACATGGACTCACTCAAACTCTCGCACTGACACAGACTCACTCAAACTCTTAAACTGACACAGACTCACTCAAACTCAGACTGATACAGACTCATTCAAACTCACACTGACACAGACTCACTCAAATTCACACTGACACAGACTCACTCAAACTCACACTGACACAAACTCACACTGACACAGACTCACTCTAACTCACACTGACACAAACTCACACTGACACAGACTCACTCTAACTCACACTGACACAGAATCACTCGGACTCAAAATGACACATGCTCACCCAAAATCACACTGACACAGACTCACTCAAACTCTCATACTGACACAGACTCACTCAAACTCAAACTGACACAGACTCACTCAAACTCACACTGACACAGAATCACTCAAACTCAAAATGACACAGACTCACTCAAACTCACACTGACACAGTCTCACTCAAACTCAAACTAACACAGAATCAATCAAACACTTTAACACAGACTCACTCAAACTCACACTGACACAGAATCACTCAAACTCTCACACTGACACAGACTCACTGAAACTCTCACATTGAAACAGATTCACTCAAACTCACACTGACACAGACTCACTCAAACTCTCACTGACACAGACTCACTCCAACTCAAACTGACACAGACTCACTCAAACTCTCACAATGACACAGACTCACTCAAACTCTCACACTGACAAAGACTCACACAAACTCACACTGACACAGACTCACTCAAACTCTCACACTGACACAGACTCACTCAAACTCACACTGAAACACACTCACCAAAACTCTCACTGATGCAGACTCACTCAAATTCACACTTTCACAGACTCACTCAAACTATCACAATGACACAGACTCACTCAAACTCACACTGACACAGACTCACTCAAACTCACACTGACACAGACTCACTCAAACTCTCACACTGACACAGAATCACTCAAACTCACACTGACACAGACTCACTCAAACTCAGACTGACACAGACTCACTCAAACTCTCACACTGACACAGTCTCATTCAAACTCACACTGACACAGACTCACTCAAACTCACACTGACACAGACTCACTCAAACTCACACTGACACAGACTCACTCAAACTCACACTGACACAGACTCACTCAAACTCACACTGACAGGGACTCACTCAAACTCACACTGACACAGACTCACTCAAACTCACACTGACACAGACTCACTCAAACTCTCACACTGACACAGACTCACTCAAACTCACACTGACACAGACTCACTCAAACTCACACTGACACAGACTCACTCAAACTCTCACACTGACACAGACTCACTCAAACTCACACTGACACAGACTCACTCAAACTCACACTGACACAGACTCACTCAAACTCACACTGACACAGACTCACTCAAACTCACACTGACACAGACTCACTCAAACTCACACTGACACAGACTCACTCAAACTCACACTGACACAGACTCACTCAAACTCACACTGACACAGACTCACTCAAACTCACACTGACACAGACTCACTCAAACTCACACTGACACAGACTCACTCAAACTCACACTGACACAGACTCACTCAAACTCACACTGACGCAGACTCACTCAAACTCACACTGACACAGACTCACTCAAACTCACACTGACACAGACTCACTCAAACTCTCACACTGACACAGACTCACTCAATCTCACACTGACTCAGACTCACTCAACCTCACACTGACGCAGACTCACTCAAACTCACACTCACACAGACTCGCTTAAACTCACACTGACACACTCACTCAAACTCACACTGACACAGACTCACTCAAACTCACACTGACACAGACTCACTCAAGCTCAAACTGATGCAGACTCACTCAAACTCACACTGACACAGACTCACTCAAACTCACACTGACATGGACTCACTCAAACTCTCACACTGACACAGACTCACTCAAACTCTCACATTGAAACAGACTCACTCAAACTCACACTGACACAGACTCACTCAAACTCTCACTGACACAGACTCACTCAAACTCTCACACTGACACAGACTCACTCAAACTCACACTGACACAGACTCACGCAAACTCTCACAGATGCAGACTCACTCAAACTCACACTGACACAGACTCACTCAAACTCACAATGACACAGACTCACTCAAACTCACACTGACACAGACTCACTCAAACTCACACTGACACAGACTCACTCAAACTCTCACACTGACACAGAATCACTCAAACTCACACTGACACAGACTCACTCAAACTCAGACTGACACAGACTCACTCAAACTCTCACACTGACACAGACTCACTCAAACTCACACTGACACAGACTCACTCAAACTCACACTGACACAGACTCACTCAAACTCTCACACTGACACAGACTCACTCAAACTCTCACACTGACACAGACTCACTCAAACTCTCACACTGACACGGAATCACTCAAACTCAAACTGACACAGAGTCACTCAAACTCACACTGACACAGACTCACTCAAACTCACACTGACACAGACTCACTCAAACTCACACTGACGCAGACTCACTCAAACTCACACTGACACAGACTCACTCAAACTCTCACACTGTCACAGACTCACTCAAACTCTCTCTGACACAGACTCACTCAAACTCACACTGACACAGATTCATTCAATCTCACAATGACACAGACGCACTGAAACACACACTGACACAGACTAACTCAAACTCTCACATGGACACAGACTCACTCAAACACACACTGACACAGACTCACTCAAACTCACACTGACACAGACTCACTCAAACTCTCACACTGACACAGACTCGCTCAAACTCACACTGACGCAGACTCACTCAAACTCACACTGACACAGAAACACTCAAACTCACACTGACGCATACTCACTCAAACACACACTGACACAGACTCACTCAAACTCACACTGACACATACTCACTCAAACTCTCACACTGACACAGACTCATCAATCTCACACTGACGCAGACTCACTCAAGCTCACACTGACGCAGACTCACTCAAACTCACACTCACACAGACTCACACAAACTCACACTGACAGAGACATACTCAAACTCACACTGACACAGACTCACTCAAACTCACACTGACACAGACTCACTCAAGCTCAAACTGATGCAGACTCACTCAAACTCACACTGACACAGACTCACTCAAACTCACACTGACATGGACTCACTCAAACTCTCACACTGACACAGACTCACTCAAACTCTCAAACTGACACATACTCACTCAAACTCAGACTGATACAGACTCATTCAAACTCACACTGACACAGACTCACTCAAATTCACACTGACACAGACTCACTCAAACTCACACTGACACAAACTCACACTGACACAGACTCACTCTAACTCACACTGACACAGAATCACTCGGACTCAAAATGACACATGCTCACCCAAAATCACACTGACACAGACTCACTCAAACTCTCATACTGACACAGACTCACTCAAACTCAAACTGACACAGACTCACTCAAACTCACACTGACACAGAATCACTCAAACTCAAAATGACACAGACTCACTCAAACTCACACTGACGCAGACTCACTCAAACTCACACTCACACAGACTCACACAAACTCACACTGACAGAGACACACTCAAACTCACACTGACACAGACTCACTCAAACTCACACTGACACAGACTCACTCAAGCTCAAACTGATGCAGACTCACTCAAACTCACACTGACACAGACTCACTCAAACTCACACTGACATGGACTCACTCAAACTCTCACACTGACACAGACTCACTCAAACTCTCAAACTGACACATACTCACTCAAACTCAGACTGATACAGACTCATTCAAACTCACACTGACACAGACTCACTCAAATTCACACTGACACAGACTCACTCAAACTCACACTGACACAAACTCACACTGACACAGACTCACTCTAACTCACACTGACACAGAATCACTCGGACTCAAAATGACACATGCTCACCCAAAATCACACTGACACAGACTCACTCAAACTCTCATACTGACACAGACTCACTCAAACTCAAACTGACACAGACTCACTCAAACTCACACTGACACAGAATCACTCAAACTCAAAATGACACAGACTCACTCAAACTCATACTGACAGAGACTCAATCAAACTCAGACTGACACAGACGCACTCAAACTCACACTGACACAGTCTCACTCAAACTAACACAGAATCAATCAAACACTTTAACACAGACTCACTCAAACTCACACTGACACAGAATCACTCAAACTCACACTGACACAGACTCACTCAAGCTCAAACTGATACAGACTCACTCAAACTCACACTGACACAGACTCACTCAAACTCACACTGACATGGACTCACTCAAACTCTCACACTGACACAGACTCACTCAAACTCTCAAACTGACACATACTCACTCAAACTCAGACTGATACAGACTCATTCAAACTCACACTGACACAGACTCACTCAAACTCACACTGACACAAACTCACACTGACACAGACTCACTCTAACTCACACTGACACAGAATCACTCGGACTCAAAATGACACATGCTCACCCAAAATCACACTGACACAGACTCACTCAAACTCTCATACTGACACAGACTCACTCAAACTCAAACTGACACAGACTCACTCAAACTCACACTGACACAGAATCACTCAAACTCAAAATGACACAGACTCTCTCAAACTCATACTGACAGAGACTCAATCAAACTCAGACTGACACAGACGCACTCAAACTCACACTGACACAGTCTCACTCAAACTCAAACTAACACAGAATCAATCAAACACTTTAACACAGAATCACTCAAACTCACACTGACACAGAATCACTCAAACTCTCACACTGACACAGACTCACTGAAACTCTCACATTGAAAAAGACTCACTCAAATTCACACTGACACAGACTCACTCAAACTCTCACTGACACAGACTCACTCAAACTCAAACTGACACAGACTCACTCAAACTCTCACAATGACACAGACTCACTCAAACTCTCACACTGACACAGATTCACTCAAACTCACACTGACACAGACTAACTCAAACTCACACTGACACAGACGCACTCAAACTCACACTGACACAGACTCACTCAAACTCACACTGACACAGACACACTCAAACTCACACTGACACAGACTCACTCAAACTCACACTGACACAGACTCACTCAAACTTACACTGACACAGACTCACTCAAACTCACACTGACACAGACTCACTCAAACTCACACTGACACAGACTCACTCAAACTCACACTGACACAGACTCACTCAAACTCACACTGACACAGACTCACTCAAACTCTCACTGACACAGACTCACTCAAACTCACACTGACACAGACTCACTCAAACTCAAACTGACACAGACTCACTCAAACTCACACTGACACAGACTCACTCAAACTCTCACACTGACACAGACTCACTCAAACTCTCTTACTGACACAGACTAACTCAAATTCTCACATGGACACAGACTCACTCTAACTCACACTGACACAGACTCACTCAAACTCACACTGACACAGAATCACTCAAACTCACACTGACACAGACTCACTCAAACTCAGACTGACACAGACTCACTCAAACTCTCACACTGACACAGTCTCATTCAAACTCACACTGACACAGACTCACTCAAACTCACACTGACACAGACTCACTCAAACTCACACTGACACAGACTCAGTAAAACTCTCACACTGATGCAGACTCAATCAAGCTCACACTGACACAGACTCACTCAGACTCAAACTAACACAGAGTCACTCAAACTCTCACACCGACACAGTCTCATTCAAACTCACACTGACGCAGACTCACTCAAGATCACACTTACACAGTCTCACTCAAACTCACACTGACGCAGACTCACTCAAACACTGACACTGACACAGACTCACTCAAACTCTCACACTGTCACAGACTCACTCAAAATCTCTCGGACACAGACTCACTCAAACTCTCACACTGACACAGACTCATTCAATCTCACAATGACACAGACGCACTGAAACACACACTGACACAGACTAACTCAAACTCTCACATGGACACAGACTCACTCAAACACACACTGACACAGACTCACAAACTCACACTGACACAGACTCACTCAAACTCTCACACTGACACAGACTCGCTCAAACTCACACTGACGCAGAATCACTCAAACTCACACTGACACAGAAACACTCAAACTCACACTGACACATACTCACTCAAACTCACACTGACACAGACTCACTCAAGCTCACACTGACACAGACTCACTCAAACTCACACTGACGCAGACTCACTCAATCTCTCACTGACACATATTCACTCAAACTCTCACACTGACAAAGATTCACTCAAACTCACACTGACACAGTCTCAAACTCACACTGACACATCCCCACTCAAACTCTCGCACTGACGCAGACTCACTCAAAATCACATTGACACAGACTCACTCAAACTCACTGACACAGACTCACTGAAGCTCAATGACACAGACTCACTCAAACTCTCACACTGACACAGACTCACTCAAACTCTCACTGACACATATTCACTCAAACTCACACTGACACAGAGTCACTCAAACTCAAATTGACACAGACTCACTCTAACTCATTGACACATACTCACTCAAACTCACACTGACACAGACTCACTCAAACTCACACTGACACAGACTCACTCAAACTCCCACACTGACACAGACTCACTCAAAGTCTCACTGACACATACTCACACAAACTCACACTGACACAGACTCACTCAAACTCTCACACTGACACAGACTCACTCAAACTCACACTTTCACAGACTCACTCAAACTCTCACGCTGACACAGACTCACTCAAACTCACACTTACACAGACTCACTCAAACTCTCACACTGACACAGACTCACTCAAACTCATACTGACAGACTCACTAAAACTATCACAATGACACAGACTCACTCAAACTCACACTGACACAGACTCACTCAAACTCTCACACTGACACAGAATCACTCAAACTCACACTGACACAGACTCACTCAAACTCAGACTGACACAGACTCACTCAAACTCTCACACTGACACAGTCTCATTCAAACTCACACTGACACAGACTCACTCAAACTCACACTGACACAGACTCACACTGACACAGACTCAGTAAAACTCTCACACTGATGCAGACTCAATCAAGCTCACACTGACGCAGACTCACTCAGACTCAAACTAACACAGAGTCACTCAAACTCTCACACCGACACAGTCTCATTCAAACTCACACTGACGCAGACTCACTCAAGATCACACCTACACAGTCTCACTCAAACTCACACTGACGCAGACTCACTCAAACACTGACACTGACACAGACTCACTCAAACTCTCACACTGTCACAGACTCACTCAAAATCTCTCGGACACAGACTCACTCAAACTCTCACACTGACACAGACTCATTCAATCTCACAATGACACAGACGCACTGAAACACACACTGACACAGTCTAACTCAAACTCTCACATGGACACAGACTCACTCAAACACACACTGACACAGACTCACTCAAACTCACACTGACACAGACTCACTCAAACTCTCACACTGACACAGACTCGCTCAAACTCACACTGACGCAGAATCACTCAAACTCACACTGACACAGAAACACTCAAACTCACACTGACACATACTCACTCAAACTCACACTGACACAGACTCACTCAAGCTCACACTGACACAGACTCACTCAAGCTCACACTGACACAGACTCACTCAAACTCACACTGACGCAGACTCACTCAATCTCTCACTGACACATATTCACTCAAACTCTCACACTGACAAAGATTCACTCAAACTCACACTGACACAGTCTCAAACTCACACTGACACATCCCCACTCAAACTCTCGCACTGATGCAGACTCACTCAAAATCACATTGACACAGACTCACTCAAACTCACTGACACAGACTCACTGAAGCTCAATGACACAGACTCACTCAAACTCTCACACTGACACAGACTCACTCAAACTCTCACTGACACATATTCACTCAAACTCACACTGACACAGAGTCACTCAAACTCAAATTGACACAGACTCACTCTAACTCATTGACACATAATCACTCAAACTCACACTGACACAGATTCACTCAAATTCACTGACAGACTCACTCAAACTCACTGACACAGACTCATTCAAACTCTCACTGACGCAGACTCACTCAAACTCTCATTGTCACAGACTCACTCAAACTCTCACACCGACACAGACTCACTCAAACTCTCACTGACACAGACTCACTCAAACTCACACTGACACAGACTCAGTCAAACTCTCACACTGATGCAGACTCGCTCAAACTCACACTGACACAGACTCACTCTAACTCACACTGACACAGACACACTCAAACTCTCACACTGACACTGACTCACTCAAACTCACAATGACACAGACTCAGTCAAACTCAGACTGACACAGACCCATTCAAACTCTCACTGACACAGACTCACTCAAACCCTCACTGACACAGACTCACTCAAACTCTCACACTGACACAGACTCATCAATCTCACACTGACGCAGACTCACTCAAGCTCACACTGACACAGATTCACTCAAACTCTCACTGACACAGACTCACTCCAACTCAAACTGGCACAGACTCACTCAAAGTCTCACAATGACACAGACTCACTCAAACTCACACTGACAGACTCAAACTCACACTGACACATACGCACTCAAACTCTCACACTGATCCAGACTCATTCAAACTCACTTTGTCACTGACTCACTCAAACACAACCTGTCACAGACTCACTCAAACTCTCACTGACGCAGACTCACTCAAACACACACCGTCATAGACTCACTCAAACTCTCACTGACACAGACTCTCTCAAACTCTCACACTGACACAGACTCACTCAAACTCACACTGACGCAGACTCACAAACTCACACTGCAACAGAAACACTCAAACTCACACTGACACTTACTCACTCAAACTCACACTGACAGAGACTCACTCAAGCTCTCACACTGACACAGACTCACTCAAACTCTCACACTGACACAGACTTATCAATCTCACACTGACGCAGACTCACTCAAGATCACACTGACACAGATTCACTGAAACTCACACTGACGCAGACTGACTCAAACTTTCACACTGACACAGTCTCACTCATACTCTCACGAACAAAGATTCACTCAAACCCTCACATTGACGCAGACTCACTCAAACTCACATTGACACAGACTCACTCAAAATCACACTGACACAGACTCACTCAAACTCTCACTGACACAGAATCACTAAAACTCACACTGACACAGACTCACTCAAACTCTCACACTGACACAGACTCACTCAAGCTCACACTGACACAGACTCACTCAACTCACACTGCCACAGACTCACTCAAAATCTCACACGGACACCGACTCAGACAAACTCACACTGATGCAGACTCTCTCAAACTGACGCAGACTATCTCAAACACAAACTAACACAGAATCACTCAAACACTCACACTGACACAGATTCACTCAAACTCACTGACGCAGACTCACTCAAACTCACTGACACAGACTCACTCAAACCCACACTGACACAGACTAACTAAAACTCTCACTGACACAGACTCACACAAACTCACACTGACACAGACTCACACAAACACACACTGACACAGACTCACTCAAAGTCTCACACTGACACAGACGGACTCAAACTCACACTGACACAGACTCACTCAAACTCACACTGATGCAGACTCTCTCAAATTGACACAGACTCACACAAGCTCACACTGACACAGACTCACTCAAACTCACATTGACACAGACTCACTCAAACTCACACTGACACAGACACACTCAAACTCACACTGACACAGACTCACTCAAACTCAAACTAACACAGACACAATCAAACTCATTGACACAGACTCACTCAAACTCACACTGACACAGACTCACTCAAACTCAGACTGACACAGACTCACTCAAACACTCACACTGACACAGTCTCATTCAAACTCACACTGACACAGACTCACTCAAACTCACACTGACACAGACTCACTCAAACTCACACTGACACAGACTCACTCAACCTCACACTGATGCAGACTCAGTCAAACTCACACTGACACAGACTCACTAAAACTCACACTGACGCAGACGCACTCAAACTCACACTGACACTGACTTCCTCAAACTCACTTAAACAGACTCACTTAGAGTCTCACTGACACAGACTCACTCAAAGTCTCACACTGACACTGACTCATTCAAACTTACACTGACACAGACTCACTCAAACCCACACTGACACAGACTCACTCAAACTCACACTGACACATACTCACACAAACTCACACTGACACAGACTCACTCAAACTCTCACACTGACACAGACTCACTCAAACTCACACTGACACAGAATCAATCAAACTCAAACTGACACAGAATCACGTGAACTCTCACACTGAGACAGCCTCAATCAAACTCAAACTGACACAGACTCATTCGAACTCTCACACTGACTCAGACTCACTCAAACTCATTGACATAGACCCACTCAAACTCACACTGACACAGACTCACTCAAATTCTCACACTGACACAGACTCATTCAAACTCACACTGACACAGACTCACCCAAACTCAACCTGTCACAGACTCACTCAAACTCTCACTGACGCAGACTCACTCAAACACACACTGTCACAGACTCACTCAAACTCTCACTGACACAGACTCACTCAAACTCTCACACTGACACAGACTCACTCAAACTCTCACTGACCCAGTCTCTCTCAAACTCTCACACTGAAACTGACTCACTCAAACTCACACTGACACAGACTCACTCAAACTCAAACTGACACAGAACCACTCAAACTCTGAGTGACACAAACTCCCTCAAACTCACACTGACACAGACTCACTCAAACTCTCACACTGACACAGACTTACTCAAACTTTCACACTGAAACAGTCTCTCTCAAACTCTCACGGACAAAGACTCACTCAAATCCTCACACTGACACAGACTCACTCAAACTCAGACTGACACAGACTCACTCAAACACTCACACTGACACAGTCTCATTCAAACTCACACTGACACAGACTCACTCAAATTCACACTGACACAGACTCACTCAAACTCACACTGACACAGACTCACTCAACCTCACACTGATGCAGACTCAGTCAAACTCACACTGACACAGACTCACTAAAACTCACACTGACGCAGACGCACTCAAACTCACACTGACACTGACTACCTCAAACTCACTTAAACAGACAAACTTAGAGTCTCACTGACACAGACTCACTCAAAGTCTCACACTGACACTGACTCATTCAAACTTACACTGACACAGACTCACTCAAACTCTCACTTTGTCACTGACTCACTCAAACTCACACTGACACAGACTCACTCAAAGTCTCACTGACACATACTCACACAAACTCACACTGACACAGACTCACTCAAACTCTCACACTGACACAGACTCACTCAAACTCACACTGACACAGAATCAATCAAACTCAAACTGACACAGAATCACGTGAACTCTCACACTGAGACAGCCTCAATCAAACTCAAACTGACACAGACTCATTCGAACTCTCACACTGACTCAGACTCACTCAAACTCATTGACATAGACCCACTCAAACTCACACTGACACAGACTCACTCAAATTCTCACACTGACACAGACTCATTCAAACTCACACTGACACAGACTCACCCAAACTCAACCTGTCACAGACTCACTCAAACTCTCACTGACGCAGACTCACTCAAACACACACTGTCACAGACTCACTCAAACTCTCACTGACACAGACTCACTCAAACTCTCACACTGACACAGACTCACTCAAACTCTCACTGACCCAGTCTCTCTCAAACTCTCACACTGACACTGACTCACTCAAACTCACACTGACACAGACTCACTCAAACTCAAACTGACACAGAACCACTCAAACTCTGAGTGACACAAACTCCCTCAAACTCACACTGACACAGACTCACTCAAACTCTCACACTGACACAGACTTACTCAAACTTTCACACTGAAACAGTCTCTCTCAAACTTTCACGGACAAAGACTCACTCAAATCCTCACACTGACACAGACTCACTCAAACTCACATTGACACAGACTCACTCAAACTGTCTCTGACACAGACTCACTCAAACTCACACTGACACAGACTCACTCAAACTCACACTGACAAGAACCCAATCAAACTCACACTGATACAGACTCGCTCAAACTCACATTGACACAGACTCACTCAAACTCACACTGACAAAGACTCACTCAAACTCTCACACTGACACAGACTCACTCAAAGTCACACTGAAAGAGACTCACTGAAACTCTCACACTGACACAGACTCACTCAAACTCACACTGACACAGACTCACTCAAACTCTCACACTAACACAGACTCACGCAAACTCACACTGACACAGACTCACTCAAACTCTCACACTGACACAGACTCACTCCAACTCAAACTGACACAGACTCACTCAAACTCTCACAATGACACAGACTCACTCAAACTCACACTGACACAGTCTCAAACTCACACTGACACATCCTCACTCAAACTCTCACACTGACGCAGACTCACTCAAAATCACATTGACACAGACTCACTCAAACTCACTGACACATACTCACTGAAGCTCAATTACACAGACTCACTCAAACTCTCACACTGAAACAGACTCACTCAAACTCTCACTGACACATATTCACTCAAACTCTCACACTGACACACACTCACTCCAATTCAAACTGACACATATTCACTCAAACTCTCACACTGACACAGACTCACTCCAACTCAAACTGACACATATTCACTCAAACTCTCAAACTGACACAGACTCACTCTAACTCATTGACACATACTCACTCAAACTCACACTGACACAGACTCACTCAAACTCACACTGACACAGACTCACCCAAACTCACACTGACACAGACTCACTCAACCTCACACTGATGCAAACTCACTCAAACGGATGCAGACTCACTCAAACTCTCACACTGACACAGACTCACTCAAACTCACACTTACACAGACTCACTCAATCTCACACACTGACACAGACTCGCTCAAAGTCTCACTGACACAGACTCACACAAATTCACACTGATACTGACTCACTCAAACTCACACTGACACAGAATCACTCAAACTCGCTCTGACACAGACTCACTCACATTCTCACACTGACAAAGACTCACTCAAACTCTCACACTGACTCGGACTCACTCAAACTCATTGACACAGACTCACTCAAACTCTCACTGACACAGACTCACTCAAACTCTCACTGACACAGACTCATTCAAACTCACACTGACACAGACTCACTCAAACTCACACTGACACAGACTCACTCAAACTCACTCTGACACAGACTCACTCAAACTCACACTGATGCAGACTCGCTCAAGCTGACGCCGACTCACTCAAACTCTCACATTGACACTGACGCACTCAAACTCACACTTACACAGACTCACTCAAACTCTCACACTGACACAGACTCACTCAAATTCTCACACTGACACAGACTCACTCAAACCCACACTTAAACAGACTCACTCAAACTCTCACACTGACACAGACTCACTCAAACACATTGACACAGACTCACTCAAACTCACACTGACACAGACTCACTCAAACTCTCACTGACACAGACTGACTCAAACTCTCACACTGACACAGACTCATTCAAACTCACACTGACACAGACTCACTCAAACTCATACTGATGCAGACTCACTCAAACTGACAGACTCACTCAAACTCTCACACTGACACAGACTCACTCAAACTCACACTTACACAGACTCTCTCAAACTCTCACACTGACACAGACTCACTCAAATTCACTGACACAGACTCACTCAAACTCACTGACACAGACTCACTCAAACTCACACTGACGCAGACTCACTCAAACTCACACTGATGCAGACTCACTCAAACTGACACAGACTCACTCAAATTCTCACACTGACACAGACTCACTCAAACTCACACTGACACAGACTCACTCAAACTCACACTGACACAGACTCACTCAAACTCACACTGACACAGACTCACTCAAACTCTCACTGACACAGACTGACTCAAACTCTCACACTGACACAGACTCAATCAAACTCACACTGACACAGACTCACTCAAACTCACACTGATGCAGACTCACTCAAACTGACAGACTCACTCAAACTCTCACACTGACACAGACTCACTCAAACTCACACTGACACAGACTCTCTCAAATTCTCACACTGACACAGACTCACTCAAACTCACACTGACACAGACTCACTCAAACTCACACTGACACAGACTCACTCAAACTCACACTGACATAGACTCTCTCAAACTCTCACACTGACACAGACTCACTCAAACTCACACTGACACAGACTCACTCAAACTCTCACAATGACACAGTCAGTCAAAGTCACACTGACACAGACTCACTCAAACTCACACCCACACAGCCTCACGCTAACGCATTCACTCAAACTCACATCAACACAGACTCACTCAAACTCGGACAGACAATCAACTTGACACTGACACATACTCACTCAAACTCTCACTGACAGACACTCACTCAAACGTTCCCTGACACAGACTCACTCAAACACTCACACTGACACAGACTCTCACTCCCCACTCGTGTGCATGATGTTTGGACATTTTACAGCCAAGGAGGAAAGTGCAAAGATGCGGTTCCTCACTCCACCCTGTCTGAGATACCAGCTGCCCTGCGCTGTTGCTGGGACTGCTGTTCCTCGTAGCCTCCCAGGCCCACTCTGCCTTGTGGACCCATGTGTTCCTTTAGGGGGCTGGCACCTGCACGCAATAGTGAACAAGGGAGAGAGAGAGAGAGAATGCAGCATGGTGCATTCTCACTGCTGAGTCTATCAGCACCAAACGCAGGAGAGAACCAGCCTGCGATTGAAGGAGCATCTCCTTGCCGGTCTGTCACATCCACTTACCTGTACTTTGAACAATGAATCCGCAGATCAGATAGAGAGGATTGGGCAGACAGGATTGTGGTCCATGGGCCGCATGTTTGACAATCCTAATATAATAGCTGAACCATGCTTGACACTTGCAAAATTGATTGCAAACTTGTACTATAAAGTAGAAAGGGTGTCAATGGAGCACTTAATTAATGTCTTCCTTTAAATGTGAACAAGTCAACATTTCAACACTTTGAAAGCTATATTTGGTTACGATAGAATATATCAAATGGGTAGTCTCATGCTATTTTTCCCCCACTTTTAGAATTGTGAAAGGACTTTCTATTTTTGTACATCCTTCTTCAAATGCCAAAAGTAAATATGAGTTGTGATCTAGGAGGACAAACATCTCCCTTGTATCAGTGTCAACTGTGGCTCAGTTGGTAGAACTCTTACCTCTACATCCAAATGTTGTGTGTTCAAGCCCCAGTCGAGACGTGAATGTACAGGTTGACACTCCAGTACAGCATTAAGAAAATGTTGCACTGTGGAGGTGCTTGCTCTCAGATGAGATATTAAACCAAGGATCTTGCCTGCCATCTCAGTTGAATGTAAAAGGTTTCATGACTTTACATTGAGGAGGAACTCTTGCGGTTTTCTTGGCCAATATTTTATTCCTCAGTCAACATCACAAAAAACAGATTATTATCACACATATATATATATATATATATTTGTGACCATTAAATATACGATTTAGTAGATTGTGAGCATTTAAAGGGAATCTCTGCAACTACATAAGCAGATGCAATTCACTTTTCTCTTAAAATTCCCAAGTTGTACATAAATTGACTCCTTTAATTGGAGATAATTTTCTATTAATTTTGCTGGGAGCTTGCTGTGTGCATATTTCCAAAACTGACTACACTTCAGAGGCTTTTTGGGACATCTTGAGGTTGTGAAACATGCTATATAAATATAAATATTTCTTTTTAATTACATGTTCTTCTCATACAATTTTCCTAAGCATATAGTAAATTAAGAATCCCTCATTCAATCTAAAATAAAAACAGAAAATGCTGGAACTATTCAGCGGGTTGGGCAGCATCTATGGAGAGAGAAACAAGAATTAACATTTCAATGTTGGAGCTGTGGGAGGCACCGAGCTATCCTTGCCAGTTGATGCAGATTTTCATCAGAGGGATCCAAACTGGATCTGATTCTGTCCTCACACAGTCAATTTGCAAGTAACCTTGAGCAGGGGTCAGCACAATGCAAACAGCAGTGAAATCTTTGACCAATTTTACTCCTAAGCCTGGAGCAGGGATGCCAACTGTACTATCCACTATCACTACTCTGAGCACAATTCAGGATTTGAACCTGAATCCACCTTAATTTGTTGAAACACTGAGGGAAGTGAGCACTATTGTTGCTGCAATAGTATGAGAATGCAAAGCCTCAATTATCAGTAAAGAGATTTATTTTATATAAATATTAATAACCCAGTTGGTATCTTAAATATTGTGCATATGTTATCGAAGGTGATGGAGTCAGCTCCCATATGAATGCTATTAACAGCCTGCTGTATTTTGCCACCATTTCTCTTGGTGTCTTGACAATCTCTGTAGCATAAGATTGTCTGTCGGTTTGATGTCAACAAATGGATGAGTTATAACTTCGTCAATAGACACAAGGAACGCCAAAGCCATTATTTTAGACTCATGCCACATTCTCCAAACACTTAGCTCAAACCCCCCACTTTGGCCATTCATTCAGGCTGAACCAGGCTATGCAAAATCATACTTTCCTGTCGGACAACAAAAACTTATATTTAAATAGCACCTTTAACAGAATGAAAGGTCCTAGGCATTTATCAAGAGCATTATAAAGCAAAATATGCCACCCACCTGACCAGACTATCCCGACCCAACCCAGCTACCCCCCGCCCGACTACATGTCCACCCAACTACCCTCCATCCACTTGCTCACCCATCCACCCATTAACCAACCCCCTCACTCACAAAACCACTCAACTTCTACCTCCTTCTCTGTCACAATACAGGGAGCTAATACTTTCCCATTCTTAGCTTTTACTCTCCCTTCTTGTAGATCCATCCCAGCAATGCGGGGTCATAAGTGGTGGGATATTATAACGAAAAGAGGAACAAAGAGCCAACTGCTTTGTTATGAGCTATGCTGAGGAGGAGGTAGACAAAAAGAGTTCTGTTGATGAGAAAGACGAGGGAAATGAACTTGGACTCAAACCTACCTATTGTAAAAATCACAGGCTGATTTTTTTCCCTGCTTTAAGGTTAGGAGGTTCCATGTTCTCTTAATGTGTGAAAAGTCTATTAATAAAATTTGTGGTCACTCTCAACTCTTTTTATTTGTGTTCCTGGCTGTGCTGTTTCCCTAAACAGACTTATCTTTCCGAAGACCCAAAACCTTCATGCATGCTATGAGTCAGGTGATGGTGATATTTTGCACAGGAGGTTCCATGGAATATTTCTTTTTACTCTAATATGCAATAAACACTTTGCCATCAGACCATGTCATTCAGACTAAAACTAGTAATTAACTTAGAATTACTAGGATTAACTTAGAATATTTATTTTTACACAGCGGTTTAAGAAATAAATCAAATAGAATGTGACTTACACAATACTTCACCTATCTCAAAATATCAAAGTGCAAAATCTTAAACTTCTGCTTCTGACTGAGATTTTGATTAATTTAAAATGGGTCCCATCTCACTACTGTGTCATAAAAACAGGCAAAGACTACACAAAGACCATCATGGTGTCAGCTTCACATGAGTTCCGAAAATATTCCCTTGTCCTTACTCTTGGATATTTCTTCAAAGAGAAATGCTATCATGTGCACAGTTAAACAAAAGCTTTTGTATTTCATATCATGAGATAAGGTCGATTACCCTGATCACCACCCAGGCACTTTTGATGTATGCTCCTGCCACTTTATCATGATATCTCACCTACTCCAAGGCTAATAAAGATATACCCACACAGGAGGGTGAAGTTAATGAGTTACAGTGCTTCAATGGATAAATCACTGAGCAGCAGATATGAATAAGGACTTCTAAGCTGAAAAGAGTCAAATACCTTTTCTCTTCTCACCTTGACTGAGGAGCCTAGAGACCTAGCTCTCAGGGACAAAAGAACTATGATTAAGGAACAACGATCTCTTTTTGCATGCGTATAGTTATACCGATGAAGTGAGAGGAGTCCATGATATGCATCTGCAATACATTGCAGGAAATTTCTAATGACGTGCAGAACACCTGAGTGATGGTTCAGGGTTCTGCAGAAACAAGGTGCCAGGAGCAAGTCCTTAAGACAGTGGAAGTTATAGCTGCTTCAGCAGATAACAATGGTCAGCCAGCACACCACAATTGAACAGGGCTTCCAAGACCTGGTTAGGAATTTAATATACTGTATTCACTGCTCACAATATAGTCTCCTCTATGTTTGGAAGCCCAAACACAGCTTGGCTGATTGCTTTGCTGTATACCTCCATTCAGTGTGCAAGTGTGACCCAGAGCACAGTCGCTTGTCATTTTAATTTTTTGTTCCACTGCCACTCTCTGACCTCCCTGTCCTTGGCCTCCTACACTGTTCCAGTGAAGCTCAAATGAAGGCTTAGGAATGGAACCTTATTTTTTGATCAGGCTCAACAAGCTTTCAATCCCAAAGTCAACAATTTCAGCTCATAACCACTGCTCCCAATTCTTGGACAGCAGTTGCTGATATTAAAAACAAAAACAGAATTACCTGGAAAAACTCAGCAGGTCTGGCAGCATCGGCGGAGAAGAAAAGAGTTGACGTTTCGAGTCCTCAGAACTCAGTTCTGTCGAAGGGTCATGAGGACTCGAAACGTCAACTCTTTTCTTCTCCGCCGATGCTACCAGACCTGCTGAGTTTTTCCAGGTAATTCTATTTTTGTTTTGGATTTCCAGCATCCGCAGTTTTTTTGTTTTTATCTCTTATCGTTGCTGATATTAGTTCTGTTGTTGCCATTTACAGCTACTTAGTCCCATTACTAACTCTTTTTGCCTTGCCCCTTCATCCCATTTGGCATTTATTCATTCCACTGCTATTACAGATATTCCCTTTTGCTCTTTCCTCCCCTCCCCTCCCTTTTTCCCTGCCTCTGTGTTTGCTTAAATTCTGTTATATCTCTAACTTTTTCTAGTTTTGACAAAGGGTTGTTGACCTGAAATATTAACTCTGCTTCTCTCTGCACAGAAGCTGGGTATTGCCAGCATTTTCTGCTTTAATTCCTGGATGGAACTATTTGCTCTGGAACAACACCCACTGAGGTACAGGTCATCACAGATGTTGCCTACCTCTTTGACCAAGCTTTTGCTCATTTGTTCCACTATTTCTTTTGGCTTATCACACATTTGCTTATGACTCTGCAAATGTTTCTGGCAGTTTTTGCTATGTGACAGGAGCTATATAAATGCAAGCTATTATTAAGAAGGAAGCCCTTTTCTGCACTTCTATGGCTTCATCCTCACCACCTTCAGCTTTTGGAACCAAGTGTCAGGCATGGCTCTTTGGTAATATTCTCACCTCTGAGTCAGAAGGCTGGGGATTCAAAGTTCCAACCCAGGACTTGAGCACAAAAATCAAGGCCCAGTGCAGTACTGAGGAGTGCCATCTTTTGGATGAGATGTTAAACTGAGGCTCCTTATACCCTCTCATGTGGATGTAAAAGTTCCCATGGCACTATTTTGAGTAAGAGCAGGAGAGTTATCCCTGGTGCCCTGGCCAATATTTATCCCTCAATCAACACCACATAAACAGATTAACTTGTCATTATCCAACCGCTGTTTGTGGGAGCTTGCTGTGTGCAGGTTAACTGCCACATTTCCTGCATGACAACAGTGACTACACTTCAAAAGTATTCATTGGTTGTATGTCACTTGGGGATGCCCTGCAGACATGAAAGGTGCTATATAAATGCATGTCTTTCTTCATTGTCATATTATGCAGTACACTGCAAACCACAACAATCCTGCTCCATCAGATTTATCTGGGAATCTAAAATAAGGTCTAGGCTTTGGACCTAATATTATCACATGATAAAAGTATGGCATTTTTCTGGGTTCCAGACATTCACGTGTAAGATAAGATGATTGGCATTACACACTGGCTGCAGAAATGAAATTGAGAGGGCTGTCATGTGGAATATTAGCACATCCTAGCTAAAGAATTCATAAGAGCTGCCAAGCATAAAGCCTGCCTTTATCCCCTAAAGCCTGGAGTTCTGCAGCCGGAGCATAGAGTGTTATAGACCAATCTGGGCTAATTACTTAAAAATATTACTAGATTCAGTTTGAGTTTTAATTGAGTAGCCCAGAAATTTCTAAAATATAAACTGGGCAACAAAAGTGCAGTTTTTAAAAATATGTCATTTTCATCACCTATTGCTAATTAATGTGGAGATATGAAAGTCTCAATAAATTCTCATTATCAGCAAAGTAAACAGCAAAATTCAACCCATTGACATGTCCTGCTGGGTTTGAGAAACTGAAGTAGGTTGAAATTTCCTTTTTCTCTTCCCCACTTGTGCCCTATTGGTTTACTGACTCTCCAATCTTTCTCACAGCATGCCTGCTCTCATCGTCCACTTGCCCAACATGTTCTAAAGTTTTCTTCCTCCTGCTTGCCATGTTTTCTCCTCCACCCAAATCCCAATAGCCCCATTTTTCCCCCTGTTCCCATGTTTTTGCCCCAGATCTCATGGAACTATTTCTCCTCCTATTCCTATGTTTTCTTCTTGTATCCCAGTGGAATTCTCTCTCCCTCCTCCTGTTCCCATCCTTTCAGTTCCCATCCCAATGACGCCCTCATCTCTTTCTCAGCTCCTGATCCTTTATAGTATCAGTCCCAATGGAACCTCACCTTACTCCCTCCTCCTGTTCCCATGTTTTCACCCCAGTCCCAAAGGCATTCTAACTCCCTGCCTCCCTCTTAATCTATGTATCTTCCTCCCTCTTTATCTACAACCACCTCTGTCTAGCTAACTCTCTATTCATTTGCCTGCCTGTCCCCCTCACCCCCGCTCACTGTCTATCTCTCTCAGTCCATCTCTCTCCGTCCCCCACTCCTTGTCTCTGTCTCTCCCCCCTCCCCACAACTCCTTGGGCACAATTTTTCCGTTGGCGAGCAGGGGGCGGAACCCGCACGTCGACGCCGGGTGGAACTCCCGACGTCACCCCGCGTCATTTGCATTTTCAGGTTGGCGGGCGCACACCCGAGTCTGCTGCACGCCCACCGACCTGTCAACACCCTATTGAGGCCACGAACAAACCAATTCAGCTCATTAAAGCACCCGCCTGGCCAAGCTTAAGGCTGGCGGGTAGGCCAGGAGTCCCAGTGGGCTTGTGAAAAAACGTGAAAGGCTTAATGGGGGTTTTTTAATTTTAATGAAAGGTTGCAACCAAAGTTATGGACGTGTCCCAACTCACGTGACAGTGTCATGAGGGGACAAGGCAAGGAAAATTTTTTAACTCCTTTATTAGAAGTTTCAAAACAGAGCCGATTTCCCTGAGGCAGCTTAGTCTCGGGGAGATCTGTGTGATCTTTGGCGCACATGCACAAAAGAGCACACTCCCGGCTGAGGGAATCCCCCCTCCTCCCAGGGAGCGCATAACGCTTCCTGGCGGACATCATGCTGGGCGGTCCTTAAATGGCCCGCCCACGTAAATTGGCGGCGTGACCCAGACCGGGACAGCCGATCAGGAGCCCACCTGCTCCCGCTCTTCCCTCCCGACAGGGGGATAATTTTTCCCCCTTTGTCTGTCTCATCTACTGGTAGCTGCTGGCCAATCAAAGGGCAGAAGTTCTTTTGCTCAGCAGCGCCACTGGGGAGGCTGAGGCAGCTGCCAGAATGACAGGCATCAGAGCACCAGGATTACTGAAGACCCAGGCCACAGGTAAGGAATGTGGGGGAAGTTTTGTTGGGGGGGTTGGTACTGGATGGGAAGTTTTGTTGGGGGGGGTGTGGTGCTGGGTGGGGAGTTCTCAGCGGTTGGGGGTTGCAGGGAGACAGTAGCGTGGGATCAGCAGCAAGAGCAGGGGGTTGGCTTTCAGTGGCCCCCAGCTCTCCCTTCCCAATATCCAGTCCCTCGATCAGGCACTGAGTGACTTTGATAGTGGGACCAGCCCCAACTTGCGCATTCTCTCCCCCACCTTTCGATCTCCCACACACGTGCTCTCCCAGTCTCTCTTTGTCGTCAACACTCACCCTCCCTCCCACTTTGTCTCTCTCCCCCTCCCTCTCACGTCCTCCCATACTTGCTCTCGCCCTCTCACTTAATCCCTGGCCCTCCACCCATCCACTCTCACTCCCTTGCCCTCACACTCTCTCTCTCGCGCACACTCTCGTGCTCTCTCTCACACACTCTCTCCCGCGCTCTCTCTTGCATTCTCTCTCTTGCATTCTCTCCCTCTGTCCCTCATGCACACTCTCGCTCGCACGCTCTTTCTCTCCCGTGCGCGCTCTCGAGCGCACACTCTCTCGCTCTCGCGCGCACTCTCTCTCGCTCTCGCGCGCACTCTCTCTCTCGCGCACTCTCTCTCGCGCAATCTCTCGCGCTCTCTCTCTCTCTCTCGCGCTCTCTCGTGCACTCTCTCTCTCGCGCACTGTCTCTCTTGCTCACTCTCTCTCGCGCACTCCCTCTCTCTCTCATGCTCTCACTCTCTCGTGCTCTCACTCTCTCACGCACACTCTCTCGCGCACGCTCTCTCGCGCACGCTCTCTCCCTCTCTCGCACGCTCTCTCCCTCTCTCCCGCGCTCTCTCTCTCGTGCGCACTCTCTGTATCTCACACTCTCTCTGTATCTCACACTCTCTCTGTATCTCACACTCTCTCTGTATCTCACACTCTCTCTGTATCTCACACTCTCTCTGTATCTCACACTCTCTCTGTATCGCACACTCTCTCTGTATCGCACACTCTCTCTGTATCTCACACACTCTCTGTATCTCACACTCTCTCTGTATCTCACACACAGTCTGTATCTCACACACTCTGTATCTCACACTCTCTCTGTATCTCACACACACTCACTGTATCACACACTCTCTGTATCTCACACACTCTGTATCTCACACTCTCTCTGTATCTCACACACAGTCTGTATCTCACACACACTCTGTATCTCACACACACACTCTGTATCTCACACACACACTCTGTATCTCACACACTCTCTGTATCTCACACACACTCTGTATCTCACACACACTCTGTATCTCACACACACTCTGTATCTCACACACACTCTGTATCTCACACACACTCTGTATCTCACACACACTCTGTATCTCACACACTCTCTGTATCTCACACACTCTCTGTATCTCACACACTCTCTGTATCTCACACACACTCTGTATCTCACACTCTCTCTGTATCTCACACTCTCTCTGTATCTCACACACACTCTGTATCTCACACTCTCTCTGTATCTCACACACTCTCTGTATCTCACACACTCTCTGTATCTCACACACACTCTGTATCTCACACTCTCTCTGTATCTCACACACACTCTGTATCTCACACACACTCTGTATCTCACACACTCTCTGCATCTCCCACACTCTCTGCATCTCCCACACTCTCTGTATCTCACACACTCTCTGTATCTCACACACTCTCTGTATCTCACACACTCTCTGCATCTCACACACTCTCTGCATCTCACACACTCTCTGCATCTCACACACTCTCTGCATCTCACACACTCTCTGCATCTCACACACTCTCTGCATCTCACACACTCTCTGCATCTCACACACTCTCAGCATCTCACACACTCTCTGTATCTCACACAAACTCTGTATCTCACACACTCTGTATCTCACACAAACTCTCTATCTCACACTCTGCATCTCACACACTCTCTGTATCTCACACACTCTCTGTATCTCACACACTCTCTGTATCTCACACACTCTCTGTATCTCACACACACTCTGTATCTCACACACTCTGTATCTCACACTCTCTCTGTATCTCACACACAGTCTGTATCTCACACACTCTGTATCTCACACTCTCTCTGTATCTCACACACACTCACTGTATCACACACTCTCTGTATCTCACACACTCTCTGTATCTCACACACACTCTGTATCTCACACACACTCTGTATCTCACACACACTCTGTATCTCACACACACACTCTGTATCTCACACACACACTCTGTATCTCAAACACAGTCTCTGTATCTCACACACACACTCTGTATCTCACACACACTCTCTGTATCTCACACTTGCTCTGTATCTCACACACTCTCTGTATCTCACACACTCTCTGTATCTCACACATTCTCTGTATCTAACACACACTCTGTATCTCACACACACTCTCTGTATCTCACACACACTCTCTGTATCTCACACACACTCTCTGTATCTCACACACACTCTGTATCTCACACTCTCTCTGTATCTCACACTCTCTCTGTATCTCACACACACTCTGTATCTCACACACACTCTGTATCTCACACACTCTCTGTATCTCACACACTCTCTGTATCTCACACACTCTCTGTATCTCACACACTCTCTGCATCTCACACACTCTCTGCATCTCACACACTCTCTGCATCTCACACACTCACTGCATCTCACACACTCTCTGCATCTCAAACACTCTCTGCATCTCACACACTCTCTGCATCTCACACACTCTCTGCATCTCACACACTCTCTGCATCTCACACACTCTCTGCATCTCACACACTCTCTGCATCTCACACACTCTCTGCATCTCACACTCTCTCTGTATCTCACACACTCTGTATCTCACACGGACTCTTTATCTCACACACACTGTATCTCACACTCTCTCTGTATCTCACACACACTCACTGTATCACACACACTCTGTATATCTCACACACTCTGTATCTCACACTCTCTCTGTATCTCACACACACTCACTGTATCACACACACTCTGTATCTCACACTCTGTATCTCACACTCTCTGTATCTCACACACTCTCTGTATCTCACACACACACTATATCTCACACACTCTGTATCTCACACAGACTCTTTATCTCACACACACTGTATCTCACACTCTCTCTGTATCTCACACACACTCACTGTATCACACACACTCTGTAGCTCACACACACTCTGTATCTCACACACAATCTGTATCTCACACACACTCAGTATCTCACACACACTCTGTATCTCACACTCACTCTGTATCTCACACACTCTCTGTATCTC
Organism: Carcharodon carcharias; assembly: GCF_017639515.1. Lineage (NCBI taxonomy): Eukaryota > Metazoa > Chordata > Chondrichthyes > Lamniformes > Lamnidae > Carcharodon > Carcharodon carcharias. The sequence continues at coordinate 176,397,749 of NC_054474.1, read as the reverse complement.
ACACTCTCTCTGTATCTCACACACACTCACTGTATCACACACACTCTGTATCTCACACACAATCTGTATCTCACACACACTCAGTATCTCACACACACTCTGTATCTCACACTCACTCTGTATCTCACACACTCTCTGTATCTCACACACTCTCTGTATCTCACACACACTCTGTATCTCACACACTCTGTATCTCACACTTTCTCTGTATCTCACACACACTCTGTATCTCACACACTCTCTGTATCTCACACACACTCTGTATCTCACACACACTCTGTATCTCACACACACTCTGTATCTCACACTCTCTCTGTATCTCACACACACTCTGTATCTCACACTCTCTCTGTATCTCACACACTCTCTGTATCTCACACACTCTCTGCATCTCACACACTCTCTGTATCTCACACACTCTCTGCATCTCACACACTCTCTGCATCTCACACACTCTCTGCATCTCACACACTCTCTGCATCTGACACACTCTCTGCATCTCACACACTCTCTGCATCTCACACACTCTCTGCATCTCACACACTCTCTGCATCTCACACACTCTCTGCATCTCACACACTCTCTTCATCTCACACACTCTCTGCATCTCAGACACTCTCTGTATCTCACACAAACTCTGTATCTCACACACTCTGTATCTCACACAAACTCTCTATCTCACACTCTGCATCTCACACACTCTCTGTATCTCACACACTCTCTGTATCTCACACACTCTCTGTATCTCACACACACACTCTGTATCTCACACACACACTCTGTATCTCAAACACACTCTCTGTATCTCACACACACTCTCTGTATCTCACACACACTCTCTGTATCTCACACACACTCTCTGTATCTCACACTCTCTCTGTATCTCACACAAACTCTGTATCTCACACTCTCTGTATCTCACACACTCTCTGTATCTCACACACTCTCTGTATCTCACACACACTCTGTATCTCACACACACTCTGTATCTCACACACACTCTCTGTATCTCACACACACTCTCTGTATCTCACACACTCTCTGTATCTCACACACTCTCTGTATCTCACACACACTCTGTATCTCACACACACTCTGTATCTCACACTCTCTCTGTATCTCACACACACTCTCTGTATCACACACTCTCTGTATCACACACACTCTCTGTATCTCACACACTCTCTGTATCTCACACACTCTCTGTATCTCACACACTCTCTGTATCTCACACACAATCTGTATCTCACACACGCTGTATCTCACACACGCTGTATCTCACACTCTCTCTGTATCTCACACACACTCACTGTATCACACACTCTCTGTATCTCACACACTCTCTGTATCTCACACACACTCTGTATCTCACACACACTCTGTATCTCACAAACACACTCTGTATCTCACACACACTCTCTGTATCTCACACACACTCTCTGTATCTCACACACACTCTCTGTATCTCACACACACTCTCTGTATCTCACACTCTCTCTGTATCTCACACACACTCTGTATCTCACACTCTCTGTATCTCACACACTCTCTGTATCTCACACACTCTCTGTATCTCACACACACTCTGTATCTCACACACACTCTGTATCTCACACACACTCTCTGTATCTCACACACACTCTCTGTATCTCACACACTCTCTGTATCTCACACACTCTCTGTATCTCACACACTCTCTGTATCTCACACACACTCTGTATCTCACACACACTCTGTATCTCACACTCTCTCTGTATCTCACACTCTCTCTGTATCTCACACACACTCTCTGTATCACACACACTCTCTGTATCACACACACTCTCTGTATCTCACACACTCTCTGTATCTCACACACTCTCTGTATCTCACACACACTCTGTATCTCACACACACACTGTATCTCACACTCTCTCTGTATCTCACACACACTCTGTATCTCACACACACTCTGTATCTCACACACACTCTGTATCTCACACACACTCTATCTCACACACACTGTATCTCACACACACTGTATCTCACACACTCTCTGTATCTCACACACACTCTGTATCTCACACACACTCTGTATCTCACACACTCTCTGTATCTCACACACTCTCTGTATCTCACACTCTCTCTGTATCTCACACACACTCTGTATCTCACACACACTCTGTATCTCACACACACTCTGTATCTCACACACACTCTGTATCTCACACACACTCTGTATCTCACACACACTCTGTATCTCACACACACACTGTATCTCACACACACTCTATCTCACACACACTGTATCTCACACACACTGTATCTCACACACTCTCTGTATCTCACACACTCTCTGTATCTCACACACTCTCTGTATCTCACAAACACTCTGTATCTCACACACACTCTGTATCTCACACACACTCTGTATCTCACACACACTCTGTATCTCACACACACACTCTGTATCTCACACACACACTCTGTATCTCACACACACTCTGTATCTCACACACACTCTGTATCTCACACACACTCTGTATCTCACACACACTCTGTATCTCACACACACTCTGTATCTCACACACTCTCTGTATCTCACACACTCTCTGTTCACACACACACTCTCTGTTCACACACACACTCTCTGTTCACACACACACACTGTATCTCACACTCTCTCTGTATCTCACACTCTCTCTGTATCTCACACACACTCTGTATCTCACACACTCTCTGTATCCCACACACTCTCTGTATCTCACACACTCTGTATCTCACACTCTCTCTGTATCTCACACACTCTCTGTATCTCACACACTCTCTGTATCTCACACACTCTGTATCTCGCACTCTGTATCTCACACACTCTCTGTATCTCACACACTCTCTGTATCTCACACACTCTATCTCACACTCTCTCTGTATCTCACACAGACTCTTTATCTCACACACACTGTATCTCACACTCTCTCTGTATCTCACACACTCTCTGTATCCCACACACTCTCTGTATCTCACACACTCTCTGTATCTCACACACTCTGTATCTCACACTCTCTCTGTATCTCACACACTCTCTGTATCTCACACACTCTCTGTATCTCACACACTCTCTGTATCTCACACACTCTCTGTATCTCACACACTCTCTGTATCTCACACACTCTCTGTATCTCACACAGTCTGTATCTCACACTCTGTATCTCACACACTCTCTGTATCTCACACACTCTCTGTATCTCACACACTCTATCTCACACTCTCTCTGTATCTCACACACACTCTGTATCTCACACAGACTCTTTATCTCACACACACTGTATCTCACGCTCTCTCTGTATCTCACACACACACTGTATCTCACACACACACTGTATCTCACACACACACTGTATCTCACACACTCTGTATCTCACACACTCTGTATCTCACACACTCTGTATCTCACACACTCTGTATCTCACACACTCTGTATCTCACACACTCTCTGTATCTCACACACACTCTGTATCTCACACACACTCTGTATCTCACACACACTCTCTGTATCTCACACACACTCTCTGTATCTCACACACTCTCTGTATCTCACACACTCTCTGTATCTCACACACACTCTGTATCTCACACACACTCTGTATCTCACACTCTCTCTGTATCTCACACTCTCTCTGTATCTCACACACACTCTCTGTATCACACACACTCTCTGTATCACACACACTCTCTGTATCTCACACACTCTCTGTATCTCACACACACTCTGTATCTCACACACACACTGTATCTCACACTCTCTCTGTATCTCACACACACTCTGTATCTCACACACACTCTGTATCTCACACACACTCTATCTCACACACACTGTATCTCACACACACTGTATCTCACACACTCTCTGTATCTCACACACACTCTGTATCTCACACACACTCTGTATCTCACACACTCTCTGTATCTCACACACTCTCTGTATCTCACACTCTCTCTGTATCTCACACACACTCTGTATCTCACACACACTCTGTATCTCACACACACTCTGTATCTCGCACACACTCTGTATCTCACACACACTCTGTATCTCACACACTCTCTGTATCTCACACACTCTCTGTATCTCACACACACTCTGTATCTCACACACACTCTATCTCACACACACTGTATCTCACACACACTGTATCTCACACACTCTCTGTATCTCACACACTCTCTGTATCTCACACACTCTCTGTATCTCACAAACACTCTGTATCTCACACACACTCTGTATCTCACACACACTCTGTATCTCACACACACTCTGTATCTCACACACACACTCTGTATCTCACACACACTCTGTATCTCACACACACACACTGTATCTCACACACACTCTGTATCTCACACACACTCTGTATCTCACACACACTCTGTATCTCACACACACTCTGTATCTCACACACTCTCTGTATCACACACACTCTCTGTTCACACACACACTCTCTGTTCACACACACACTCTCTGTTCACACACACACACTGTATCTCACACACTCTCTGTATCTCACACTCTCTCTGTATCTCACACACACTCTGTATCTCACACACTCTCTGTATCCCACACACTCTCTGTATCTCACACACTCTGTATCTCACACTCTCTCTGTATCTCACACACTCTCTGTATCTCACACACTCTCTGTATCTCACACACTCTGTATCTCGCACTCTGTATCTCACACACTCTCTGTATCTCACACACTCTCTGTATCTCACACACTCTATCTCACACTCTCTCTGTATCTCACACAGACTCTTTATCTCAAACACACTGTATCTCACACTCTCTCTGTATCTCACACACTCTCTTTATCCCACACACTCTCTGTATCTCACACACTCTCTGTATCTCACACACTCTCTGTATCTCACACTCTCTCTGTATCTCACACACTCTCTGTATCTCACACACTCTCTGTATCTCACACACTCTCTGTATCTCACACACTCTCTGTATCTCACACACTCTCTGTATCTCAGACAGTCTGTATCTCACACTCTGTATCTCACACACTCTCTGTATCTCACACACTCTCTGTATCTCACACACTCTATCTCACACTCTCTCTGTATCTCACACACACTCTGTATCTCACACAGACTCTTTATCTCACACACACTGTATCTCACGCTCTCTCTGTATCTCACACACACACTGTATCTCACACACACACTGTATCTCACACACACACTGTATCTCACACACTCTGTATCTCACACACTCTGTATCTCACACACTCTGTATCTCACACACTCTGTATCTCACACACTCTGTATCTCACACACTCTGTATCTCACACACTCTGTATCTCACACACTCTGTATCTCACACACACTGTATCTCACACACTCTGTATCTCACACACTCTGTATCTCACACACTCTGTATCTCACACACACTCTGTATCTCACACAGACTCTTTATCTCACACACACTGTATCTCACACACTCTCTGTATCTCACACTCACACTGTATCTCACACTCACTCTGTATCTCACACACACTCCGTATCTCACACACACTCCGTATCTCACACACTCTGTATCTCACACAATCTGTATCTCACACACGCTCTGTATCTCACACACTCTGTATCTCACACACACTCTGTATCTCACACTCTCTCTGTATCTCACACACACACTGTATCTCACACACACACTGTATCTCACACACTCTGTATCTCACACTCTCTGTATCTCACACTCTCTGTATCTCACACTCTCTGTATCTCACACACTCTCTGTATCTCACACACTCTGTATCTCACACACACTCTATATCTCACACACTCTGTATCTCACACTCTCTCTGTATCTCACACACTCTGTATCTCACACAGACTCTTTATCTCACACACACTGTATCTCACACTCTCTCTGTATCTCACACACACTCACTGTATCACACACACTCTGTATATCTCACACACTCTGTATCTCACACTCTCTCTGTATCTCACACACACTCACTGTATCACACACACTCTGTATCTCACACTCTCTGTATTTCACACTCTCTCTGTATCTCACACAGACACTTTGTCTCACACACTCTCTGTATCTCACACACTCTCTGTATCTCACACACACACTATATCTCAAACACTCTGTATCTCACACACTCTGTATCTCACACAGACACTTTATCTCACACACACTGTATCTCACACTCTCTCTGTATCTCACACACACTCACTGTATCACACACACTCTGTATCACACACACACTCTGTATCTCACACACAATCTGCATCTCACACACACTCAGTATCTCACACACACTCTGTATCTCACACTCACTCTGTATCTCACACACTCTCTGTATCTCACACACTCTCTGTATCTCACACACACTCTGTATCTCACACACTCTGTATCTCACACTCTCTCTGTATCTCACACACACTCTGTATCTCACACACTCTCTGTATCTCACACACTATCTGTATCTCACACACACTCTGTATCTCACACACACTCTGTATCTCACACTCTCTCTGTATCTCACACACACTCTGTATCTCACACTCTCTCTGTATCTCACACACTCTCTGTATCTCACACACTCTCTGCATCTCACACACTCTCTGTATCTCACACACTCTCTGCATCTCTCACACTCTCTGCATCTCACACACTCTCTGCATCTCACACACTCTCTGCATCTCACACACTCTCTGCATCTCACACACTCTCTGCATCTCACACACTCTCTGCATCTCACACACTCTCTGCATCTCACACACTCTCTGCATCTCACACACTCTCTGCATCTCACACACTCTCTGCATCTCAGACACGCTCTGTATCTCACACAAACTCTGTATCTCACACACTCTGTATCTCACACAAACTCTCTATCTCACACTCTGCATCTCACACACTCTCTGTATCTCACACACTCTCTGTATCTCACACACTCTCTGTATCTCACACACTCTCTGTATCTCACACAGTCTGTATCTCACACTCTGTATCTCACACACTCTCTGTATCTCACACACTCTCTGTATCTCACACACACTCTGTATCTCACACACACTCTGTATCTCACACACACTGTATCTCACACACACTGCATCTCACACACTCTCTGTATCTCACAGACACTCTGTATCTCACACACTCTCTGTATCTCACACACACTCTGTATCTCACAGACACTCTGTATCTCACACACTCTCTGTATCTCATACTCTCTCTGTATCTCACACACTCTCTGTATCCCACACACTCTCTGTATCTCACACACTCTCTGTATCTCACACACTCTGTATCTCACACTCTCTCTGTATCTCACACACTCTCTGTATCTCACACACTCTCTGTATCTCACACACTCTCTGTATCTCACACACTCTCTGTATCTCACACACTCTCTGTATCTCACACAGTCTGTATCTCACACTCTGTATCTCACACACTCTCTGTATCTCACACACTCTCTGTATCTCACACACTCTATCTCACACACTCTCTGTATCTCACACACACTCTGTATCTCACACAGACTCTTTATCTCACACACACTGTATCTCACGCTCTCTCTGTATCTCACACACACACTGTATCTCACACACACACTGTATCTCACACACACACTGTATCTCACACACTCTGTATCTCACACACTCTGTATCTCACACACTCTGTATCTCACACACTCTGTATCTCACACACTCTGTATCTCACACACTCTCTGTATCTCACACACACTCTGTATCTCACACACACTCTGTATCTCACACACACTCTCTGTATCTCACACACACTCTCTGTATCACACACACTCTCTGTATCTCACACACTCTCTGTATCTCACACACACTCTGTATCTCACACACACTCTGTATCTCACACTCTCTCTGTATCTCACACTCTCTCTGTATCTCACACACACTCTCTGTATCACACACACTCTCTGTATCACACACACTCTCTGTATCTCACACACTCTCTGTATCTCACACACACTCTGTATCTCACACACACACTGTATCTCACACTCTCTCTGTATCTCACACACACTCTGTATCTCACACACACTCTGTATCTCACACACACTCTATCTCACACACACTGTATCTCACACACACTGTATCTCACACACTCTCTGTATCTCACACACACTCTGTATCTCACACACACTCTGTATCTCACACACTCTCTGTATCTCACACACTCTCTGTATCTCACACTCTCTCTGTATCTCACACACACTCTGTATCTCACACACACTCTGTATCTCACACACACTCTGTATCTCGCACACACTCTGTATCTCACACACACGCTGTATCTCACACACTCTCTGTATCTCACACACTCTCTGTATCTCACACACACTCTGTATCTCACACACACTCTATCTCACACACACTGTATCTCACACACACTGTATCTCACACACTCTCTGTATCTCACACACTCTCTGTATCTCACACACTCTCTGTATCTCACAAACACTCTGTATCTCACACACACTCTGTATCTCACACACACTCTGTATCTCACACACACTCTGTATCTCACACACACACTCTGTATCTCACACACACTCTGTATCTCACACACACACACTGTATCTCACACACACTCTGTATCTCACACACACTCTGTATCTCACACACACTCTGTATCTCACACACACTCTGTATCTCACACACTCTCTGTATCACACACACTCTCTGTTCACACACACACTCTCTGTTCACACACACACTCTCTGTTCACACACACACACTGTATCTCACACTCTCTCTGTATCTCACACTCTCTCTGTATCTCACACACACTCTGTATCTCACACACTCTCTGTATCCCACACACTCTCTGTATCTCACACACTCTGTATCTCACACTCTCTCTGTATCTCACACACTCTCTGTATCTCACACACTCTCTGTATCTCACACACTCTGTATCTCGCACTCTGTATCTCACACACTCTCTGTATCTCACACACTCTCTGTATCTCACACACTCTATCTCACACTCTCTCTGTATCTCACACAGACTCTTTATCTCAAACACACTGTATCTCACACTCTCTCTGTATCTCACACACTCTCTTTATCCCACACACTCTCTGTATCTCACACACTCTCTGTATCTCACACACTCTCTGTATCTCACACTCTCTCTGTATCTCACACACTCTCTGTATCTCACACACTCTCTGTATCTCACACACTCTCTGTATCTCACACACTCTCTGTATCTCACACACTCTCTGTATCTCAGACAGTCTGTATCTCACACTCTGTATCTCACACACTCTCTGTATCTCACACACTCTCTGTATCTCACACACTCTATCTCACACTCTCTCTGTATCTCACACACACTCTGTATCTCACACAGACTCTTTATCTCACACACACTGTATCTCACGCTCTCTCTGTATCTCACACACACACTGTATCTCACACACACACTGTATCTCACACACACACTGTATCTCACACACTCTGTATCTCACACACTCTGTATCTCACACACTCTGTATCTCACACACTCTGTATCTCACACACTCTGTATCTCACACACTCTGTATCTCACACACTCTGTATCTCACACACTCTGTATCTCACACACACTGTATCTCACACACTCTGTATCTCACACACTCTGTATCTCACACACTCTGTATCTCACACACACTCTGTATCTCACACAGACTCTTTATCTCACACACACTGTATCTCACACACTCTCTGTATCTCACACTCACACTGTATCTCACACTCACTCTGTATCTCACACACACTCCGTATCTCACACACACTCCGTATCTCACACACTCTGTATCTCACACAATCTGTATCTCACACACGCTCTGTATCTCACACACTCTGTATCTCACACACACTCTGTATCTCACACTCTCTCTGTATCTCACACACACACTGTATCTCACACACACACTGTATCTCACACACTCTGTATCTCACACTCTCTGTATCTCACACTCTCTGTATCTCACACTCTCTGTATCTCACACACTCTCTGTATCTCACACACTCTGTATCTCACACACACTCTATATCTCACACACTCTGTATCTCACACTCTCTCTGTATCTCACACACTCTGTATCTCACACAGACTCTTTATCTCACACACACTGTATCTCACACTCTCTCTGTATCTCACACACACTCACTGTATCACACACACTCTGTATATCTCACACACTCTGTATCTCACACTCTCTCTGTATCTCACACACACTCACTGTATCACACACACTCTGTATCTCACACTCTCTGTATTTCACACTCTCTCTGTATCTCACACAGACACTTTGTCTCACACACTCTCTGTATCTCACACACTCTCTGTATCTCACACACACACTATATCTCAAACACTCTGTATCTCACACACTCTGTATCTCACACAGACACTTTATCTCACACACACTGTATCTCACACTCTCTCTGTATCTCACACACACTCACTGTATCACACACACTCTGTATCACACACACACTCTGTATCTCACACACACTCTGCATCTCACACACACTCAGTATCTCACACACACTCTGTATCTCACACTCACTCTGTATCTCACACACTCTCTGTATCTCACACACTCTCTGTATCTCACACACACTCTGTATCTCACACACTCTGTATCTCACACTCTCTCTGTATCTCACACACACTCTGTATCTCACACACTCTCTGTATCTCACACACTATCTGTATCTCACACACACTCTGTATCTCACACACACTCTGTATCTCACACTCTCTCTGTATCTCACACACACTCTGTATCTCACACTCTCTCTGTATCTCACACACTCTCTGTATCTCACACACTCTCTGCATCTCACACACTCTCTGTATCTCACACACTCTCTGCATCTCGCACACTCTCTGCATCTCACACACTCTCTGCATCTCACACACTCTCTGCATCTCACACACTCTCTGCATCTCACACACTCTCTGCATCTCACACACTCTCTGCATCTCACACACTCTCTGCATCTCACACACTCTCTGCATCTCACACACTCTCTGCATCTCACACACTCTCTGCATCTCAGACACGCTCTGTATCTCACACAAACTCTGTATCTCACACACTCTGTATCTCACACAAACTCTCTATCTCACACTCTGCATCTCACACACTCTCTGTATCTCACACACTCTCTGTATCTCACACACTCTCTGTATCTCACACACTCTCTGTATCTCACACAGTCTGTATCTCACACTCTGTATCTCACACACTCTCTGTATCTCACACACTCTCTGTATCTCACACACACTCTGTATCTCACACACACTCTGTATCTCACACACACTGTATCTCACACACACTGCATCTCACACACTCTCTGTATCTCACAGACACTCTGTATCTCACACACTCTCTGTATCTCACACACACTCTGTATCTCACAGACACTCTGTATCTCACACACTCTCTGTATCTCATACTCTCTCTGTATCTCACACACTCTCTGTATCCCACACACTCTCTGTATCTCACACACTCTCTGTATCTCACACACTCTGTATCTCACACTCTCTCTGTATCTCACACACTCTCTGTATCTCACACACTCTCTGTATCTCACACACTCTCTGTATCTCACACACTCTCTGTATCTCACACACTCTCTGTATCTCACACAGTCTGTATCTCACACTCTGTATCTCACACACTCTCTGTATCTCACACACTCTCTGTATCTCACACACTCTATCTCACACTCTTTCTGTATCTCACACACACTCTGTATCTCACACAGACTCTTTATCTCACACACACTGTATCTCACGCTCTCTCTGTATCTCACACACACACTGTATCTCACACACACACTGTATCTCACACACACACTGTATCTCACACACACACTGTATCTCACACACTCTGTATCTCACACACTCTGTATCTCACACACTCTGTATCTCACACACTCTGTATCTCACACACTCTGTATCTCACACACTCTCTATCTCACACACTCTGTATCTCACACACACTGTATCTCACACACTCTGTATCTCACACACTCTGTATCTCACACACTCTGTATCTCACACACACTCTGTATCTCACACAGACTCTTTATCTCACACACACTGTATCTCACACACTCTCTGTATCTCACACTCACACTGTATCTCACACTCACTCTGTATCTCACACACACTCCGTATCTCACACACACTCCGTATCTCACACACTCTGTATCTCACACAATCTGTATCTCACACACGCTCTGTATCTCACACACTCTGTATCTCACACACACTCTGTATCTCACACTCTCTCTGTATCTCACACACACACTGTATCTCACACACACACGGTATCTCACACACTCTGTATCTCACACTCTCTGTATCTCACACTCTCTGTATCTCACACTCTCTGTATCTCACACACTCTCTGTATCTCACACACTCTGTATCTCACACACACTCTATATCTCACACACTCTGTATCTCACACTCTCTCTGTATCTCACACACTCTGTATCTCACACAGACTCTTTATCTCACACACACTGTATCTCACACTCTCTCTGTATCTCACACACACTCACTGTATCACACACACTCTGTATATCTCACACACTCTGTATCTCACACTCTCTCTGTATCTCACACACACTCACTGTATCACACACACTCTGTATCTCACACTCTCTGTATTTCACACTCTCTCTGTATCTCACACAGACACTTTATCTCACACACTCTCTGTATCTCACACACTCTCTGTATCTCACACACACACTATATCTCACACACTCTGTATCTCACACACTCTGTATCTCACACAGACACTTTATCTCACACACACTGTATCTCACACTCTCTCTGTATCTCACACACACTCACTGTATCACACACACTCTGTATCTCACACACACTCTGTATCTCACACACAATCTGCATCTCACACACACTCAGTATCTCACACACACTCTGTATCTCACACTCACTCTGTATCTCACACACTCTCTGTATCTCACACACTCTCTGTATCTCACACACACTCTGTATCTCACACACTCTGTATCTCACACTCTCTCTGTATCTCACACACACTCTGTATCTCACACACTCTCTGTATCTCACACACTATCTGTATCTCACACACACTCTGTATCTCACACACACTCTGTATCTCACACTCTCTCTGTATCTCACACACACTCTGTATCTCACACTCTCTCTGTATCTCACACACTCTCTGTATCTCACACACTCTCTGCATCTCACACACTCTCTGTATCTCACACACTCTCTGCATCTCACACACTCTCTGCATCTCACACACTCTCTGCATCTCACACACTCTCTGCATCTGACACACTCTCTGCATCTCACACACTCTCTGCATCTCACACACTCTCTGCATCTCACACACTCTCTGCATCTCACACACTCTCTGCATCTCACACACTCTCTGCATCTCACACACTCTCTGCATCTCACACACTCTCTGCATCTCAGACACTCTCTGTATCTCACACAAACTCTGTATCTCACACACTCTGTATCTCACACAAACTCTCTATCTCACACTCTGCATCTCACACACTCTCTGTATCTCACACACTCTCTGTATCTCACACACTCTCTGTATCTCACACACTCTCTGTATCTCACACACTCTCTGTATCTCACACACACTCTGTATCTCACACACGCTGTATCTCACACTCTCTCTGTATCTCACACACACTCACTGTATCACACACTCTCTGTATCTCAAACACTCTCTGTATCTCACACACACTCTGTATCTCACACACACTCTGTATCTCACACACACACTCTGTATCTCACACACACACTCTGTATCTCACACACACACTCTGTATCTCACAAACACTCTCTGTATCTCACACACACTCTCTGTATCTCACACACACACTCTGTATCTCACACACTCTCTGTATCTCACACACACTCTGTATCTCACACACACTCTGTATCTCACACACACTCTCTGTATCTCACACATACTCTCTGTATCTCACACACTCTCTGTATCTCACACACTCTCTGTATCTCACACACACTCTGTATCTCACACACACTCTGTATCTCACACTCTCTCTGTATCTCACACACACTCTGTATCTCACACACACTCTGTATCTCACACACACTCTGTATCTCACACACACTCTGTATCTCACACACACTGTATCTCACACACACTGCATCTCACACACTCTCTGTATCTCACACACACTCTGTATCTCACACACACTCTGTATCTCACAGACACTCTGTATCTCACACACTCTCTGTATCTCACACACTCTCTGTATCTCACACTCTCTGTATCTCACACACACTCTGTATCTCACACACACTCTGTATCTCACACACACTCTGTATCTCACACACACTCTGTATCTCACACACACTCTGTATCTCACACACACTCTATCTCACACACACTGTATCTCACACACACTGTATCTCACACACTCTCTGTATCTCACACACACTCTCTATCTCACACACACTCTGTATCTCACACACTCTCTGTATCTCACACACTCTCTGTATCTCACACTCTCTCTGTATCTCACACACACTCTGTATCTCACACACACTCTGTATCTCACACACACTCTGTATCTCACAGACACTCTGTATCTCACACACACTCTGTATCTCACACACACTCTGTATCTCACACACACTCTGTATCTCACACACACTCTATCTCACACACACTGTATCTCACACACACTGTATCTCACACACTCTCTGTATCTCACACACTCTCTGTATCTCACACACTCTCTGTATCTCACAAACACTCTGTATCTCACACACACTCTGTATCTCACACACACACTCTGTATCTCACACACACACTCTGTATCTCACACACACACTCTGTATCTCACACACACTCTGTATCTCACACACACTCTGTATCTCACACACACTCTGTATCTCACACACACTCTGTATCTCACACACACTCTGTATCTCACACACTCTCTGTATCACACACACTCTCTGTTCACACACACACTCTCTGTTCACACACACACTCTCTGTTCACACACACACACTGTATCTCACACTCTCTCTGTATCTCACACTCTCTCTGTATCTCACACACACTCTGTATCTCACACACTCTCTGTATCACACACACTCTCTGTATCTCACACACTCTGTATCTCACACTCTCTCTGTATCTCACACACTCTCTGTATCTCACACACTCTCTGTATCTCACACACTCTCTGTATCTCACACACTCTGTATCTCGCACTCTGTATCTCACACACTCTCTGTATCTCACACACTCTCTCTTGTCTCACACACTCTATCTCACACTCTCTCTGTATCTCACACAGACTCTTTATCTCACACACACTGTATCTCACACTCTCTCTGTATCTCACACACTCTCTGTATCCCACACACTCTCTGTATCTCACACACTCTCTGTATCTCACACACTCTGTATCTCACACTCTCTCTGTATCTCACACACTCTCTGTATCTCACACACTCTCTGTATCTCACACACTCTCTGTATCTCACACACTCTCTGTATCTCACACACTCTCTGTATCTCACACAGTCTGTATCTCACACTCTGTATCTCACACACTCTCTGTATCTCACACACTCTCTGTATCTCACACACTCTATCTCACACTCTCTCTGTATCTCACACACACTCTGTATCTCACACAGACTCTTTATCTCACACACACTGTATCTCACGCTCTCTCTGTATCTCACACACACACTGTATCTCACACACACACTGTATCTCACACACACACTGTATCTCACACACTCTGTATCTCACACACTCTGTATCTCACACACTCTGTATCTCACACACTCTGTATCTCACACACTCTGTATCTCACACACTCTGTATCTCACACACTCTGTATCTCACACACTCTGTATCTCACACACTCTGTATCTCACACACTCTGTATCTCACACACACTCTGTATCTCACACAGACTCTTTATCTCACACACACTGTATCTCACACACTCTCTGTATCTCACACTCACACTGTATCTCACACTCACTCTGTATCTCACACACACTCCGTATCTCACACACACTCCGTATCTCACACACACTCCGTATCTCACACACACTCCGTATCTCACACACACTCTGTATCTCACACAATCTGTATCTCACACACGCTCTGTATCTCACACACTCTGTATCTCACACACACTCTGTATCTCACACTCTCTCTGTATCTCACACACACGCTGTATCTCACACACACACTGTATCTCACACACTCTGTATCTCACACTCTCTGTATCTCACACTCTCTGTATCTCACACTCTCTGTATCTCACACACTCTCTGTATCTCACACACTCTGTATCTCACACACACTCTATATCTCACACACTCTGTATCTCACACTCTCTCTGTATCTCACACACTCTGTATCTCACACAGACTCTTTATCTCACACACACTGTATCTCACACTCTCTCTGTATCTCACACACACTCACTGTATCACACACACTCTGTATATCTCACACACTCTGTATCTCACACTCTCTCTGTATCTCACACACACTCACTGTATCACACACACTCTGTATCTCACACTCTCTGTATTTCACACTCTCTCTGTATCTCACACAGACACTTTATCTCACACACTCTCTGTATCTCACACACTCTCTGTATCTCACACACACACTATATCTCAAACACTCTGTATCTCACACACTCTGTATCTCACACAGACACTTTATCTCACACACACTGTATCTCACACTCTCTCTGTATCTCACACACACTCACTGTATCACACACAATCTGCATCTCACACACTCTCTGCATCTCAGACACTCTCTGTATCTCACACAAACTCTGTATCTCACACACTCTGTATCTCACACAAACTCTCTATCTCACACTCTGCATCTCACACACTCTCTGTATCTCACACACTCTCTGTATCTCACACACTCTCTGTATCTCACACACTCTCTGTATCTCACACACACTCTGTATCTCACACACACTCTGTATCTCACACACTCTCTGTATCTCACACACTCTCTGTATCTCACACTCTCTCTGTATCTCACACACACTCTGTATCTCACACACACTCTGTATCTCACACACACTCTGTATCTCACAGACACTCTGTATCTCACACACACTCTGTATCTCACACACACTCTGTATCTCACACACACTCTGTATCTCACACACACTCTATCTCACACACACTGTATCTCACACACACTGTATCTCACACACTCTCTGTATCTCACACACTCTCTGTATCTCACACACTCTCTGTATCTCACAAACACTCTGTATCTCACACACACTCTGTCTCTCACACACACTCTGTATCTCACACACACACTCTGTATCTCACACACACACTCTGTATCTCACACACACACTCTGTATCTCACACACACTCTGTATCTCACACACACTCTGTATCTCACACACACTCTGTATCTCACACACACTCTGTATCTCACACACACTCTGTATCTCACACACTCTCTGTATCACACACACTCTCTGTTCACACACACACTCTCTGTTCACACACACACTCTCTGTTCACACACACACACTGTATCTCACACTCTCTCTGTATCTCACACTCTCTCTGTATCTCACACACACTCTGTATCTCACACACTCTCTGTATCCCACACACTCTCTGTATCTCACACACTCTGTATCTCACACTCTCTCTGTATCTCACACACTCTCTGTATCTCACACACTCTCTGTATCTCACACACTCTCTGTATCTCACACACTCTGTATCTCGCACTCTGTATCTCACACACTCTCTGTATCTCACACACTCTCTCTTGTCTCACACACTCTATCTCACACTCTCTCTGTATCTCACACAGACTCTTTATCTCACACACACTGTATCTCACACTCTCTCTGTATCTCACACACTCTCTGTATCCCACACACTCTCTGTATCTCACACACTCTCTGTATCTCACACACTCTGTATCTCACACTCTCTCTGTATCTCACACACTCTCTGTATCTCACACACTCTCTGTATCTCACACACTCTCTGTATCTCACACACTCTCTGTATCTCACACACTCTCTGTATCTCACACAGTCTGTATCTCACACTCTGTATCTCACACACTCTCTGTATCTCACACACTCTCTGTATCTCACACACTCTATCTCACACTCTCTCTGTATCTCACACACACTCTGTATCTCACACAGACTCTTTATCTCACACACACTGTATCTCACGCTCTCTCTGTATCTCACACACACACTGTATCTCACACACACACTGTATCTCACACACACACTGTATCTCACACACTCTGTATCTCACACACTCTGTATCTCACACACTCTGTATCTCACACACTCTGTATCTCACACACTCTGTATCTCACACACTCTGTATCTCACACACTCTGTATCTCACACACTCTGTATCTCACACACACTCTGTATCTCACACAGACTCTTTATCTCACACACACTGTATCTCACACACTCTCTGTATCTCACACTCACACTGTATCTCACACTCACTCTGTATCTCACACACACTCCGTATCTCACACACACTCCGTATCTCACACACACTCCGTATCTCACACACACTCCGTATCTCACACACACTCTGTATCTCACACAATCTGTATCTCACACACGCTCTGTATCTCACACACTCTGTATCTCACACACACTCTGTATCTCACACTCTCTCTGTATCTCACACACACGCTGTATCTCACACACACACTGTATCTCACACACTCTGTATCTCACACTCTCTGTATCTCACACTCTCTGTATCTCACACTCTCTGTATCTCACACACTCTCTGTATCTCACACACTCTGTATCTCACACACACTCTATATCTCACACACTCTGTATCTCACACTCTCTCTGTATCTCACACACTCTGTATCTCACACAGACTCTTTATCTCACACACACTGTATCTCACACTCTGTATCTCACACACACTCACTGTATCACACACACTCTGTATATCTCACACACTCTGTATCTCACACTCTCTCTGTATCTCACACACACTCACTGTATCACACACACTCTGTATCTCACACTCTCTGTATTTCACACTCTCTCTGTATCTCACACAGACACTTTATCTCACACACTCTCTGTATCTCACACACTCTCTGTATCTCACACACACACTATATCTCAAACACTCTGTATCTCACACACTCTGTATCTCACACAGACACTTTATCTCACACACACTGTATCTCACACTCTCTCTGTATCTCACACACACTCACTGTATCACACACAATCTGCATCTCACACACACTCAGTATCTCACACACACTCTGTATCTCACACTCACTCTGTATCTCACACACTCTCTGTATCTCACACACACTCTGTATCTCACACACTCTGTATCTCACACTCTCTCTGTATCTCACACACACTCTGTATCTCACACACTCTCTGTATCTCACACACTATCTGTATCTCACACACACTCTGTATCTCACACACACTCTGTATCTCACACTCTCTCTGTATCTCACACACACTCTGTATCTCACACTCTCTCTGTATCTCACACACTCTCTGTATCTCACACACTCTCTGCATCTCACACACTCTCTGCATCTCACACACTCTCTGCATCTCACACACTCTCTGCATCTCACACACTCTCTGCATCTCACACACTCTCTGCATCTCACACACTCTCTGCATCTCACACACTCTCTGCATCTCACACACTCTCTGCATCTCACACACTCTCTGCATCTCACACACTCTCTGCATCTCACACACTCTCTGCATCTCACACACTCTCTGCATCTCACACACTCTCTGCATCTCACACACTCTCTGCATCTCAGACACTCTCTGTATCTCACACAAACTCTGTATCTCACACACTCTGTATCTCACACAAACTCTCTATCTCACACTCTGCATCTCACACACTCTCTGTATCTCACACACTCTCTGTATCTCACACACTCTCTGTATCTCACACACTCTCTGTATCTCACACACACTCTGTATCTCACACACACTCTGTATCTCACACACGCTGTATCTCACACTCTCTCTGTATCTCACACAAACTCACTGTATCACACACTCTCTGTATCTCACACACTCTCTGTATCTCACACACACTCTGTATCTCACACACACTCTGTATCTCACACACACACTCTGTATCTCACACACACACTCTGTATCTCAAACACACTCTCTGTATCTCACACACACACTCTCTGTATCTCACACACACTCTCTGTATCTCACACACAAACTCTGTATCTCACACACTCTCTGTATCTCACACACACTCTGTATCTCACACACACTCTGTATCTCACACACACACTGTATCTCACACACGCTCTCTGTATCTCACACATACTCTCTGTATCTCACACACTCTCTGTATCTCACACACTCTCTGTATCTCACACACACTCTGTATCTCACACACACACTGTATCTCACACTCTCTCTGTATCTCACACACACTCTGTATCTCACACACACTCTGTATCTCACACACACTCTGTATCTCACACACACCCTGTATCTCACACACACTGCATCTCACACACTCTCTGTATCTCACACACACTCTGTATCTCACACACACTCTGTATCTCACACACTCTCTGTATCTCACACACTCTCTGTATCTCACACTCTCTCTGTATCTCACACACACTCTGTATCTCACACACACTCTGTATCTCACACACACTCTGTATCTGACACACACTCTGTATCTGACACACACTCTGTATCTCACACACACTCTGTATCTCACACACACTCTATCTCACACACACTGTATCTCACACTCACTGTATCTCACACACTCTCTGTATCTCACACACTCTCTGTATCTCACACACTCTCTGTATCTCACACACTCTCTGTATCTCACACTCTCTCTGTATCTCACACACACTCTGTATCTCACACACACTCTGTATCTCACACACACTCTGTATCTGACACACACTCTGTATCTCACACACAGTCTGTATCTCACACACACTCTATCTCACACACACTTTATCTCACACTCACTGTATCTCACACACTCTCTGTATCTCACACACTCTCTGTATCTCACACACTCTCTGTATCTCACACACACTCTGTATCTCACACACTCTGTATCTCACACAGACACTTTATCTCACACACACTGTATCTCACACTCTCTCTGTATCTCACACACACTCACTGTATCACACACACTCTGTATCTCACACACACTCTGTATCTCACACACAATCTGCATCTCACACACACTCAGTATCTCACACACACTCTGTATCTCACACTCACTCTGTATCTCACACACTCTCTGTATCTCACACACTCTCTGTATCTCACACACACTCTGTATCTCACACACACTGTATCTCACACACTATCTGTATCTCACACACACTCTGTACCTCACACACACTCTGTATCTCACACTCTCTCTGTATCTCACACACTCTCTGTATCTCACACTCTCTCTGTATCTCACACACTCTCTGTATCTCACACACTCTCTGCATCTCACACACTCTCTGCATCTCACACACTCTCTGCATCTCACACACTCTCTGCATCTCACACACTCTCTGCATCTCACACACTCTCTGCATCTCACACACTCTCTGCATCTCACACACTCTCTGCATCTCACACACTCTCTGCATCTCACACACTCTCTGCATCTCACACACTCTCTGCATCTCACACACTCTCTGCATCTCACACACTCTCTGCATCTCACACACTCTCTGCATCTCACACACACTCTGCATCTCAGACACTCTCTGTATCTCACACAAACTCTGTATCTCACACACTCTGTATCTCACACAAACTCTCTATCTCACACTCTGCATCTCACACACTCTCTGTATCTCACACACTCTCTGTATCTCACACACTCTCTGTATCTCACACACTCTCTGTATCTCACACACACTCTGTATCTCACACACGCTGTATCTCACACTCTCTCTGTATCTCACACAAACTCACTGTATCACACACTCTCTGTATCTCACACACTCTCTGTATCTCACACACACTCTGTATCTCAAACACACACTCTGTATCTCACACACACACTCTGTATCTCAAACACACTCTCTGTATCTCACACACACTCTCTGTATCTCACACACATTCTCTGTATCTCACACACACACTCTGTATCTCACACACTCTCTGTATCTCACACACACTCTGTATCTCACACACACTCTGTATCTCACACACACTCTCTGTATCTCACACATACTCTCTGTATCTCACACACTCTCTGTATCTCACACACTCTCTGTATCTCACACACACTCTGTATCTCACACACACACTGTATCTCACACACACACTGTATCTCACACTCTCTCTGTATCTCACACACACTCTGTATCTCACACACACTCTGTATCTCACACACACTCTGTATCTCACACACACTCTATCTCACACACACTGTATCTCACACACACTGCATCTCACACACTCTCTGTATCTCACACACACTCTGTATCTCACACACTCTCTGTATCTCACACACTCTCTGTATCTCACACTCTCTCTGTATCTCACACACACTCTGTATCTCACACACACTCTGTATCTCACACACACTCTGTATCTGACACACACTCTGTATCTCACACACACTCTGTATCTCACACACACTCTATCTCACACACACTGTATCTCACACTCACTGTATCTCACACACTCTCTGTATCTCACACACTCTCTGTATCTCACACACTCTCTGTATCTCACACACACTCTGTATCTCACACACACTCTGTATCTCACACACACTCTGTATCTCACACACACTCTGTATCTCACACACACACTCTGTATCTCACACACACACTCTGTATCTCACACACACTCTGTATCTCACACACACTCTGTATCTCACACACACTCTGTATCTCACACACACTCTGTATCTCACACACTCTCTGTATCACACACACTCTCTGTTCACACACACACTCTCTGTTCACACACACACTCTCTGTTCACACACACACACTGTATCTCACACTCTCTCTGTATCTCACACTCTCTCTGTATCTCACACACACTCTGTATCTCACACACTCTCTGTATCTCACACACTCTGTATCTCACACTCTCTCTGTATCTCACACTCTCTCTGTATCTCACACACACTCTGTATCCCACACACTCTCTGTATCTCACACACTCTGTATCTCACACTCTCTCTGTATCTCAACACTCTCTGTATCTCACACACTCTCTGTATCTCACACACTATGTATCTCGCACTCTGTATCTCACACACTCTCTGTATCTCACACACTCTCTGTATCTCACACACTCTATCTCACACTCTCTCTGTATCCCACACAGACTCTTTATCTCACACACACTGTATCTCACACTCTCTCTGTATCTCACACACTCTCTGTATCTCACACACTCTGTATCTCGCACTCTCTCTGTATCTCACACACTCTCTGTATCTCACACACTCTCTGTATCTCACACACACTCTGTATCTCACACTCTGTATCTCACACACTCTCTGTATCTCACACACTCTCTGTATCTCACACACTCTCTGTATCTCACACACTCTATCTCACACTCTCTCTGTATCTCACACACACTCTGTATCTCACACAGACTCTTTATCTCACACACACTGTATCTCACACACACACTGTATCTCACACACTCACTGTATCTCACACACACACTGTATCTCACACACTCTGTATCTCACACACTCTGTATCTCACACACTCTGTATCTCACACACTCTGTATCTCACACACTCTGTATCTCACACACTCTGTATATCACACACTCTGTATCTCACACACACTCTGTATCTCACACAGACTCTTTATCTCACACACACTGTATCTCACACACTCTCTGTATCTCACACTCACTCTGTATCTCACACTCACTCTGTATCTCACACACACTCCGTATCTCACACACACTGCGTATCTCACGCACACTCTGTATCTCACACAATCTGTATCTCACACATGCTCTGTATCTCACACACTCTGTATCTCACACAAACTCTGTATCTCACACACAATCTGTATCTCACACTCACTCTGTATCTCACACACTCTCTGTATCTCACACACTCTCTGTATCTCACACACACTCTGTATCTCACACACTATGTATCTCACACTCTCGCTGTATCTCACACACACTCTGTATCTCACACACTCTCTGTATCTCACACACTATCTGTATCTCACACACACTCTGTATCTCACACACACTCTGTATCTCACACTCTCTCTGTATCTCACACACAATCTGTATCTCACACTCTCTCTGTATCTCACACTCTCTCTGTATCTCACACACTCTCTGCATCTCACACACTCTCTGCATCTCACACACTCTCTGCATCTCACACACTCTCTGCATCTCACACACTCTCTGCATCTCACACACTCTCTGCATCTCACACACTCTCTGCATCTCACACACTCTCTGCATCTCACACACTCTCTGCATCTCACACACTCTCTGCATCTCACACACTCTCTGCATCTCACACACTCTCTGCATCTCACACACTCTCTGCATCTCAGACACTCTCTGTATCTCACACAAACTCTGTATCTCACACACTCTGTATCTCAAACAAACTCTCTATCTCACATTCTGCATCTCACACACTCTCTGTATCTCACACACTCTCTGTATCTCACACACTCTCTGTATCTCACACACTCTCTGTATCTCACACACACTCTGTATCTCACACACGCTGTATCTCACACTCTCTCTGTATCTCACACACACTCACTGTATCACACACTCTCTGTATCTCACACACTCTCTGTATCTCACACACACTCTGTATCTCACACACACTCTGTATCTCACACACACACTCTGTATCTCACACACACACTCTGTATCTCACACACACACTCTGTATCTCAAACACACTCTCTGTATCTCACACACACTCTCTGTATCTCACACACACTCTCTGTATCTCACACACACTCTCTGTATCTCACACTCTCTCTGTATCTCACACTCTCTGTATCTCACACACTCTCTGTATCTCACACACTCTCTGTATCTCACACACTCTCTGTATCTCACACACACTCTGTATCTCACACACACTCTGTATCTCACACACACTCTCTGTATCTCACACACACTCTCTGTATCTAACACACTCTCTGTATCTCACACACTCTCTGTATCTCACACACACTCTGTATCTCACACACACACTGTATCTCACACTCTCTCTGTATCTCACACACACTCTGTATCTCACACACACTCTGTATCTCACACACACTCTGTATCTCACACACACTCTATCTCACACACACTGTATCTCACACACACTGTATCTCACACACACTGCATCTCACACACACTCTGTATCTCACAGACACTCTGTATCTCACACACACTCTGTATCTCACACACACTCTGTATCTCACACACACTCTATCTCACACACACTCTGTATCTCACACACACTCTGTATCTCACACACTCTCTGTATCTCACACACACTCTGTATCTCACACACACTCTATCTCACACACACTGTATCTCAAACACACTGTATCTCACACACTCTCTGTATCTCACACACTCTCTGTATCTCACACACACTCTGTATCTCACACACACTCTGTATCTCACACACACTCTGTATCTCACACACACTCTGTATCTCACACACACACTCTGTATCTCACACACACACTCTGTATCTCACACACACTCTGTATCTCACACACACTCTGTATCTCACACACACTCTGTATCTCACACACACTCTGTATCTCACACACTCTCTGTATCACACACACTCTCTGTTCACACACACACTCTCTGTTCACACACACACTCTCTGTTCACACACACACACTGTATCTCACACTCTCTCTGTATCTCACACTCTCTCTGTATCTCACACACACTCTGTATCTGACACACTCTCTGTATCCCACACACTCTCTGTATATCACACACTGTGTATCTCACACACTCTCTGTATCTCACACACTCTGTATGTCGCATTCTGTATCTCACACACTCTCTGTATCTCACACACTCTCTGTATCTCACACACTCTATCTCACACTCTCTCTGTATCTCACACAGACTCTTTATCTCACACACACTCCGTATCTCACACACACTCTGTATCTCACACTCAATCTGTATCTCACACTCACTCTGTATCTCACACACACTCCGTATCTCACACACACTCCGTATCTCACACACACTCTGTATCTCACACAATCTGTATCTCACACACGCTCTGTATCTCACACACACTCTGTATCTCACACTCTCTCTGTATCTCACACACACACTGTATCTCACACACTCTGTATCTCACACTCTCTCTGTATCTCACACACACTCACTGTATCACACACTCTCTGTATCTCACACACTCTCTGTATCTCACACGCACTCTGTATCTCACACACACTCTGTATCTCACACACACACTCTGTATCTCACACACACACTCTGTATCTCAAACACACTCTCTGTATCTCACACACACTCTGTATCTCACACACACACTGTATCTCACACTCTCTCTGTATCTCACACACACTCTGTATCTCACACACACTCTGTATCTTACACACACTCTGTATCTCACACACACTCTATCTCACACACACTGTATCACACACACTCTGTATCTCACACTCTCTGTATCTCACACTCTCTCTGTATCTCACACAGACACTTTATCTCACACACTCTCTGTATCTCACACACTCTCTGTATCTCACACACACACTATATCTCACACACTCTGTATCTCACACAGACTCTTTATCTCACACACACTGTATCTCACACTCTCTCTGTATCTCACACACACTCACTGTATCACACACACTCTGTATCTCACACACACTCTGTATCTCACACACACTCAGTATCTCACACACACTCTGTATCTCACACTCACTCTGTATCTCACACACTCTCTGTATCTCACACACTCTCTGCATCTCACACACTCTCTGCATCTCACACACTCTCTGCATCTCACACACACTCTGCATCTCACACACTCTCTGCATCTCACACACTCTCTGCATCTCACACACTCTCTGCATCTCACACACTCTCTGCATCTCACACACTCTCTGCATCTCACACACTCTCTGCATCTCACACACTCTCTGCATCTCACACACTCTCTGCATCTCACACACTCTCTGCATCTCACACACTCTCTGCATCTCACACACTCTCTGCATCTCACACACTCTCTGCATCTCACACACTCTCTGCATCTCACACACTCTCTGCATCTCACACACTCTCTGCATCTCACACACTCTCTGCATCTCACACACTCTCTGCATCTCAGACACGCTCTGTATCTCACACAAACTCTGTATCTCACACACTCTGTATCTCACACAAACTCTCTATCTCACACTCTGCATCTCACACACTCTCTGTATCTCACACACTCTCTGTATCTCACACACTCTCTGTATCTCACACACTCTCTGTATCTCACACACACTCTGTATCTCACACACGCTGTATCTCACACTCTCTCTGTATCTCACACACACTCACTGTATCACACACTCTCTGTATCTCACACACTCTCTGTATCTCACACACACTCTGTATCTCACACACACTCTGTATCTCACACACACACTCTGTATCTCACACACACACTCTGTATCTCAAACACACTCTCTGTATCTCACACACACTCTCTGTATCTCACACACTCTATCTCACACTCTCTCTGTATCTCACACACACTCTGTATCTCACACAGACTCTTTATCTCACACACACTGTATCTCACACTCTCTCTGTATCTCACACACACACTGTATCTCACGCACACACTGTATCTCACACACACACTGTATCTCACACACACACTGTATCTCACACACTCTGTATCTCACACACTCTGTATCTCACACACACTCTCTGTATCTCACACTCTCTCTGTATCTCACACTCTCTGTATCTCAAACACTCTCTGTATCTCACACACTCTCTGTATCTCACACACACTCTGTATCTCACACACACTCTGTATCTCACACACACTCTCTGTATCTCACACACACTCTCTGTATCTCACACACTCTCTGTATCTCACACACTCTCTGTATCTCACACACTCTCTGTATCTCACACACACTCTGTATCTCACACTCTATCTGTATCTCACACTCTCTCTGTATCTCACACACACTCTCTGTATCACACACTCTCTGTATCACACATACTCTCTGTATCTCACACACTCTCTGTATCTCACACACTCTCTGTATCTCACACACACTCTGTATCTCACACACACTCTGTATCTCACACACACACTGTATCTCACACTCTCTCTGTATCTCACACACACTCTGTATCTCACACACACTCTGTATCTCACACACACTCTATCTCACACACACTGTATCTCACACACTCTCTGTATCTCACACACACTCTGTATCTCACACACACTCTGTATCTCACACACACTCTGTATCTCACACACTCTCTGTATCTCACACACTCTCTGTATCTCACACTCTCTCTGTATCTCACACACACTCTGTATCTCACACACACTCTGTATCTCACACACACTCTGTATCTCACACACACTCTGTATCTCACACACACTCTGTATCTCACACACACTCTGTATCTCACACACACTCTGTATCTCACACACACTCTATCTCACACACACTGTATCTCACACACACTGTATCTCACACACTCTCTGTATCTCACACACTCTCTGTATCTCACACACTCTCTGTATCTCACACACTCTCTGTATCTCACACACACTCTGTATCTCACACACACTCTGTATCTCACACACACTCTGTATCTCACACACACTCTGTATCTCACACACACACTCTGTATCTCACACACACACTCTGTATCTCACACACACTCTGTATCTCACACACACTCTGTATCTCACACACACTCTGTATCTCACACACACTCTGTATCTCACACACTCTCTGTATCACACACACTCTCTGTTCACACACACACTCTCTGTTCACACACACACTCTCTGTTCACACACACACACTGTATCTCACACTCTCTCTGTATCTCACACTCTCTCTGTATCTCAAACACACTCTGTATCTCACACACTCTCTGTATCCCACACACTCTCTGTATCTCACACACTCTCTGTATCTCACACAGTCTCTGTATCTCACACACTCTGTATCTCACACTCTCTCTGTATCTCACACACTCTCTGTATCTCACACACTCTCTGTATCTCACACACTCTGTATCTCGCACTCTGTATCTCACACACTCTCTGTATCTCACACACTCTCTGTATCTCACACACTCTATCTCACACTCTCTCTGTATCTCACACAGACTCTTTATCTCACACACACTGTATCTCACACTCTCTCTGTATCTCACACACTCTCTGTATCCCACACACTCTCTGTATCTCACACACTCTGTATCTCACACACTCTCTGTATCTCACACACTCTCTGTATCTCACACACTCTCTGTATCTCACACACTCTCTGTATCTCACACAGTCTGTATCTCACACTCGGTATCTCACACACTCTCTGTATCTCACAAACTCTCTGTATCTCACACACTCTATCTCACACTCTCTCTGTATCTCACACACACTCTGTATCTCACACAGACTCTTTATCTCACACACACTGTATCTCACACTCTCTCTGTATCTCACACACACACTGTATCTCACACACACACTGTATCTCACACACACACTGTATCTCACACACACACTGTATCTCACACACTCTGTATCTCACACACTCTGTATCTCACACACTCTGTATCTCACACATTCTGTATCTCACACACTCTGTATCTCACACACTCTGTATCTCACATACTCTGTATCTCACACACTCTGTATCTCACACTCTGTATCTCACACACAGTCTGTATCTCACACAGACTCTTTATCTCACACACACTGTATCTCACACACTCTCTGTATCTCACACTCACTCTGTATCTCACACTCACTCTGTATCTCACACACACTCCGTATCTCACACACACTCCGTATCTCACACACACTCTGTATCTCACACAATCTGTATCTCACACACGCTCTGTATCTCACACACTCTGTTTCTCACACACACTCTGTATCTCACACTCTCTCTGTATCTCACACACACACTGTATCTCACACACTCTGTATCTCACACTCTCTGTATCTCACACTCTCTGTATCTCACACTCTCTGTATCTCACACACTCTCTGTATCTCACACACTCTGTATCTCACACACACTCTATATCTCACACACTCTGTATCTCACACACTCTGTATCTCACACTCTCTCTGTATCTCACACACACTCACTGTATCACACACACTCTGTATATCTCACACACTCTGTATCTCACACTCTCTCTGTATCTCACACACACTCACTGTATCACACACACTCTGTATCTCACACTCTCTGTATCTCACACTCTCTCTGTATCTCACACAGACACTTTATCTCACACACTCTCTGTATCTCACACACTCTCTGTATCTCACACACACACTATATCTCACACACTCTGTATCTCACACACTCTGTATCTCACACAGACTCTTTATCTCACACACACTGTATCTCACACTCTCTCTGTATCTCACACACACTCACTGTATCACACACACTCTGTATCTCACACACACTCTGTATCTCACACACACTCAGTATCTCACACTCACTCTGTATCTCAGACACTCTCTGTATCTCACACACTCTCTGTATCTCACACACACTCTGTATCTCACACACTCTGTATCTCACACTCTCTGTATCTCACACTCTCTGTATCTCACACTCTCTCTGTATCTCACACACACTCTGTATCTCACACACTCTCTGTATCTCACACACTATCTGTATCTCACACACACTCTGTATCTCACACACACTCTGTATCTCACACTCTCTCTGTATCTCACACACACTCTGTATCTCACACTCTCTCTGTATCTCACACACTCTCTGTATCTCACACACTCTCTGCATCTCACACACTCTCTGCATCTCACACACTCTCTGCATCTCACACACTCTCTGCATCTCACACACTCTCTGCATCTCACACACTCTCTGCATCTCACACACTCTCTGCATCTCACACACTCTCTGCATCTCACACACTCTCTGCATCTCACACACTCTCTGCATCTCACACACTCTCTGCATCTCACACACTCTCTGCATCTCACACACTCTCTGCATCTCACACAAACTCTGTATCTCACACACTCTGTATCTCACACAAACTCTCTATCTCACACTCTGCATCTCACACACTCTCTGTATCTCACACACTCTCTGTATCTCACACACTCTCCGTATCTCACACACTCTCTGTATCTCACACACACTCTGTATCTCACACACGCTGTATCTCACACTCTCTCTGTATCTCACACACACTCACTGTATCACACACTCTCTGTATCTCACACTCTCTCTGTATCTCACACACACTCTGTGTCTCACACACACTCTGTATCTCACACACACACTCTGTATCTCACACACACACTCTGTATCTCAAACACACTCTCTGTATCTCACACACACTCTCTGTATTTCACACACACTCTCTGTATCTCACACACACTCTCTGTATCTCACACACACTCTCTGTATCTCACACTCTCTCTGTATCTCACACTCTCTGTATCTCACACACTCTCTGTATCTCACACACTCTCTGTATCTCACACACACTCTGTATCTCACACACACTCTGTATCTCACACACACTCTCTGTATCTCACACACACTCTCTGTATCTCACACACTCTCTGTATCTCACACACTCTCTCTGTATCTCACACACTCTCTGTATCTCACACACTCCCTGTATCTCACACACTCTCTGTATCTCACACACACTCTGTATCTCACAAACACTCTGTATCTCACACTCTCTCTGTATCTCACACAGACTCTATATCTCACACACACTCTCTGTATCACACACTCTCTGTATCACACACACTCTCTGTATCTCACACACTCTCTGTATCTCACACACTCTCTGTATCTCACAAACACTCTGTATCTCACACACACTCTGTATCTCACACTCTCTCTTTATCTCACACTCTCTCTGTATCTCACACACACTCTCTGTATCACACACTCTCTGTATCACACACACTCTCTGTATCTCACACACTCGCTGTATCTCACACACTCTCTGTATCTCACACACTCTCTGTATCTCACACACACTCTGTATCTCACACACACTCTGTATCTCACACACACACTCTGTATCTCACACACACACTCTGTATCTCAAACACACTCTCTGTATCTCACACACACTCTCTGTATCTCACACACACTCTCTGTATCTCACACACACTCTCTGTATCTCACACTCTCTCTGTATCTCACACACACTCTGTATCTCACACACTCTGTATCTCACACACTCTGTATCTCACACACTCTCTGTATCTCACACACACTCTGTATCTCACACACACTCTGTATCTCACACACACTCTGTATCTCACACACACTCTCTGTATCTCACACACACTCTCTGTATCTCACACACTCTCTGTATCTCACACACTCTCTGTATCTCACACACTCTCTGTATCTCACACACTCTCTGTATCTCACACACTCTCTGTATCTCACACACACTCTGTATCTCACACACACTCTGTATCTCACACTCTCTCTGTATCTCACACTCTCTCTGTATCTCACACACACTCTCTGTATCACACACTCTCTGTATCACACACACTCTCTGTATCTCACACACTCTCTGTATCTCACACACTCTCTGTATCTCACACACACTCTGTATCTCACACACACACTGTATCTCACACTCTCTCTGTATCTCACACACACTCTGTATCTCACACACACTGTATCTCACACACACTGTATCTCACACACTCTCTGTATCTCACACACACTCTGTATCTCACACACACTCTGTATCTCACACACTCTCTGTATCTCACACACTGTCTCTATCTCACACTCTCTCTGTATCTCACACACACTCTGTATCTCACACACACTCTGTATCTCACACACACTCTGTATCTCACACACACTCTGTATCTCACACACACTCTGTATCTCACACACACTCTGTATCTCACACACACTGTATCTCACACACACTGTATCTCACACACTCTCTGTATCACACACACTCTCTGTATCTCACACACACTCTGTATCTCACACACACTCTGTATCTCACACACACTCTGTATCTCACACACACTCTGTATCTCACACACACTCTGTATCTCACACACACTCTGTATCTCACACACACTCTATCTCACACAAACTGTATCACACACACTCTGTATCTCACACTCTCTGTATCTCACACTCTCTCTGTATCTCACACAGACACTTTATCTCACACACTCTCTGTATCTCACACACTCTCTGTATCTCACACACACACTATATCTCACACACTCTGTATCTCACACAGACTCTTTATCTCACACACACTGTATCTCACACTCTCTCTGTATCTCACACACACTCACTGTATCACACACACTCTGTATCTCACACACACTCTGTATCTCACACACACTCAGTATCTCACACACACTCTGTATCTCACACTCACTCTGTATCTCACACACTCTCTGTATCTCACACACTCTCTGCATCTCACACACTCTCTGCATCTCACACACTCTCTGCATCTCACACACTCTCTGCATCTCACACACTCTCTGCATCTCACACACACTCTGCATCTCACACACTCTCTGCATCTCACACACTCTCTGCATCTCACACACTCTCTGCATCTCACACACTCTCTGCATCTCACACACTCTCTGCATCTCACACACTCTCTGCATCTCACACACTCTCTGCATCTCACACACTCTCTGCATCTCACACACTCTCTGCATCTCACACACTCTCTGCATCTCACACACTCTAAGCATCTCACACACTCTCTGCATCTCACACAATCTCTGCATCTCACACACTCTCTGCATCTCACACACTCTCTGCATCTCACACACTCTCTGCATCTCACACACTCTCTGCATCTCACACACTCTCTGCATCTCACACACTCTCTGCATCTCACACACTCTCTGCATCTCACACACTCTCTGCATCTCAGACACGCTCTGTATCTCACACAAACTCTGTATCTCACACACTCTGTATCTCACACAAACTCTCTATCTCACACTCTGCATCTCACACACTCTCTGTATCTCACACACTCTCTGTATCTCACACACTCTCTGTATCTCACACACTCTCTGTATCTCACACACACTCTGTATCTCACACACGCTGTATCTCACACTCTCTCTGTATCTCACACACACTCACTGTATCACACACTCTCTGTATCTCACACACTCTCTGTATCTCACACACACTCTGTATCTCACACACACTCTGTATCTCACACACACACTCTGTATCTCACACACACACACTGTATCTCAAACACACTCTCTGTATCTCACACACACTCTCTGTATCTCACACACTCTATCTCACACTCTCTCTGTATCTCACACACACTCTGTATCTCACACAGACGCTTTATCTCACACACACTGTATCTCACACTCTCTCTGTATCTCACACACACACTGTATCTCACGCACACACTGTATCTCACACACACACTGTATCTCACACACTCTGTATCTCACACACTCTGTATCTCACACACTCTGTATCTCACACACACTCTCTGTATCTCACACTCTCTGTATCTCAAACACTCTCTGTATCTCACACACACTCTGTATCTCACACACACTCTGTATCTCACACACACACTCTGTATCTCACACACACACTCTGTATCTCACACACACTCTGTATCTCACACACACTCTGTATCTCACACACAATCTGTATCTCACACACTCTCTGTATCAAACACACTCTCTGTTCACACACACACTCTCTGTTCACACACACACTCTCTGTTCACACACACACACTGTATCTCACACTCTCTCTGTATCTCACACTCTCTCTGTATCTCAAACACACTCTGTATCTCACACACTCTATCTCACACTCTCTCTGTATCTCACACACACTCTGTATCTCACACAGACTCTTTATCTCACACACACTGTATCTCACACTCTCTCTGTATCCCACACACTCTCTGTATCTCACACACTCTCTGTATCTCACTCTCTCTGTATCTCACACTCTCTCTGTATCTCACACACTCTCTGTATCTCACACACTCTGTATCTCGCACACTCTGTATCTCGCACTCTGTATCTAACACACACTCTCTATCTCACACACTCTCTGTATCTCACACACTCTATCTCACACTGTCTCTGTATCTCACACAGACTCTTTATCTCACACTCTCTGTATCTCACACTCTCTCTGTATCTCACACTCTCTCTGTAACTCACACACTCTCTGTATCTCACAAACTCTCTGTATCTCACACACTCTCTGTATCTCACACAGTCTGTAACTCACACACTCTCTGTATCTCACACACTCTCTGTATCTCACACAGTCTGTATCTCACACTCTGTATCTCACACACTCTCTGTATCTCACACACTCTCTGTATCTCACACACTCTATCTCACACTCTCTCTGTATCTCACACACACTCTGTATCTCACACAGACTCTTTATCTCACACACACTGTATCTCACACTCTCTCTGTATCTCACACTCTCTCTGTATCTCACACACACACTGTATCTCACACACACACTGTATCTCACACACACACTGTATCTCACACACACACTGTATCTCACACACTCTGTATCTCACACACTCTGTATCTCACACTCTCTGTATCTCACACACTCTGTATCTCACACACTCTGTATCTCACACACTCTGTATCTCACCTACTCTGTATCTCACACACTCTGTATCTCACACTCTGTATCTCACACACAGTCTGTATCTCACACAGACTCTTTATCTCACACACACTGTATCTCAAACACTCTCTGTATCTCACACTCACTCTGTATCTCACACTCACTCTGTATCTCACACACACTCCGTATCTCACACACAATCTGTATCTCACACAATCTGTATCTCACACACGCTCTGTATCTCACACACTCTGTATCTCACACACACTCTGTATCTCACACTCTCTCTGTATCTCACACTCACACTGTATCTCACACACTCTGTATCTCACACTCTCTGTATCTCACACTCTCTGTATCTCACACTCTCTGTATCTCACACACTCTCTGTATCTCACACACTCTGTATCTCACACTCTCTCTGTATCTCACACACTCTGTATCTCACACAGACTCTTTATCTCACACACACTGTATCTCACACTCTCTCTGTATCTCACACACACTCACTGTATCACACACACTCTGTATATCTCACACACTCTGTATCTCACACTCTCTCTGTATCTCACACACACTCACTGTATCACACACACTCTGTATCTCACACTCTCTGTATCTCACACTCTCTGTATCTCACACTCTCTCTGTATCTCACACACACTCTGTATCTCACACACTCTATGTATCTCACACACTATCTGTATCTCACACACACTCTGCATCTCACACACACTCTGTATCTCACACTCTCTCTGTATCTCACACACACTCTGTATCTCACACTCTCTCTGTATCTCACACACTCTCTGTATCTCACACACTCTCTGCATCTCACACACTCTCTGCATCTCACACACTCTCTGCATCTCACACACTCTCTGCATCTCACACACTCTCTGCATCTCACACACTCTCTGCATCTCACACACTCTCTGCATCTCACACACTCTCTGCATCTCACACACTCTCTGCATCTCACACACTCTCTGCATCTCACACACTCTCTGCATCTCACACAAACTCTCTATCTCACACTCTGCATCTCACACACTCTCTGTATCTCACACACTCTCTGTATCTCACACACTCTCTGTATCTCACACACTCTCTGTATCTCACACACACTCTGTATCTCACACACACTGTATCTCACACTCTCTCTGTATCTCACACACACTCACTGTATCACACACTCTCTGTATCTCACACACTCTCTGTATCTCACACACACTCTGTATCTCACACACACTCTGTATCTCACACACACACTCTGTATCTCACACACACACTCTGTATCTCAAACACACTCTCTGTATCTCACACACACTCTCTGTATTTCACACACACTCTCTGTATCTCACACACACTCTCTGTATCTCACACACACTCTCTGTATCTCACACTCTCTCTGTATCACACACTCTCTGTATCTCACACACTCTCTGTATCTCACACACTCTCTGTATCTCACACACACTCTGTATCTCACACACACTCTGTATCTCACACACACTCTCTGTATCTCACACACACTCTCTGTATCTCACACACTCTCTGTATCTCACACACTCTCTCTGTATCTCACACACTCTCTGTATCTCACACACTCTCTGTATCTCACACACTCTCTGTATCTCACACACACTCTGTATCTCACAAACACTCTGTATCTCACACTCTCTCTGTATCTCACACACACTCTATATCTCACACACACTCTCTGTATCACACACTCTCTGTATCACACACACTCTCTGTATCTCACACACTCTCTGTATCTCACACACACTCTGTATCTCACACACACTCTGTATCTCACACTCTCTCTGTATCTCACACTCTCTCTGTATCTCACACACACTCTCTGTATCACACACTCTCTGTATCACACACACTCTCTGTATCTCACACACTCTCTATATCTCACACACTCTCTGTATCTCACACACTCTCTGTATCTCACACACACTCTGTATCTCACACACACTCTGTATCTCACACACACACTCTGTATCTCACACACACTCTCTGTATCTCACACACTCTCTGTATCTCACACACACTCTCTGTATCTCACACACACTCTCTGTATCTCACACTCTCTCTGTATCTCACACACACTCTGTATCTCACACACTCTGTATCTCACACACTCTCTGTATCTCACACACACTCTGTATCTCACACACACTCTGTATCTCACACACACTCTGTATCTCACACACACTCTCTGTATCTCACACACACTCTCTGTATCACACACACTCTCTGTATCTCACACACTCTCTGTATCTCACACACTCTCTGTATCTCACACACACTCTGTATCTCACACACACACTGTATCTCACACACACTCTGTATCTCACACACACTCTGTATCTCACACACACTCTGTATCTCACACACACTCTGTATCTCACACACACTCTATCTCACACACACTCTATCTCACACACACTGTATCTCACACACTCTCTGTATCTCACACACACTCTGTATCTCACACACACTCTGTATCTCACACACTCTCTGTATCTCACACACTGTCTCTATCTCACACTCTCTCTGTATCTCACACATTCTCTGTATCTCACACACACTCTGTATCTCACACACACTCTGTATCTCACACACACTCTGTATCTCACACACACTCTGTATCTCACACACACTCTGTATCTCACACACACTCTATCTCACACACACTGTATCTCACACACACTGTATCTCACACACTCTCTGTATCTCACACACTCTCTGTATCTCACACACTCTCTGTATCTCACACACTCTCTGTATCTCACACACACTCTGTATCTCACACACACTCTGTATCTCACACACACTCTGTATCTCACACACACTCTGTATCTCACACACACACTCTGTATCTCACACACACACTCTGTATCTCACACACACACTCTGTATCTCACACACACTCTGTATCTCACACACACTCTGTATCTCACACACACTCTGTATCTCACACACACTCTGTATCTCACACACTCTCTGTATCTCACACACTCTGTATCTCACACTCTCTCTGTATCCCACACACTCTCTGTATCTCACACACTCTGTATCTCACACACTCTCTGTTCACACACACACTCTCTGTTCACACACACACACACTGTATCTCACACTCTCTCTGCATCTCACACTCTGTATCTCACACACACTCTGTATCTCACACACTCTCTGTATCCCACACACTCTCTGTATCTCACACACTCTCTGTATCTCACACACTCTGTATCTCACACTCTCTCTGTATCTCACACACTCTCTGTATCTCACACACTCTCTGTATCTCACACACTCTGTATCTCGCACTCTGTATCTCACACACTCTCTGTATCTCACACACTCTATCCCAAACTCTCTCTGTATCTCACACAGACTCTTTATCTCACACACACTGTATCTCACACTCTCTCTGTATCTCACACACTCTCTGTATCCCACACACTCTCTGTATCTCACACACTCTGTATCTCACACTCTCTCTGTATCTCACACACTCTCTGTATCTCACACACTCTCTGTATCTCACACACTCTCTGTATCTCACACACTCTCTGTATCTCACACAGTCTGTATCTCACACTCTGTATCTCACTCACTCTCTGTATCTCACACACTCTCTGTATCTCACACACTCTCTGTATCTCACACACTCTATCTCACACTCACTCTGTATCTCACACACACTCTGTATCTCACACACACTCTGTATCTCACACAGACTCTTTATCTCACACACACTGTATCTCACACTCTCTCTGTATCTCACACACACACTGTATCTCACACACACACTGTATCTCACACACACACTGTATCTCACACACACACCGTATCTCACACACACACTGTATCTCACACACACACTGTATCTCACATACTCTGTATCTCACACACTCTGTATCTCACACACTCTGTATCTCACAAACTCTGTATCTCACACACTCTGTATCTCACACACTCTGTATCTCACACACTCTGTATCTCACACACTCTGTATCTCACACACTCTGTATCTCACACACTCTGTATCTCACACACTCTGTATCTCACACACTCTGTATCTCACACACTCTGTATCTCACACACTCTGTATCTCACACACTCTGTATCTCACACACTCTGTATCTCACACACACTCTGTATCTCACACAGACTCTTTATCTCACACACACTGTATCTCACACACTCTCTGCATCTCACATTCACTCTGTATCTCACACTCACTCTGTATCTCACACACACTCGGTATCTCACACACACTCCGTATCTCACACACACTCCGTATCTCACACAAACTCTGTATCTCACACACTCTGTATCTCACACACTCTGTATCTCACACACTCTGTATCTCACACACTCTCTGTATCTCACACACTCTCTGTATCTCACACACTCTCTGTATCTCACACACACTCTGTATCTCACACACACTCTATCTCACACACACTCTATCTCACACACACTGTATCTCACACACTCTCTGTATCTCACACACTCTGTATCTCACACACACTCTGTATCTCACACAGACTCTTTATCTCACACACACTGTATCTCACACACTCTCTGCATCTCACATTCACTCTGTATCTCACACTCACTCTGTATCTCACACACTCTCTGCATCTCACACAAACTCTCTATCTCACACTCTGCATCTCACACACTCTCTGTATCTCACACACTCTCTGTATCTCACACACTCTCTGTATCTCACACACTCTCTGTATCTCACACACACTCTGTATCTCACACACACTGTATCTCACACTCTCTCTGTATCTCACACACACTCACTGTATCACACACTCTCTGTATCTCACACACTCTCTGTATCTCACACACACTCTGTATCTCACACACACTCTGTATCTCACACACACACTCTGTATCTCAAACACACACTCTGTATCTCAAACACACTCTCTGTATCTCACACACACTCTCTGTATTTCACACACACTCTCTGTATCTCACACACACTCTCTGTATCTCACACACACTCTCTGTATCTCACACTCTCTCTGTATCTCACACTCTCTGTATCTCACACACTCTCTGTATCTCACACACTCTCTGTATCTCACACACACTCTGTATCTCACACACACTCTGTATCTCACACACACTCTCTGTATCTCACACACACTCTCTGTATCTCACACACTCTCTGTATCTCACACACTCTCTCTGTATCTCACACACTCTCTGTATCTCACACACTCTCTGTATCTCACACACTCTCTGTATCTCACACACACTCTGTATCTCACAAACACTCTGTATCTCACACTCTCTCTGTATCTCACACACACTCTATATCTCACACACACTCTCTGTATCACACACTCGCTGTATCACACACACTCTCTGTATCTCACACACTCTCTGTATCTCACACACACTCTGTATCTCACACACACTCTGTATCTCACACTCTCTCTGTATCTCACACTCTCTCTGTATCTCACACACACTCTCTGTATCACACACTCTCTGTATCACACACACTCTCTGTATCTCACACACTCTCTATATCTCACACACTCTCTGTATCTCACACACTCTCTGTATCTCACACACACTCTGTATCTCACACACACTCTGTATCTCACACACACACTCTGTATCTCACACACACTCTCTGTATCTCACACACTCTCTGTATCTCACACACACTCTCTGTATCTCACACACACTCTCTGTATCTCACACTCTCTCTGTATCTCACACACACTCTGTATCTCACACACTCTGTATCTCACACACTCTCTGTATCTCACACACACTCTGTATCTCACACACACTCTGTATCTCACACACACTCTGTATCTCACACACACTCTGTATCTCACACACACTCTCTGTATCTCACACACCCTCTCTGTATCTCACACACTCTCTGTATCTCACACACTCTCTGTATCTCACACACTCTCTGTATCTCACACACACTCTGTATCTCACACACACTCTGTATCTCACACTCTCTCTGTATCTCACACTCTCTCTGTATCTCACACACACTCTCTGTATCACACACTCTCTGTATCACACACACTCTCTGTATCTCACACACTCTCTGTATCTCACACACTCTCTGTATCTCACACACACTCTGTATCTCACACACACACTGTATCTCACACACACTCTGTATCTCACACACACTCTGTATCTCACACACACTCTGTATCTCACACACACTCTGTATCTCACACACACTCTATCTCACACACACTCTATCTCACACACACTGTATCTCACACACTCTCTGTATCTCACACACACTCTGTATCTCACACACACTCTGTATCTCACACACTCTCTGTATCTCACACACTGTCTATATCTCACACTCTCTCTGTATCTCACACACACTCTGTATCTCACACACACTCTGTATCTCACACACACTCTGTATCTCACACACACTCTGTATCTCACACACATTCTGTATCTCACACACACTTTGTATCTCACACACACTCTATCTCACACACACTGTATCTCACACACACTGTATCTCACACACTCTCTGTATCTCACACACTCTCTGTATCTCACACACTCTCTGTATCTCACACACTCTCTGTATCTCACACACACTCTGTATCTCACACACACTCTGTATCTCACACACACTCTGTATCTCACACACACTCTGTATCTCACACACACACTCTGTATCTCACACACACACTCTGTATCTCACACACACTCTGTATCTCACACACACTCTGTATCTCACACACACTCTGTATCTCACACACACTCTGTATCTCACACACTCTCTGTATCTCACACACTCTGTATCTCACACTCTCTCTGTATCCCACACACTCTCTGTATCTCACACACTCTGTATCTCACACACTCTCTGTTCACACACACACTCTCTGTTCACACACACACACACTGTATCTCACACTCTCTCTGTATCTCACACTCTGTATCTCACACACACTCTGTATCTCACACACTTTCTGTATCCCACACACTCTCTGTATCTCACACACTCTCTGTATCTCACACACTCTGTATCTCACACTCTCTCTGTATCTCACACACTCTCTGTATCTCACACACTCTCTGTATCTCACACACTCTGTATCTCGCACTCTGTATCTCACACACTCTCTGTATCTCACACACTCTATCCCAAACTCTCTCTGTATCTCACACAGACTCTTTATCTCACACACACTGTATCTCACACTCTCTCTGTATCTCACACACTCTCTGTATCCCACACACTCTCTGTATCTCACACACTCTGTATCTCACACTCTCTCTGTATCTCACACACTCTCTGTATCTCACACACTCTCTGTATCTCACACACTCTCTGTATCTCACACACTCTCTGTATCTCACACAGTCTGTATCTCACACTCTGTATCTCACTCACTCTCTGTATCTCACACACTCTCTGTATCTCACACACTCTCTGTATCTCACACACTCTATCTCACACTCACTCTGTATCTCACACACACTCTGTATCTCACACACACTCTGTATCTCACACAGACTCTTTATCTCACACACACTGTATCTCACACTCTCTCTGTATCTCACACACACACTGTATCTCACACACACACTGTATCTCACACACACACTGTATCTCACACACACACTGTATCTCACACACACACTGTATCTCACACACACACTGTATCTCACACACACACTGTATCTCACACACACACTGTATCTCACACACTC
Organism: Carcharodon carcharias; assembly: GCF_017639515.1. NCBI lineage: Eukaryota > Metazoa > Chordata > Chondrichthyes > Lamniformes > Lamnidae > Carcharodon > Carcharodon carcharias. Next base: position 176,353,887 of record NC_054474.1, on the reverse strand, counting down.
TGTATCTCACACACTCTGTATCTCACACACTCTGTATCTCACACACTCTGTATCTCACACACTCTGTATCTCACACACTCTGTATCTCACACACTCTGTATCTCACACACTCTGTATCTCACACACTCTGTATCTCACACACTCTGTATCTCACACACTCTGTATCTCACACACTCTGTATCTCACACACTCTGTATCTCACACACTCTGTATCTCACACACACTCTGTATCTCACACAGACTCTTTATCTCACACACACTGTATCTCACACACTCTCTATCTCACACTCACTCTGTATCTCACACACACTCCGTATCTCACACACACTCCGTATCTCACACACACTCCGTATCTCACACATACTCTGTATCTCACACACTCTGCATCTCACACACTCTGTATCTCACACACTCTGTATCTCACACACTCTCTGTATCTCACACACTCTCTGTATCTCACACACTCTCTGTATCTCACACACACTCTGTATCTCACACACACTCTATCTCACACACACTCTATCTCACACACACTGTATCTCACACACTCTCTGTATCTCACACACTCTGTATCTCACACACACTCTGTATCTCACACAGACTCTTTATCTCACACACACTGTATCTCACACACTCTCTGCATCTCACATTCACTCTGTATCTCACACTCACTCTGTATCTCACACACACTCCGTATCTCACACACACTCCGTATCTCACACACACTCTGTATCTCACACAATCTGTATCTCACACACGCTCTGTATCCCACACACTCTCTGTATCTCACACACTCTGTATCTCACACACTCTCTGTTCACACAAACACTCTCTGTTCACACACACACACTGTATCTCACACTCTCTCTGTATCTCACACTCTCTCTGTATCTCACACACTCTCTGTATCCCACACACTCTCTGTATCTCACACACACTCCGTATCTCACACACGCTCTGTATCCCACACACTCTCTGTATCTCACACACTCTGTATCTCACACACTCTCTGTTCACACACACACTCTCTTTTCACACACACACACTGTATCTCACACTCTCTCTGTATCTCACACTCTCTCTGTATCTCACACACTCTCTGTATCCCACACACACTCTGTATCTCACACACACTCTGTATCTCACACACTCTCTGTATCTCACACACTCTCTGTATCTCACACAGACTCTTTATCTCACACACTCTCTGTATCTCACACACACTCTGTATCTCACACACACTCTGTATCTCACACTCTCTCTGTATCTCACACTCTCTCTGTATCTCACACACACTCACTGTATCACACACAGACTCTGTATCTCACACAGACTCTGTATCTCACACACACTGTATCTCACACTCTCTCTGTATCTCACACACACACTGTATCTCACACTCTCTGTATCTCACACACTCTGTATCTCACACACTCTGTATCTCACACACTCTGTATCTCACACACTCTGTATCTCACACACTCTGTATCTCACACACTCTGTATCTCACACACTCTCTGTTCACACACACACTCTCTTTTCACACACACACACTGTATCTCACACTCTCTCTGTATCTCACACTCTCTCTGTATCTCACACACTCTCTGTATCCCACACACTCTCTGTATCTCACACAGACTCTTTATCTCACACACACTGTTTCTCACACTCTCTCTGTATCTCACACACTCTCTGTATCCCACACACTCTCTGTATCTCACACACTCTGTATCTCACACTCTCTCTGTATCTCACACACTCTCTGTATCTCACACACTCTCTGTATCTCACACACTCTCTGTATCTCACACAGTCTGTATCTCACACTCTGTATCTCACACACTCTCTGTATCTCACACACTCTCTGTATCTCACACACTCTCTGTATCTCACACACTCTCTGTATCTCACACACTCTATCTCACACTCATTCTGTATCTCACACACACTCTGTATCTCACACACACTCTGTATCTCACACAGACTCTTTATCTCACACACACTGTATCTCACACTCTCTCTGTATCTCACACACACACTGTATCTCACACACACACTGTATCTCACACACACACTGTATCTCACACACACACTGTATCTCACACACACACTGTATCTCTCACACACTCTGTATCTCACACACTCTGTATCTCACACACTCTGTATCTCACACACTCTGTATCTCACACACTCTGTATCTCACACACTCTGTATCTCACACACTCTGTATCTCACACTCACTCTGTATCTCACACACTCTGTATCTCACACACTCTGTATCTCACACACTCTGTATCTCACACACTCTGTATCTCACACACTCTGTATCTCACACACTCTGTATCTCACACACTCTGTATCTCACAAACACTCTGTATCTCACACAGACTCTTTATCTCACACACACTGTATCTCACACACTCTCTGCATCTCACATTCACTCTGTATCTCACACTCACTCTGTATCTCACACACACTCCGTATCTCACACACACTCCGTATCTCACACACACTCTGTATCTCACACAATCTGTATCTCACACACGCTCTGTATCTCACACACTCTGTATCTCACACACACTCTGTATCTCACACTCTCTCTGTATCTCACACACACACTGTATCTCTCACACACTCTGTATCTCACACTCTCTGTATCTCACACTCTCTGTATTTCACACTCTCTGTATCTCACACACTCTCTGTATCTCACACACTCTCTGTATCTCACACACTCTGTATCTCACACACACTCTATATCTCACACACTCTGTATCTCACACTCTCTCTGTATCTCACACACTCTGTATCACACACAGACTCTTTATCTCACACACACTGTATCTCACACTCTCTCTGTATCTCACACACACTCACTGTATCACACACACTCTGTATATCTCACACACTCTGTATCTCACACTCTCTCTGTATCTCACACACACTCACTGTATCACACACATTCTGTATCTCACACTCTCTGTATCTCACACTCTCTCTGTATCTCACACAGACACTTTATCTCACACACTCTCTGTATCTCACACACTCTCTGTATCTCACACACACACTATATCTCACACACTCTGTATCTCACACAGACTCATTATCTCACACACACTGTATCTCACACTCTCTCTGTATCTCACACACACTCACTGTATAACACACACTCTGTATCTCACACACACTCTGTATCTCACACACTATCTGTATCTCACACACACTCTGTATCTCACACACTCTCTGTATCTCACACACACACTATATCTCACACACTCTGTATCTCACACAGACTCATTATCTCACACACACTGTATCTCACACTCTCTCTGTATCTCACACACACTCACTGTATCACACACACTCTGTATCTCACACACACTCTGTATCTCACACACAATCTGTATCTCACACACTCTCTGTATCTCACACACGCTGTATCTCACACTCTCTCTGTATCTCACACACACTCACTGTATCAAACACTCTCTGTATCTCACACACTCTCTGTATCTCACACACTCTCTGTATCTCACACACACTCTGTATCTCACACACACTCTGTATCTCACACACACTCTGCATCTCACACACACACTCTGTATCTCACACGCACACTCTGTATCTCAAACACACTCTCTGTATCTCACACACACTCTCTGTATCTCACACACACTCTCTGTTCACACACACACACACACTGTATCTCACACTCTCTCTGTATGTCACACTCTGTATCTCACACACACTCTGTATCTCACACACTCTCTGTATCCCACACACTCTCTGTATCACACACACTCTCTGTATCTCACACACTCTGTATCTCACACTCTCTCTGTATCTCACACACTCTCTGTATCTCACACACTCTCTGTAACTCACACACTCTGTATCTCGCACTCTGTATCTCACACACTCTCTGTATCTCACACACTCTATCCCAAACTCTCTCTGTATCTCACACAGACTCTTTATCTCACACACACTGTATCTCACACTCTCTCTGTATCTCACACACTCTCTGTATCCCACACACTCTCTGTATCTCACACACTCTGTATCTCACACTCTCTCTGTATCTCACACACTCTCTGTATCTCACACACTCTCTGTATCTCACACACTCTCTGTATCTCACACACTCTCTGTATCTCACACAGTCTGTATCTCACACACTCTCTGTATCTCACACACTCTCTGTATCTCACACACTCTCTGTATCTCACACACTCTATCTCACACTCACTCTGTATCTCACACACACTCTGTATCTCACACACACTCTGTATCTCACACAGACTCTTTATCTCACACACACTGTATCTCACACTCTCTCTGTATCTCACACACACACTGTATCTCACACACACACTGTATCTCACACACACACTGTATCTCACACACACACTGTATCTCACACACACACTGTATCTCACACACACACTGTATCTCACACACACACTGTATCTCACACACTCTGTATCTCACACACTCTGTATCTCACACACTCTGTATCTCACAAACTCTGTATCTCACACACTCTGTATCTCACACACTCTGTATCTCACACACTCTGTATCTCACACACTCTGTATCTCACACACTCTGTATCTCACACACTCTGTATCTCACACACTCTGTATCTCACACACTCTGTATCTCACACACTCTGTATCTCACACACACTCTGTATCTCACACAGACTCTTTATCTCACACACACTGTATCTCACACACTCTCTGCATCTCACACTCACTCTGTATCTCACACTCACTCCGTATCTCACACACACTCCGTATCTCACACACACTCCGTATCTCACACACACTCCGTATCTCACACATACTCTGTATCTCACACACTCTGTATCTCACACACTCTGTATCTCACACACTCCGTATCTCACACACTCTCTGTATCTCACACACTCTCTGTATCTCACACACTCTCTGTATCTCACACACACTTTGTATCTCACACACACTCTATCTCACACACACTCTATCTCACACACACTGTATCTCACACACTCTCTGTATCTCACACACTCTGTATCTCACACACACTCTGTATCTCACACAGACTCTTTATCTCACACACACTGTATCTCACACACTCTCTGCATCTCACATTCACTCTGTATCTCACACTCACTCTGTATCTCACACACACTCCGTATCTCACACACACTCCGTATCTCACACACACTCTGTATCTCACACAATCTGTATCTCACACACGCTCTGTATCCCACACACTCTCTGTATCTCACACACTCTGTATCTCACACACTCTCTGTTCACACACACACTCTCTGTTCACACACACACACTGTATCTCACACTCTCTCTGTATCTCACACTCTCTCTGTATCTCACACACTCTCTGTATCCCACACACTCTCTGTATCTCACACAGACTCTTTATCTCACACACACTGTATCTCACACTCTCTCTGTATCTCACACACTCTCTGTATCCCACACACTCTCTGTATCTCACACACTCTGTATCTCACACTCTCTCTGTATCTCACACACTCTCTGTATCTCACACACTCCCTGTATCTCACACACTCTCTGTATCTCACACACTCTCTGTATCTCACACAGTCTGTATCTCACACTCTGTATCTCACACACTCTCTGTATCTCACACACTCTCTGTATCTCACACACTCTCTGTACCTCACACACTCTATCTCACACTCACTCTGTATCTCACACACACTCTGTATCTCACACACACTCTGTATCTCACACAGACTCTTTATCTCACACACACTGTATCTCACACTCTCTCTGTATCTCACACACACACTGTATCTCACACACACACTGTATCTCACACACACACTGTATCTCACACACACACTGTATCTCACACACACACTGTATCTCACACACACACTGTATCTCACACACTCTGTATCTCACACACTCTGTATCTCACACACTCTGTATCTCACACACTCTGTATCTCACACACTCTGTATCTCACACACTCTGTATCTCACACACTCTGTATCTCACACACTCTGTATCTCACACACTCTGTATCTCACACACTCTGTATCTCACACACTCTGTATCTCACACACTCTGTCTCTCACGCACTCTGTATCTCACGCACTCTGTATCTCACACACACTCTGTATCTCACACAGACTCTTTATCTCACACACACTGTATCTCACACACTCTCTGCATCTCACATTCACTCTGTATCTCACACTCACTCTGTATCTCACACACACTCCGTATCTCACACACACTCCGTATCTCACACACACTCTGTATCTCACACAATCTGTATCTCACACACGCTCTGTATCTCACACACTCTGTATCTCACACACACTCTGTATCTCACACTCTCTCTGTATCTCACACACACACTGTATCTCACACACTCTGTATCTCACACTCTCTGTATCTCACACTCTCTGTATTTCACACTCTCTGTATCTCACACACTCTCTGTATCTCACACACTCTCTGTATCTCACACACTCTGTATCTCACACACACTCTATATCTCACACACTCTGTATCTCACACTCTCTCTGTATCTCACACACTCTGTATCACACACAGACTCTTTATCTCACACACACTGTATCTCACACTCTCTCTGTATCTCACACACACTCACTGTATCACACACACTCTGTATATCTCACACACTCTGTATCTCACACTCTCTCTGTATCTCACACACACTCACTGTATCACACACATTCTGTATCTCACACTCTTTGTATCTCACACTCTCTCTGTATCTCACACAGACACTTTATCTCACACACTCTCTGTATCTCACACACTCTCTGTATCTCACACACTCTCTGTATCTCACACACACACTATATCTCACACACTCTGTATCTCACACAGACTCATTATCTCACACACACTGTATCTCACACTCTCTCTGTATCTCACACACACTCACTGTATCACACACACTCTGTATCTCACACACACTCTGTATCTCACACACTATCTGTATCTCACACACACTCTGTATCTCACACACTCTCTGTATCTCACACACTCTGTATCTCACACAGACTCATTATCTCACACACACTGTATCTCACACTCTCTCTGTATCTCACACACACTCACTGTATCACACACACTCACTGTATCACACACACTCTGTATCTCACACACACTCTGTATCTCACACACAATCTGTATCTCACACACACTCAGTATCTCACACACACTCTGTATCTCACACTCACTCTGTATCTCACACTCACTCTGTATCTCACACACTCTCTGTATCTCACACACTCTCTGTATCTCACACACTCTCTGTATCTCACACACTCTCTGTATCTCACACACACTCTGTATCTCACACACTCTGTATCTCACACTCTCTGTATCTCACACTCTCTCTGTATCTCACACACACTCTGTATCTCACACACTCTCTGTATCTCACACACTATCTGTATCTCACACACACTCTGTATCTCACACACACTCTGTATCTCACACACACTCTGCATCTCACACTCTCTCTGTATCTCACACACTCTCTGTATCTCACACACTCTCTGCATCTCACAAACTCTCTGCATCTCACACACTCTCTGCATCTCACACACTCTCTGCATCTCACACACTCTCTGCATCTCACACACTCTCTGCATCTCACACACTCTCTGCATCTCACACACTCTCTGCATCTCACACACTCTCTGCATCTCAGACACTCTCTGCATCTCACACACTCTGCATCTCACACACTCTCTGCATCTCACACACTCTCTGCATCTCACACACTCTCTGCATCTCACACACTCTCTGCATCTCACACACTCTCTGCATCTCAGACACTCTCTGTATCTCACACAAACTCTCTATCTCACACTCTGCATCTCACACACTCTCTGTATCTCACACACTCTCTGTATCTCACACACTCTCTGTATCTCACACACACTCTGTATCTCACACACGCTGTATCTCACACTCTCTCTGTATCTCACACACACTCACTGTATCACACACTCTCTGTATCTCACACACTCTCTGTATCTCACACACTCTCTGTATCTCACACACACTCTGTATCTCACACACACTCTGTATCTCACACACACTCTGCATCTCACACACACACTCTGTATCTCACACGCACACTCTGTATCTCAAACACACTCTCTGTATCTCACACACACTCTCTGTATCTCACACACACTCTCTGTATCTCAAACACACTCTCTGTATCTCACACACACTCTCTGTATCTCACACTCTCTCTGTATCTCACACTCTCTGTATCTCACACACTCTCTGTATCTCACACACTCTCTGTATCTCACACACTCTCTGTATCTCACACACACTCTGTATCTCACACACACTCTGTATCTCACACACACTCTGTATCTCACACACACTCTGTATCTCACACACACTCTCTGTATCTCACACACACTCTCTGTATCTCACAAACTCTCTGTATCTCACACACTCTCTGTATCTCACACACACTCTGTATCTCACACACACTCTATCTCACACTCTCTCTGTATCTCACACTCTCTCTGTATCTCACACACACTCTCTGTATCACACACTCTCTGTATCACACACACTCTCTGTATCTCACACACTCTCTGTATCTCACACACACTCTGTATCTCACACACACACTGTTTCACACACTCTCTCTGTATCTCACACACACTCTGTATCTCACACACACTCTGTATCTCACACACACTCTATCTCACACACACTGTATCTCACACACTCTCTGTATCTCACACAGACTCTTTATCTCACACACACTGTATCTCACACTCTCTCTGTATCTCACACACTCTCTGTATCCCACACACTCTCTGTATCTCACACACTCTGTATCTCACACTCTCTCTGTATCTCACACACTCTCTGTATCTCACACACTCTCTGTATCTCACACACTCTCTGTATCTCACACACTCTCTGTATCTCACACAGTCTGTATCTCACACTCTGTATCTCACACACTCTCTGTATCTCACACACTCTCTGTATCTCACACACTCTCTGTATCTCACACACTCTATCTCACACTCACTCTGTATCTCACACACACTCTGTATCTCACACAAACTCTGTATCTCACACAGACTCTTTATCTCACACACACTGTATCTCACACTCTCTCTGTATCTCACACACACTCTGTATCTCACACACTCTGTATCTCACACAGACTCTTTATCTCACACACACTGTATCTCACACACTCTCTGCATCTCACATTCACTCTGTATCTCACACTCACTCTGTATCTCACACACACTCCGTATCTCACACACACTCCGTATCTCACACACACTCTGTATCTCACACAATCTGTATCTCACACACGCTCTGTATCTCACACACTCTGTATCTCACACACACTCTGTATCTCACACTCTCTCTGTATCTCACACACACACTGTATCTCACACACTCTGTATCTCACACTCTCTGTATCTCACACTCTCTGTATTTCACACTCTCTGTATCTCACACACTCTCTGTATCTCACACACTCTCTGTATCTCACACACTCTGTATCTCACACACACTCTATATCTCACACACTCTGTATCTCACACTCTCTCTGTATCTCACACACTCTGTATCACACACAGACTCTTTATCTCACACACACTGTATCTCACACTCTCTCTGTATCTCACACACACTCACTGTATCACACACACTCTGTATATCTCACACACTCTGTATCTCACACTCTCTCTGTATCTCACACACACTCACTGTATCACACACATTCTGTATCTCACACTCTTTGTATCTCACACTCTCTCTGTATCTCACACAGACACTTTATCTCACACACTCTCTGTATCTCACACACTCTCTGTATCTCACACACTCTCTGTATCTCACACACTCTCTGTATCTCACACACACACTATATCTCACACACTCTGTATCTCACACAGACTCATTATCTCACACACACTGTATCTCACACTCTCTCTGTATCTCACACACACTCACTGTATCACACACACTCTGTATCTCACACACACTCTGTATCTCACACACTATCTGTATCTCACACACACTCTGTATCTCACACACTCTCTGTATCTCACACACACACTATATCTCACACACTCTGTATCTCACACAGACTCATTATCTCACACACACTGTATCTCACAATCTCTCTGTATCTCACACACACTCACTGTATCACACACACTCTGTATCTCACACACACTCTGTATCTCACACACAATCTGTATCTCACACACACTCAGTATCTCACACACACTCTGTATCTCACACTCACTCTGTATCTCACACTCACTCTGTATCTCACACACTCTCTGTATCTCACACACTCTCTGTATCTCACACACACTCTGTATCTCACACACACTCTGTATCTCACACACTCTGTATCTCACACTCTCTGTATCTCACACTCTCTCTGTATCTCACACACACTCTGTATCTCACACACTCTCTGTATCTCACACACTATCTGTATCTCACACACACTCTGTATCTCACACACACTCTGTATCTCACACACACTCTGCATCTCACACTCTCTCTGTATCTCACACACTCTCTGTATCTCACACACTCTCTGCATCTCACAAACTCTCTGCATCTCACACACTCTCTGCATCTCACACACTCTCTGCATCTCACACACTCTCTGCATCTCACACACTCTCTGCATCTCACACACTCTCTGCATCTCACACACTCTCTGCATCTCACACACTCTCTGCATCTCACACACTCTGCATCTCACACACTCTCTGCATCTCACACACTCTCTGCATCTCACACACTCTCTGCATCTCACACACTCTCTGCATCTCACACACTCTCTGCATCTCAGACACTCTCTGTATCTCACACAAACTCTCTATCTCACACTCTGCATCTCACACACTCTCTGTATCTCACACACTCTCTGTATCTCACACACTCTCTGTATCTCACACACACTCTGTATCTCACACACGCTGTATCTCACACTCTCTCTGTATCTCACACACACTCACTGTATCACACACTCTCTGTATCTCACACACTCTCTGTATCTCACACACTCTCTGTATCTCACACACACTCTGTATCTCACACACACTCTGTATCTCACACACACTCTGCATCTCACACACACACTCTGTATCTCACACGCACACTCTGTATCTCAAACACTCTCTCTGTATCTCACACACACTCTCTGTATCTCACACACACTCTCTGTATCTCAAACACACTCTCTGTATCTCACACACACTCTCTGTATCTCACACTCTCTCTGTATCTCACACTCTCTGTATCTCACACACTCTCTGTATCTCACACACTCTCTGTATCTCACACACTCTCTGTATCTCACACACACTCTGTATCTCACACACACTCTGTATCTCACACACACTCTCTGTATCTCACACACACTCTCTGTATCTCACAAACTCTCTGTATCTCACACACTCTCTGTATCTCACACACACTCTGTATCTCACACACACTCTATCTCACACTCTCTCTGTATCTCACACTCTCTCTGTATCTCACACACACTCTCTGTATCACACACTCTCTGTATCACACACACTCTCTGTATCTCACACACTCTCTGTATCTCACACACACTCTGTATCTCACACACACACTGTTTCACACACTCTCTCTGTATCTCACACACACTCTGTATCTCACACACACTCTGTATCTCACACACACTCTATCTCACACACACTGTATCTCACACACTCTCTGTATCTCACACACTCTCTGTATCTCACACACACTCTGTATCTCACACACACTCTGTATCTCACACACACTCTGTATCTCACACACACTCTGTATCTCACACACTCTCTGTATCTCACACACTCTCTGTATCTCACACTCTCTCTGTATCTCACACACACTCTGTATCTCACACACACTCTGTATCTCACACACACTCTGTATCTCACACACACTCTGTATCTCACACACACTCTATCTCACACACACTCTATCTCACACACACTGTATCTCACACACTCTCTGTATCTCACACACTCTCTGTATCTCACACACTCTCTGTATCTCACACACTCTCTGTATCTCACACACACTCTGTATCTCACACACACTCTGTATCTCACACACACTCTGTATCTCACACACAATCTGTATCTCACACACACACTCTGTATCTCACACACACACTCTGTATCTCACACACACTCTGTATCTCACACACACTCTGTATCTCACACACACTCTGTATCTCACACACACTCTGTATCTCACACACACTCTGTATCTCACACACACTCTGTATCTCACACACTCTCTGTATCACACACACTCTCTGTTCACACACACACTCTCTGTTCACACACACACTCTCTGTTCACACACACACACTGTATCTCACACTCTCTCTGTATCTCACACTCTCTCTGTATCTCACACACACTCTGTATCTCATACACTCTCTGTATCCCACACACTCTCTGTATCTCACACACTCTGTATCTCACACTCTCTCTGTATCTCACACACTCTCTGTATCTCACACACTCTCTGTATCTCACACACTCTGTATCTCGCACTCTGTATCTCACACACTCTCTGTATCTCACACACTCTCTGTATCTCACACACTCTATCTCACACTCTCTCTGTATCTCACACAGACTCTTTATCTCACACACACTGTATCTCACACTCTCTCTGTATCTCACACACTCTCTGTATCCCACACACTCTGTATCTCACACTCTCTCTGTATCTCACACACACACTGTATCTCACACTCTCTCTGTATCTCACACTCTCTCTGTATCTCAAACACACTCTGTATCCCACACACTCTCTGTATCTCACACACTCTCTGTATCTCACACACTCTGTATCTCACACTCTCTCTGTATCTCACACACTCTCTGTATCTCACACACTCTCTGTATCTCACACACTCTCTATCTCGCACTCTGTATCTCACCCACTCTCTGTATCTCACACACTCTCTGTATCTCACACACTCTCTGTATCTCACACACTCTATCTCACACTCTCTCTGTATCTCACACAGACTCTTTATCTCACACACACTGTATCTCACACTCTCTCTGTATCTCACACACTCTCTGTATCCCACACACTCTCTGTATCTCACACACTCTGTATCTCACACTCTCTCTGTATCTCACACACTCTCTGTATCTCACACACTCTCTGTATCTCACACACTCTCTGTATCTCACACACTCTCTGTATCTCACACAGTCTGTATCTCACACTCTGTATCTCACACACTCTCTGTATCTCACACACTCTCTGTATCTCACACACTCTCTGTATCTCACACACTCTATCTCACACTCTCTCTGTATCTCACACACACTCTGTATCTCACACAGACTCTTTATCTCACACACACTGTATCTCACACTCTCTCTGTATCTCACACACACACTGTATCTCACACACACACTGTATCTCACACACACACTGTATCTCACACACACACTGTATCTCACACACACACTGTATCTCACAAACTCTGTATCTCACACACTCTGTATCTCACACACTCTGTATCTCACACACTCTGTATCTCACACACTCTGTATCTCACACACTCTGTATCTCACACACTCTGTATCTCACATACTCTGTATCTCACACACTCTGTATCTCACACTCTGTATCTCACACACAGTCTGTATCTCACACAGACTCTTTATCTCACACACACTGTATCTCACACACTCTCTGTATCTCACACTCACTCTGTATCTCACACTCACTCTGTATCTCACACACACTCCGTATCTCACACACACTCCGTATCTCACACACACTCTGTATCTCACACAATCTGTATCTCACACACGCTCTGTATCTCACACACTCTGTATCTCACACACACTCTGTATCTCACACTCTCTCTGTATCTCACACACACACTGTATCTCACACACTCTGTATCTCACACTCTCTGTATCTCACACTCTCTGTATCTCACACTCTCTGTATCTCACACACTCTCTGTATCTCACACACTCTGTATCTCACACACACTCTATATCTCACACACTCTGTATCTCACACTCTCTCTGTATCTCACACACTCTGTATCTCACACAGACTCTTTATCTCACACACACTGTATATCACAATCTCTCTGTATCTCACACACACTCACTGTATCACACACACTCTGTATATATCACACACTCTGTATCTCACACTCTCTCTGTATCTCACATCCACTCACTGTATCACACACACTCTGTATCTCACACTCTCTGTATCTCACACTCTCTCTGTATCTCACACAGACACTTTATCTCACACACACTGTATCTCACACTCTCTCTGTATCTCACACACTCTCTGTATCCCACACACTCTCTGTATCTCACACACTCTGTATCTCACACTCTCTCTGTATCTCACACACTCTCTGTATCTCACACACTCTCTGTATCTCACACACTCTCTGTATCTCACACACTCTCTGTATCTCACACAGTCTGTATCTCACACTCTGTATCTCACACACTCTCTGTATCTCACACACTCTCTGTATCTCACACACTCTATCTCACACTCTCTCTGTATCTCACACACACTCTGTATCTCACACAGACTCTTTATCTCACACACACTGTATCTCACACTCTCTCTGTATCTCACACACACACTGTATCTCACACACACACTGTATCTCACACACACACTGTATCTCACACACACACTGTATCTCACACACACACTGTATCTCACAAACTCTGTATCTCACACACTCTGTATCTCACACACTCTGTATCTCACACACTCTGTATCTCACACACTCTGTATCTCACACACTCTGTATCTCACACACTCTGTATCTCACATACTCTGTATCTCACACACTCTGTATCTCACACTCTGTATCTCACACACAGTCTGTATCTCACACAGACTCTTTATCTCACACACACTGTATCTCACACACTCTCTGTATCTCACACTCACTCTGTATCTCACACTCACTCTGTATCTCACACACACTCCGTATCTCACACACACTCCGTATCTCACACACACTCTGTATCTCACACAATCTGTATCTCACACACGCTCTGTATCTCACACACTCTGTATCTCACACACACTCTGTATCTCACACTCTCTCTGTATCTCACACACACACTGTATCTCACACACTCTGTATCTCACACTCTCTGTATCTCACACTCTCTGTATCTCACACTCTCTGTATCTCACACACTCTCTGTATCTCACACACTCTGTATCTCACACACACTCTATATCTCACACACTCTGTATCTCACACTCTCTCTGTATCTCACACACTCTGTATCTCACACAGACTCTTTATCTCACACACACTGTATATCACAATCTCTCTGTATCTCACACACACTCACTGTATCACACACACTCTGTATATATCACACACTCTGTATCTCACACTCTCTCTGTATCTCACACACACTCACTGTATCACACACACTCTGTATCTCACACTCTCTGTATCTCACACTCTCTCTGTATCTCACACAGACACTTTATCTCACACACTCTCTGTATCTCACACACTCTCTGTATCTCACACACACTATATCTCACAAACTCTGTATCTCACACAGACTCTTTATCTCACACACACTGTATCTCACACTCTCTCTGTATCTCACACACACACACTGTATCACACACACTCTGTATCTCACACACACTCTGTATCTCACACACACTCAGTATCTCACACACTCTCTGTATCTCACACACTCTCTGTATCTCACACACACTCTGTATCTCACACACTCTGTATCTCACACTCTCTGTATCTCACACTCTCTGTATCTCACACTCTCTCTGTATCTCACACACACTCTGTATCTCACACACTCTCTGTATCTCACACACTATCTGTATCTCACACACACTCTGTATCTCACACACACTCTGTATCTCACACTCTCTCTGTATCTCACACACTCTCTGTATCTCACACTCTCTCTGTATCTCACACACACTCTGTATCTCACACACACTCTGTATCTCACACACACTCTGTATCTCACACACACTCTGTATCTCACACACACTCTATCTCACACACACTCTATCTCACACACACTGTATCTCACACACTCTCTGTATCTCACACACTCTCTGTATCTCACACACTCTCTGTATCTCACACACTCTCTGTATCTCACACACACTCTGTATCTCACACACACTCTGTATCTCACACACACTCTGTATCTCACACACAATCTGTATCTCACACACACACTCTGTATCTCACACACACACTCTGTATCTCACACACACTCTGTATCTCACACACACTCTGTATCTCACACACACTCTGTATCTCACACACACTCTGTATCTCACACACACTCTGTATCTCACACACACTCTGTATCTCACACACTCTCTGTATCACACACACTCTCTGTTCACACACACACTCTCTGTTCACACACACACTCTCTGTTCACACACACACACTGTATCACACACTCTCTCTGTATCTCACACTCTCTCTGTATCTCACACACACTCTGTATCTCATACACTCTCTGTATCCCACACACTCTCTGTATCTCACACACTCTGTATCTCACACTCTCTCTGTATCTCACATACTCTCTGTATCTCACACACTCTCTGTATCTCACACACTCTGTATCTCGCACTCTGTATCTCACACACTCTCTGTATCTCACACACTCTCTGTATCTCACACACTCTATCTCACACTCTCTCTGTATCTCACACAGACTCTTTATCTCACACACACTGTATCTCACACTCTCTCTGTATCTCACACACTCTCTGTATCCCACACACTCTGTATCTCACACTCTCTCTGTATCTCACACACACACTGTATCTCACACTCTCTCTGTATCTCACACTCTCTCTGTATCTCAAACACACTCTGTATCCCACACACTCTCTGTATCTCACACACTCTCTGTATCTCATACACTCTGTATCTCACACTCTCTCTGTATCTCACACACTCTCTGTATCTCACACACTCTCTGTATCTCACACACTCTCTATCTCGCACTCTGTATCTCACCCACTCTCTGTATCTCACACACTCTCTGTATCTCACACACTCTATCTCACACTCTCTCTGTATCTCACACAGACTCTTTATCTCACACACACTGTATCTCACACTCTCTCTGTATCTCACACACTCTCTGTATCCCACACACTCTCTGTATCTCACACACTCTGTATCTCACACTCTCTCTGTATCTCACACACTCTCTGTATCTCACACACTCTCTGTATCTCACACACTCTCTGTATCTCACACAGTCTGTATCTCACACTCTGTATCTCACACACTCTCTGTATCTCACACACTCTCTGTATCTCACACACTCTATCTCACACTCTCTCTGTATCTCACACACACTCTGTATCTCACACAGACTCTTTATCTCACACACACTGTATCTCACACTCTCTCTGTATCTCACACACACACTGTATCTCACACACACACTGTATCTCACACACACACTGTATCTCACACACACACTGTATCTCACACACACACTGTATCTCACAAACTCTGTATCTCACACACTCTGTATCTCACACACTCTGTATCTCACACACTCTGTATCTCACACACTCTGTATCTCACACACTCTGTATCTCACATACTCTGTATCTCACACACTCTGTATCTCACACTCTGTATCTCACACACAGTCTGTATCTCACACAGACTCTTTATCTCACACACACTGTATCTCACACACTCTCTGTATCTCACACTCACTCTGTATCTCACACTCACTCTGTATCTCACACACACTCCGTATCTCACACACACTCCGTATCTCACACACACTCTGTATCTCACACAATCTGTATCTCACACACGCTCTGTATCTCACACACTCTGTATCTCACACACACTCTGTATCTCACACTCTCTCTGTATCTCACACACACACTGTATCTCACACACTCTGTATCTCACACTCTCTGTATCTCACACTCTCTGTATCTCACACTCTCTGTATCTCACACACTCTCTGTATCTCACACACTCTGTATCTCACACACACTCTATATCTCACACACTCTGTATCTCACACTCTCTCTGTATCTCACACACTCTGTATCTCACACAGACTCTTTATCTCACACACACTGTATATCACAATCTCTCTGTATCTCACACACACTCACTGTATCACACACACTCTGTATATATCACACACTCTGTATCTCACACTCTCTCTGTATCTCACACACACTCACTGTATCACACACACTCTGTATCTCACACTCTCTGTATCTCACACTCTCTCTGTATCTCACACAGACACTTTATCTCACACACTCTCTGTATCTCACACACTCTCTGTATCTCACACACACTATATCTCACAAACTCTGTATCTCACACAGACTCTTTATCTCACACACACTGTATCTCACACTCTCTCTGTATCTCACACACACACACTGTATCACACACACTCTGTATCTCACACACACTCTGTATCTCACACACACTCAGTATCTCACACTCACTCTGTATCTCACACACTCTCTGTATCTCACACACTCTCTGTATCTCACACACACTCTGTATCTCACACACTCTGTATCTCACACTCTCTGTATCTCACACTCTCTGTATCTCACACTCTCTCTGTATCTCACACACACTCTGTATCTCACACACTCTCTGTATCTCACACACTATCTGTATCTCACACACACTCTGTATCTCACACACACTCTGTATCTCACACTCTCTCTGTATCTCACACACACTCTGTATCTCACACTCTCTCTGTATCTCACACACTCTCTGTATCTCACAGACTCTCTGCATCTCACACACTCTCTGCATCTCACACACTCTCTGCATCTCACACACTCTCTGCATCTCACACACTCTCTGCATCTCACACACTCTCTGCATCTCACACACTCTCTGCATCTCACACACTCTCTGCATCTCACACACTCTCTGCATCTCACACACTCTCTGCATCTCACACACTCTCTGCATCTCACACACTCTCTGCATCTCACACACTCTCTGCATCTCACACAAACTCTGTATCTCACACACTCTGTATCTCACACAAACTCTCTATCTCACACTCTGCATCTCACACACTCTCTGTATCTCACACACTCTCTGTATCTCACACACTCTCTGTATCTCACACACTCTCTGTATCTCACACACACTCTGTATCTCACACACACTCTGTATCTCACACACACTCTGTATCTCACACACGCTGTATCTCACACTCTCTCTGTATCTCACACACACTCACTGTATCACACACTCTCTGTATCTCACACACTCTCTGTATCTCACACACACTCTGTATCTCACACACACTCTGTATCTCACACACACACTCTGTATCTCACACACACACTCTGTATCTCAAACACACTCTCTGTATCTCACACACACTCTCTGTATTTCACACACACTCTCTGTATCTCACACACACTCTCTGTATCTCACACACACTCTCTGTATCTCACACTCTCTCTGTATCTCACACTCTCTGTATCTCACACACTCTCTGTATCTCACACACTCTCTGTATCTCACACACACTCTGTATCTCACACACACTCTGTATCTCACACACACTCTCTGTATCTCACACACACTCTCTGTATCTCAGACACTCTCTGTATCTCACACACTCTCTGTATGTCACACACTCTCTGTATCTCACACACTCTCTGTATCTCACACACTCTCTGTATCTCACACACACTCTGTATCTCACAAACACTCTGTATCTCACACTCTCTCTGTATCTCACACACACTCTATATCTCACACACACTCTCTGTATCAAACACTCTCTGTATCACACACACTCTCTGTATCTCACACACTCTCTGTATCTCACACACACTCTGTATCTCACACACACTCTGTATCTCACACTCTCTCTGTATCTCACACTCTCTCTGTATCTCACACACACTCTCTGTATCACACACTCTCTGTATCACACACACTCTCTGTATCTCACACACTCTCTGTATCTCACACACTCTCTGTATCTCACACACTCTCTGTATCTCACACACACTCTGTATCTCACACACACACTCTGTATCTCACACACACACTCTGTATCTCACACACACACTCTGTATCTCAAACACACTCTCTGTATCTCACACACACTCTCTGTATCTCACACACACTCTCTGTATCTCACACACACTCTCTGTATCTCACACTCTCTCTGTATCTCACACACACTCTGTATCTCACACACTCTGTATCTCACACACTCTCTGTATCTCACACACACTCTGTATCTCACACACACTCTGTATCTCACACACACTCTGTATCTCACACACACTCTCTGTATCTCACACACACTCTCTGTATCTCACACACTCTCTGTATCTCACACACTCTCTGTATCTCACACACACTCTGTATCTCACACACACTCTGTATCTCACACTCTCTCTGTATCTCACACTCTCTCTGTATCTCACACACACTCTCTGTATCACACACTCTCTGTATCACACACACTCTCTGTATCTCAAACACTCTCTGTATCTCACACACTCTCTGTATCTCACACACACTCTGTATCTCACACACACACTGTATCTCACACTCTCTCTGTATCTCACACACACTCTGTATCTCACACACACTCTGTATCTCACACACACTCTATCTCACACACACTGTATCTCACACACACTGTATCTCACACACTCTCTGTATCTCACACACACTCTGTATCTCACACACCCTCTGTATCTCACACACTCTCTGTATCTCACACACTGTCTCTATCTCACACTCTCTCTGTATCTCACACACACTCTGTATCTCACACACACTCTGTATCTCACACACACTCTGTATCTCACACACACTCTGTATCTCACACACACTCTGTATCTCACACACACTCTGTATCTCACACACACTCTGTATCTCACACACACTCTGTATCTCACACACACTCTATCTCACACACACTGTATCTCACACACTCTCTGTATCTCACACACTCTGTATCTCACACACTCTCTGTATCTCACACACACTCTGTATCTCACACACACTCTGTATCTCACACACACTCTGTATCTCACACACACACTCTGTATCTCACACACACACTCTGTATCTCACACACACTCTATATCTCACACACACTCTGTATCTCACACACACTCTGTATCTCACACACACTCTGTATCTCACACACTCTCTGTATCTCACACACTCTGTATCTCACACTCTCTCTGTATCCCACACACTCTCTGTATCTCACACACTCTGTATCTCACACACTCTCTGTTCACACACACACTCTCTGTTCACACACACACACTGTATCTCACACTCTCTCTGTATCTCACACTCTCTCTGTATCTCACACACACTCTGTATCTCACACACTCTCTGTATCCCACACACTCTCTGTATCTCACACACTCTCTGTATCTCACACACTCTGTATCTCACACTCTCTCTGTATCTCACACACTCTCTGTATCTCACACACTCTCTGTATCTCACACACTCTGTATCTCGCACTCTGTATCTCACACACTCTCTGTATCTCACACACTCTATCTCAAACTCTCTCTGTATCTCACACAGACTCTTTATCTCACACACACTGTATCTCACACTCTCTCTGTATCTCACACACTCTCTGTATCCCACACACTCTCTGTATCTCACACTCTCTCTGTATCTCACACACTCTCTGTATCTCACACACTCTCTGTATCTCACACACTCTCTGTATCTCACACACTCTCTGTATCTCACACAGTCTGTATCTCACACTCTGTATCTCACACACTCTCTGTATCTCACACACTCTATCTCACACTCACTCTGTATCTCACACACACTCTGTATCTCACACACACTCTGTATCTCACACAGACTCTTTATCTCACACACACTGTATCTCACACACACACTGTATCTCACACACACACTGTATCTCACACACACACTGTATCTCACACACACACTGTATCTCACACACACACTGTATCTCACACACACACTGTATCTCACACACACACTGTATCTCACACACTCTGTATCTCACACACTCTGTATCTCACACACTCTGTATCTCACACACTCTGTATCTCACACACTCTGTATCTCACACACTCTGTATCTCACACACTCTGTATCTCACACACTCTGTATCTCACACACTCTGTATCTCACACACTCTGTATCTCACACACTCTGTATCTCACACACTCTGTATCTCACACACTCTGTATCTCACACACTCTGTATCTCACACAGACTCTTTATCTCACACACACTGTATCTCACACACTCTCTGCGTCTCACATTCACTCTGTATCTCACACTCACTCTGTATCTCACACACTCTGTATCTCACACACACTCTGTATCTCACACAGACTCTTTATCTCACACACACTGTATCTCACACACTCTCTGCATCTCACATTCACTCTGTATCTCACACTCACTCTGTATCTCACACACACTCCGTATCTCACACACACTCCGTATCTCACACACACTCTGTATCTCACACAATCTGTATCTCACACACGCTCTGTATCCCACACACTCTCTGTATCTCACACACTCTGTATCTCACACACTCTCTGTTCACACACACACTCTCTGTTCACACACACACACTGTATCTCACACTCTCTCTGTATCTCACACTCTCTCTGTATCTCACACACACTCTGTATCTCACACACTCTCTGTATCCCACACACTCTCTGTATCTCACACACTCTCTGTATCTCACACACTCTGTATCTCACACTCTCTCTGTATCTCACACACTCTCTGTATCTCACACACTCTCTGTATCTCACACACTCTGTATCTCGCACTCTGTATCTCACACACACTCTGTATCTCACACACTCTATCTCAAACTCTCTCTGTATCTCACACAGACTCTTTATCTCACACACACTGTATCTCACACTCTCTCTGTATCTCACACACTCTCTGTATCCCACACACTCTCTGTATCTCACACACTCTGTATCTCACACTCTCTCTGTATCTCACACACTCTCTGTATCCCACACACTCTCTGTATCTCACACACTCTCTGTATCTCACACACTCTCTGTATCTCACACAGTCTGTATCTCACACTCTGTATCTCACACACTCTCTGTATCTCACACACTCTCTGTATCTCACACACTCTATCTCACACTCACTCTGTATCTCACACACACTCTGTATCTCACACACACCCTGTATCTCACACAGACTCTTTATCTCACACACACTGTAACTCACACTCTCTCTGTATCTCACACACACACTGTATCTCACACACACACTGTATCTCACACACACACTGTATCTCACACACACACTGTATCTCACACACACACTGTATCTCACACACTCTGTATCTCACACACTCTGTATCTCACACACTCTGTATCTCACACACTCTGTATCTCACACACTCTGTATCTCACACACTCTGTATCTCACACACTCTGTATCTCACACACTCTGTATCTCACACACACTCTGTATCTCACACAGACTCTTTATCTCACACAGACTCTTTATCTCACACACACTGTATCTCACACACTCTCTGCATCTCACATTCACTCTGTATCTCACACTCACTCTGTATCTCACACACACTCCGTATCTCACACACACTCCGTATCTCACACACACTCCGTATCTCACACACACTCTGTATCTCACACAATCTGTATCTCACACACGCTCTGTATCTCACACACTCTGTATCTCACACACACTCTGTATCTCACACTCTCTCTGTATCTCACACACACACTGTATCTCACACACTCTGTATCTCACACTCTCTGTATCTCACACTCTCTGTATCTCACACTCTCTGTATCTCACACACTCTCTGTATCTCACACACTCTCTGTATCTCACACACTCTGTATCTCACACACACTCTATATCTCACACACTCTGTATCTCACACTCTCTCTGTATCTCACACACTCTGTATCACACACAGACTCTTTATCTCACACACACTGTATCTCACACTCTCTCTGTATCTCACACACACTCACTGTATCACACACACTCTGTATATCTCACACACTCTGTATCTCACACTCTCTCTGTATCTCACACACACTCACTGTATCACACACATTCTGTATCTCACACTCTCGGTATCTCACACTCTCTCTGTATCTCACACAGACACTTTATCTCACACACTCTCTGTATCTCACACACTCTCTGTATCTCACACACACACTATATCTCACACACTCTGTATCTCACACAGACTCATTATCTCACACACACTGTATCTCACACTCTCTCTGTATCTCACACACACTCACTGTATCACACACACTCTGTATCTCACACACACTCTGTATCTCACACACTATCTGTATCTCACACACACTCTGTATCTCACACACACTCTGTATCTCACACACTCTCTGTATCTCACACACACACTATATCTCACACACTCTGTATCTCACACACACTGTATCTCACACTCTCTCTGTATCTCACACACACTCACTGTATCACACACACTCTGTATCTCACACACACTCTGTATCTCACACACACTCAGTATCTCACACACACTCAGTATCTCACACACACTCTGTATCTCACACTCACTCTGTATCTCACACTCACTCTGTATCTCACACTCACTCTGTATCTCACACACTCTCTGTATCTCACACACTCTCTGTATCTCACACACTCTCTGTATCTCACACACACTCTGTATCTCACACACTCTGTATCTCACACTCTCTGTAGCTCACACTCTCTCTGTATCTCACACACACTCTGTATCTCACACACTCTCTGTATCTCACACACTATCTGTATCTCACACACACTCTGTATCTCACACACACTCTGTATCTCACACACACTCTGTATCTCACACTCTCTCTGTATCTCACACACTCTCTGTATCTCACACACTCTCTGCATCTCACACACTCTCTGCATCTCACACACTCTCTGCATCTCACACACTCTCTGCATCTCACACACTCTCTGCATCTCACACACTCTCTGCATCTCAGACACTCTCTGTATCTCACACAAACTCTTTATCTCACACACTCTGTATCTCACACAAACTCTCTATCTCACACTCTGCATCTCACACACTCTCTGTATCTCACACACACTCTGTATCTCACACACACTCACTGTATCACACACTCTCTGTATCTCACACACACACTCTGTATCTCAAACACACTCTCTGTATCTCACACACACTCTCTGTATCTCACACACACTCTCTGTATCTCACACTCTCTCTGTATCTCACACTCTCTGTATCTCACACACTCTCTGTATCTCACACACTCTCTGTATCTCACACACACTCTGTATCTCACACACACACTGTATCTCACACACACTCTCTGTATCTCACACACAATCTCTGTATCTCTCACACACTCTCTGTATCTCACACACTCTCTGTATCTCACACACTCTGTATCTCACACACACTCTGTATCTCACACACACTTTGTATCTCACACTCTCTCTGTATCTCACACTCTCTCTGTATCTCACACACACTCTCTGTATCTCACACTCTCTGTATCACACACACTCTCTGTATCTCACACACTCTCTGTATCTCACACACACTCTGTATCTCACACACACACTGTATCTCACACTCTCTCTGTATCTCACACACACTCTGTATCTCACACACACTCTGTATCTCACACACACTCTATCTCACACACACTCTATCTCACACACACTGTATCTCACACACTCTCTGTATCTCACACACACTCTGTATCTCACACACACTCTGTATCTCACACACACTCTGTATCTCACACGCTCTCTGTATCTCACACACTCTCTGTATCTCACACTCTCTCTGTATCTCACACACACTCTGTATCTCACACACACTCTGTATCTCACACACACTCTGTATCTCACACACACTCTATCTCACACACACTCTATCTCACACACACTGTATCTCACACACTCTCTGTATCTCACACACTCTCTGTATCTCACACACTCTCTGTATCTCACACACTCTCTGTATCTCACACACACTCTGTATCTCACACACACTCTGTATCTCACACACACTCTGTATCTCACACACACTCTGTATCTCACACACACACTCTGTATCTCACACACACACTCTGTATCTCACACACACTCTGTATCTCACACACACTCTGTATCTCACACACACTCTGTATCTCACACACACTCTGTATCTCACACACTCTCTGTATCACACACACTCTCTGTTCACACACACACTCTCTGTTCACACACACACTCTCTGTTCACACACACACACTGTATCTCACACTCTCTCTGTATCTCACACTCTCTCTGTATCTCACACACACTCTGTATCTCATACACTCTCTGTATCCCACACACTCTCTGTATCTCACAAACTCTGTATCTCACACTCTCTCTGTATCTCACACACTCTCTGTATCTCACACACTCTCTGTATCTCACACACTCTGTATCTCGCACTCTGTATCTCACACACTCTCTGTATCTCACACACTCTCTGTATCTCACACACTCTATCTCACACTCTCTCTGTATCTCACACAGACTCTTTATCTCACACACACTGTATCTCACACACACACTGTATCTCACACACACACTGTATCTCACACACTCTGTATCTCACACACTCTGTATCTCACACACTCTGTATCTCACACACTCTGTATCTCACACACTCTGTATCTCACACACTCTGTATCTCACACACTCTGTATCTCACACACTCTGTATCTCACACACTCTGTATCTCATACACTCTGTATCTCACACACTCTGTATCTCACACACTCTGTATCTCACACACACTCTGTATCTCACACAGACTCTTTATCTCACACACACTGTATCTCACACACTCTCTGTATTTCACACTCACTCTGTATCTCACACTCACTCTGTATCTCACACACACTCCGTATCTCACACACACTCCGTATCTCACACACACTCCGTATCTCACACACACTCTGTATCTCACACACTCTGTATCTCACACACACTCTGTATCTCACACTCTCTGTATCTCACACACTCTCTGTATCTCACACACTCTGCATCTCACACACACTCTATATCTCACACACTCTGTATCTCACACTCTCTCTGTATCTCACACACTCTGTATCTCACACACTCTGTATCTCACACAGACTCTTTATCTCACACACACTGTATCTCACACTCTCTCTGTATCTCACACACACACTGTATCTCACACACACACTGTATCTCACACACACACTGTATCTCACACACACACTGTATCTCACACACTCTGTATCTCACACACTCTGTATCTCACACACTCTGTATCTCACACACTCTGTATCTCACACACTCTGTATCTCACACACTCTGTATCTCACACACTCTGTATCTCACACACTCTGTATCTCACACACTCTGTATCTCACACACTCTGTATCTCACACACTCTGTATCTCACACACTCTGTTTCTCACACACTCTGTATCTCACACACTCTCTGTATCTCACACAGACTCTTTATCTCACACACACTATCTCACACACTCTCTGTATCTCACACTCACTCTGTATCTCACACTCACTCTGTATCTCACACACACCCCGTATCTCACACACACTCCGTATCTCACACACACTCTGTATCTCACACAATCTGCATCTCACACACGCTCTGTATCTCACACACTCTGTATCTCACACACACTCTGTATCTCACACTCTTCTGTATCTCACACACACTCTGTATCTCACACTCTCTGTATCTCACACTCTCTGTATCTCACACTCTCTGTATCTCACACTCTCTGTATCTCACACACACTCTATATCTCACACACTCTGTATCACACACACTCTGTATCTCACACACACTCTGTATCTCACACACTCTTTATCTCACACACACTGTATCTCACACTCTCTCTGTATCTCACACACTCTGTATCTCACACACACTCACTGTATCACACACACTCTGTATATCTCACACACTCTGTATCTCACACTCTCTCTGTATCTCACACACACTCACTGTATCACACACACTCTGTATCTCACACTCTCTGTATCTCACACTCTCTCTGTATCTCACACAGACACTTTATCTCACACACTCTCTGTATGTCACACACTCTCTGTATCTCACACACACTCTGTATCTCACACACTCTGTATCTCACACAGACTCTTTATCTCACACACACTGTACCTCAGACTCTCTCTGTATCTCACACACACTCACTGTATCACACACACTCTGTATCTCACACACACTCTGTATCTCACACACAATCTGTATCTCACACACACTCAGTATCTCACACACACTCAGTATCTCACACACACTCTGTATCTCACACACACTCTGTATCTCACACACACTCTGTATCTCACACACTCTCTGTATCTCACACACTCTCTGTATCTCACACACACTCTGTATCTCACACACTCTGTATCTCACACTCTCTCTGTATCTCACACACACTCTGTATCTCACACACTCTCTGTATCTCACACACTATCTGTATCTCACACACACTCTGTATCTCACACACACTCTGTATCTCACACTCTCTCTGTATCTCACACACTCTCTGTATCTCACACTCTCTCTGTATCTCACACACTCTCTGTATCTCACACACACTCTGTATCTCACACACACTCTGTATCTCACACACTCTCTGCATCTCCCACACTCTCTGCATCTCACACACTCTGTATGTCACACACTCTCTGTATCTCACACACTCTCTGTATCTCACACACTCTGTATCTCACACAGACTCTTTATCTCACACACACTGTACCTCACACTCTCTCTGTATCTCACACACACTCACTGTATCACACACACTCTGTATCTCACACACACTCTGTATCTCACACACACTCTGTATCTCACACACTCTCTGTATCTCACACACTCTATCTCAAACTCTCTCTGTATATCACACAGACTCTTTATCTCACACACACTGTATCTCACACTCTCTCTGTATCTCACACACTCTCTGTATCCCACACACTCTCTGTATCTCACACACTCTGTATCTCACACTCTCTCTGTATCTCACACACTCTCTGTATCTCACACACCCTCTGTATCTCACACACTCTCTGTATCTCACACTCAGTCTGTATCTCACACTCTGTATCTCACACACTCTCTGTATCTCACACACTCTCTGTATCTCACACACTGTATCTCACACACACTCTGTATCTCACACACACTCTGTATCTCCCACACACTCTGTATCTCACACAGACTCTTTATCTCACACACACTGTATCTCACACTCTCTCTGTATCTCACACACACACTGTATCTCACACACACACTGTATCTCACACACACACTGTATCTCACACACACACTGTATCTCACACACACACTGTATCTCACACACACACTGTATCTCACACACACACTGTATCTCACACACTCTGTATCTCACACACTCTGTATCTCACACACTCTGTATCTCACACACTCTGTATCTCACACACTCTGTATCTCACACACTCTGTATCTCACACACTCTGTATCTCACACACTCTGTATCTCACACACTCTGTATCTCACACACTCTGTATCTCACACACTCTGTATCTCACACACTCTGTATCTCACACACTCTGTATCTCACACACTCTGTATCTCACACACTCTGTATCTCACACACTCTGTATCTCACACACACTCTGTATCTCACTCAGACTCTTTATCTCACACACACTGTATCTCACACACTCTCTGCATCTCACATTCACTCTGTATCTCACACTCACTCTGTATCTCACACACACTCCGTATCTCACACACACTCCGTATCTCACACACACTCTGTATCTCACACAATCTGTATCTCACACACGCTCTGTATCTCACACACTCTGTATCTCACACACTCTCTGTATCACACACACTCTCTGTTCACACACACACTCTCTGTTCACACACACACTCTATCTCACACTCTGTATCTCACACACTCTCTGTATCTCACACACACTCTGTATCTCACACACACTCTGTATCTCACACACACTCCGTATCTCACACACACTCCGTATCTCACACACACTCTGTATCTCACACAATCTGTATCTCACACACGCTCTGTATCCCACACACTCTCTGTATCTCACACACTCTGTATCTCACACACTCTCTGTTCACACACACACTCTCTGTTCACACACACACACTGTATCTCACACTCTCTCTGTATCTCACACTCTCTCTGTATCTCACACACACTCTGTATCTCACACACTCTCTGTATCCCAGACACTCTCTGTATCTCACACACTCTCTGTATCTCACACACTCTGTATCTCACACTCTCTCTGTATCTCACACACTCTCTGTATCTCACACACTCTCTGTATCTCACACACTCTGTATCTCGCACTCTGTATCTCACACACTCTCTGTATCTCACACACTCTATCTCAAACTCTCTCTGTATCTCACACAGACTCTTTATCTCACACACACTGTATCTCACACTCTCTCTGTATCTCACACACTCTCTGTATCCCACACACTCTCTGTATCTCACACACTCTGTATCTCACACTCTCTGTATCTCACACACTCTCTGTATCTCACACACACTGTATCTCACACTCTCTCTGTATCTCACACACTCTCTGTATCCCACACACTCTCTGTATCTCAAACACTCTGTATCTCACACTCTCTCTGTATCTCACACACTCTCTGTATCTCACACACTCTCTGTATCTCACGCACTCTCTGTATCTCACACACTCTCTGTATCTCACACAGTCTGTATCTCACACTCTGCATCTCACACACTCTCTGTATCTCACACACTCTATCTCACACTCACTCTGTATCTCACACACACTCTGTATCTCACACACACTCTGTATCTCACACAGACTCTTTATCTCACACACACTGTATCTCACACTCTCTCTGTATCTCACACACACACTGTATCTCACACACACACTGTATCTCACACACACACTGTATCTCACACACACACTGTATCTCACACACACTCTGTATCTCACACACTCTGTATCTCACACACTCTGTATCTCACACACTCTGTATCTCACACACTCTGTATCTCACACACTCTGTATCTCACACACTCTGTATCTCACACACTCTGTATCTCACACACTCTGTATCTCACACACTCTGTATCTCACACACTCTGTATCTCACACACTCTGTATCTCACACACTCTGTATCTCACACACTCTGTATCTCACACACTCTGTATCTCACACACTCTGTATCTCACACACTCTGTATCTCACACACTCTGTATCTCACACACTCTGTATCTCACACACTCTGTATCTCACACACACTCTGTATCTCACACAGACTCTTTATCTCACACACACTGTATCTCACACACTCTCTGCATCTCACATTCACTCTGTATCTCACACTCACTCTGTATCTCACACACACTCCGTATCTCACACACACTCCGTATCTCACACACACTCTGTATCTCACACAATCTGTATCTCACACACGCTCTGTATCTCACACACTCTGTATCTCACACACACTCTGTATCTCACACTCTCTCTGTATCTCACACACACACTGTATCTCACACACTCTGTATCTCACACTCTCTGTATCTCACACTCTCTGTATCTCACACTCTCTGTATCTCACACACTCTCTGTATCTCACACACTCTCTGTATCTCACACACTCTGTATCTCACACACACTCTATATCTCACACACTCTGTATCTCACACTCTCTCTGTATCTCACACACTCTGTATCACACACAGACTCTTTATCTCACACACACTGTATCTCACACTCTCTCTGTATCTCACACACACTCACTGTATCACACACATTCTGTATCTCACACTCTCTGTATCTCACACTCTCTCTGTATCTCACACAGACACTTTATCTCACACACTCTCTGTATCTCACACACTCTCTGTATCTCACACACACACTATATCTCACACACTCTGTATCTCACACAGACTCATTATCTCACACACACTGTATCTCACACTCTCTCTGTATCTCACACACACTCACTGTATCACACACACTCTGTATCTCACACACACTCTGTATCTCACACACTATCTGTATCTCACACACACTCTGTATCTAACACACTCTCTGTATCTCACACACACACTATATCTCACACACTCTGTATCTCACACAGACTCATTATCTCACACACACTGTATCTCACACTCTCTCTGTATCTCACACACACTCACTGTATCACACACACTCTGTATCTCACACACACTCTGTATCTCACACACAATCTGTATCTCACACACACTCAGTATCTCACATACACTCTGTATCTCACACTCACTCTGTATCTCACACTCACTCTGTATCTCACACACTCTCTGTATCTCACACACTCTCTGTATCTCACACACTCTCTGTATCTC
The DNA here is from genome assembly GCF_017639515.1 of Carcharodon carcharias. NCBI lineage: Eukaryota > Metazoa > Chordata > Chondrichthyes > Lamniformes > Lamnidae > Carcharodon > Carcharodon carcharias. The sequence continues at coordinate 176,321,226 of NC_054474.1, read as the reverse complement.
ACACACTCTCTGTATCTCACACACACTCTGTATCTCACACACTCTGTATCTCACACTCTCTGTATCTCACACTCTCTCTGTATCTCACACACACTCTGTATCTCACACACTCTCTGTATCTCACACACTATCTGTATCTCACACACACTCTGTATCTCACACACACTCTGTATCTCACACACACTCTGTATCTCACACTCTCTCTGTATATCACACACTCTCTGTATCTCACACACTCTCTGCATCTCACACCCTCTCTGCATCTCACACACTCTCTGCATCTCACACACTCTCTGCATCTCACACACTCTCTGCATCTCACACACTCTCTGCATCTCACACACTCTCTGCATCTCACACACTCTCTGCATCTCACACACTCTCTGCATCTCACACACTCTCTGCATCTCACACACTCTCTGCATCTCACACACTCTCTGCATCTCACACACTCTCTGCATCTCACACACTCTCTGCATCTCACACACTCTCTGCATCTCACACACTCTCTGCATCTCACACACTCTCTGCATCTCAGACACTCTCTGTATCTCACACAAACTCTGTATCTCACACACTCTGTATCTCACACAAACTCTCTATCTCACACTCTGCATCTCACACACTCTCTGTATCTCACACACTCTCTGTATCTCACACACACTCTGTATCTCACACACACTCTGTATCTCACACACGCTGTATCTCACACTCTCTCTGTATCTCACACACACTCACTGTATCACACACTCTCTGTATCTCACACACTCTCTGTATCTCACACACTCTCTGTATCTCACACACACTCTGTATCTCACACACACTCTGTATCTCACACACACTCTGCATCTCACACACACACTCTGTATCTCACACACACACTCTGTATCTCAAACACACTCTCTGTATCTCACACACACTCTCTGCATCTCAAACACACTCTCTGTATCTCACACACACTCTCTGTATCTCACACTCTCTCTGTATCTCACACTCTCTGTATCTCACACTCTCTCTGTATCTCACACTCTCTCTGTATCTCACACACACTCTCTGTATCACACACTCTCTGTATCACACACACTCTCTGTATCTCACACACTCTCTGTATCTCACACACACTCTGTATCTCACACACATACTGTATCTCACACACTCTCTGTATCTCACACACTCTCTGTATCTCACACACACACTATATCTCACACACTCTGTATCTCACACAGACTCATTATCTCACACACACTGTATCTCACACTCTCTCTGTATCTCACACACACTCACTGTATCACACACACTCTGTATCTCACACACACTCTGTATCTCACACACTATCTGTATCTCACACACACTCTGTATCTAACACACTCTCTGTATCTCACACACACACTATATCTCACACACTCTGTATCTCACACAGACTCATTATCTCACACACACTGTATCTCACACTCTCTCTGTATCTCACACACACTCACTGTATCACACACACTCTGTATCTCACACACACTCTGTATCTCACACACAATCTGTATCTCACACACACTCAGTATCTCACATACACTCTGTATCTCACACTCACTCTGTATCTCACACTCACTCTGTATCTCACACACTCTCTGTATCTCACACACTCTCTGTATCTCACACACTCTCTGTATCTCACACACTCTCTGTATCTCACACACACTCTGTATCTCACACACTCTGTATCTCACACTCTCTGTATCTCACACTCTCTCTGTATCTCACACACACTCTGTATCTCACACACTCTCTGTATCTCACACACTATCTGTATCTCACACACACTCTGTATCTCACACACACTCTGTATCTCACACACACTCTGTATCTCACACTCTCTCTGTATATCACACACTCTCTGTATCTCACACACTCTCTGCATCTCACACCCTCTCTGCATCTCACACACTCTCTGCATCTCACACACTCTCTGCATCTCACACACTCTCTGCATCTCACACACTCTCTGCATCTCACACACTCTCTGCATCTCACACACTCTCTGCATCTCACACACTCTCTGCATCTCACACACTCTCTGCATCTCACACACTCTCTGCATCTCACACACTCTCTGCATCTCACACACTCTCTGCATCTCACACACTCTCTGCATCTCACACACTCTCTGCATCTCACACACTCTCTGCATCTCACACACTCTCTGCATCTCAGACACTCTCTGTATCTCACACAAACTCTGTATCTCACACACTCTGTATCTCACACAAACTCTCTATCTCACACTCTGCATCTCACACACTCTCTGTATCTCACACACTCTCTGTATCTCACACACACTCTGTATCTCACACACACTCTGTATCTCACACACGCTGTATCTCACACTCTCTCTGTATCTCACACACACTCACTGTATCACACACTCTCTGTATCTCACACACTCTCTGTATCTCACACACTCTCTGTATCTCACACACACTCTGTATCTCACACACACTCTGTATCTCACACACACTCTGCATCTCACACACACACTCTGTATCTCACACACACACTCTGTATCTCAAACACACTCTCTGTATCTCACACACACTCTCTGCATCTCAAACACACTCTCTGTATCTCACACACACTCTCTGTATCTCACACTCTCTCTGTATCTCACACTCTCTGTATCTCACACTCTCTCTGTATCTCACACTCTCTCTGTATCTCACACACACTCTCTGTATCACACACTCTCTGTATCACACACACTCTCTGTATCTCACACACTCTCTGTATCTCACACACACTCTGTATCTCACACACATACTGTATCTCACACTCTCTCTGTATCTCACACACACTCTGTATCTCACACACACTCTGTATCTCACACACACTCTATCTCACACACACTCTATCTCACACACACTGTATCTCACACACTCTCTGTATCTCACACACTCTCTGTATCTCACACACACTCTGTATCTCACACACACTCTGTATCTCACACACACTCTGTATCTCACACACTCTCTGTATCTCACACACTCTCTGTATCTCACACTCTCTCTGTATCTCACACACACTCTGTATCTCACACACACTCTGTATCTCACACACACTCTGTATCTCACACACACTCTATCTCACACACACTCTATCTCACACACACTGTATCTCACACACTCTCTGTATCTCACACACTCTCTGTATCTCACACACTCTCTGTATCTCACACACTCTCTGTATCTCACACACACTCTGTATCTCACACACACTCTGTATCTCACACACACTCTGTATCTCACACACACACTCTGTATCTCACACACACACTCTGTATCTCACACACACTCTGTATCTCACACACACTCTGTATCTCACACACACTCTGTATCTCACACACACTCTGTATCTCACACACACTCTGTATCTCACACACTCTCTGTATCACACACACTCTCTGTTCACACACACACTCTCTGTTCACACACACACTCTCTGTTCACACAAACACACTGTATCTCACACTCTCTCTGTATCTCACACTCTCTCTGTATCTCACACACACTCTGTATCTCATACACTCTCTGTATCCCACACACTCTCTGTATCTCACACACTCTGTATCTCACACTCTCTCTGTATCTCACACACTCTCTGTATCTCACACACTCTCTGTATCTCACACACTCTGTATCTCGCACTCTGTATCTCACACACTCTCTGTATCTCACACACTCTCTGTATCTCACACACTCTATCTCACACTCTCTCTGTATCTCACACAGACTCTTTATCTCACACACACTGTATCTCACACTCTCTCTTTATCTCACACACTCTGTATCCCACACACTCTGTATCTCACACTCTCTCTGTATCTCACACACTCTCTGTATCTCACACACTCTCTGTATCTCACACACTCTCTGTATCTCACATACTCTGTATCTCACACTCTGTATCTCACACAATCTATCTCACACTCTCTCTGTATCTCACAGACACTCTGTACCTCACACAGACTCTTTATCTCACACACACTGTATCTCACACTCTCTCTGTATCTCACACACACACTGTATCTCACACACACACTGTATCTCACACACACTCTGTATCTCACACACTCTGTATCTCACACACTCTTTATCTCACACACTCTGTATCTCACACACTCTGTATCTCACACACTCTGTATCTCACACACTCTGTATCTCACACACTCTGTATCTCACACACTCTGTATCTCACACACTCTGTATCTCACACACTCTGTATCTCACAAACTCTGTATCTCACACACTCTGTATCTCACACACTCTGTATCTCACACACACTCTGTATCTCACACAGACTCTTTATCTCACACACACTGTATCTCACACACTCTCTGTATTTCACACTCACTCTGTATCTCACACTCACTCTGTATCTCACACACACTCTGTATCTCACACACACTCTGTATCTCACACACACTCCGTATCTCACACACACTCCGTATCTCACACACACTCCGTATCTCACACACACTCTGTATCTCACACACTCTGTATCTCACACACACTCTGTATCTCACACTCTCTGTATCTCACACACTCTCTGTATCTCACACACTCTGCATCTCACACACACTCTATATCTCACACACTCTGTATCTCACACTCTCTCTGTATCTCACACACTCTGTATCTCACACACTCTGTATCTCACACAGACTCTTTATCTCAAACACACTGTATCTCACACTCTCTCTGTATCTCACACACACACTGTATCTCACACACACACTGTATCTCACACACACTCTGTATCTCACACACTCTTATCTCACACACTCTGTATCTCACACACTCTGTATCTCACACACTCTGTATCTCACACACTCTGTATCTCACACACTCTGTATCTCACACACTCTGTATCTCACACACTCTGTGTCTCACACACTCTGTACCTCACACACTCTGTATCTCACACACTCTCTGTATCTCACACAGACTCTTTATCTCACACACACTATCTCACACACGCTCACTATCTCACACACTCTGTATCTCACACACACTCTGTATCTCACACTCTCTCTGTATCTCACACACACTCTGTATCTCAGACTCTCTGTATCTCACACTCTCTGTATCTCACACTCTCTGTATCTCACACTCTCTGTATCTCACACTCTCTGTATCTCACACTCTCTGTATCTCACACACTCTCTGTATCTCACACACTCTCTGTATCTCACACACTCTGTATCTCACACACACTCTATATCTCACACACTCTGTATCTCACACTCTCTCTGTATCTCACACACTCTGTATCTCACACACACTGTATCTCACACACTCTCTGTATCTCACACACACTCTGTATCTCACACACACTCTGTATCTCACACACACTCTGTATCTCACAAACTCTCTGTATCTCACACTCTCTCTGTATCTCACACACACTCTGTATCTCACACACACTCTGTATCTCACACACACTCTGTATCTCACACACACTCTGTATCTCACACACACTCTATCTCACACACACTGTATCTCACACACTCTCTGTATCTCACACACTCTCTGTATCTCACAAACTCTCTGTATCTCACACACTCTCTGTATCTCACACACACTCTGTATCTCACACACACTCTGTATCTCACACACACTCTGTATCTCACACACACTCTGTATCTCACACACACTCTGTATCTCACACACACTCTGTATCTCACACACACACTCTGTATCTCACACACACACTCTGTATCTCACACACACTCTGTATCTCAAACACACTCTGTATCTCACACACACTCTGTATCTCACACACACTCTGTATCTCACACACACTCTGTATCTCACACACTCTGTATCTCACACACACTCTATATCTCACACACTCTCTGTATGTCACACTCTCTGTATCTCACACACTCTATCTCACACTCTCTCTGTATCTCACACAGACTCTTTATCTCACACACACTGTATCTCACACTCTCTCTGTATCTCACACACTCTCTGTATCCCACACACTCTGTATCTCACACTCTCTCTGTATCTCACACACACTCTGTATCTCACACACTCTCTGTATCTCACACACTCTCTGTATCTCACACACTCTCTGTATCTCACACACTCTCTGTATCTCACATACTCTGTATCTCACACTCTGTATCTCACACACTCTATCTCACACTCTCTCTGTATCTCACACACACTCTGTACCTCACACAGACTCTTTATCTCACACACACTGTATCTCACACTCTCTCTGTATCTCACACACACACTGTATCTCACACACACACTGTATCTCACACACACACTGTATCTCACACACACTGTATCTCACACACACTGTATCTCACACACTCTGTATCTCTCACACTCTGTATCTCACACACTCTGTATCTCACACACTCTGTATCTCACACACTCTGTATCTCACACACTCTGTATCTCACACACTCTGTATCTCACACACTCTGTATCTCACACACTCTGTATCTCACACACTCTGTATCTCACACACTCTGTATCTCACACACTCTGTATCTCACATACACTCTGTATCTCACACAGACTCTTTATCTCACACACACTGTATCTCACACACTCTCTGTATTTCACACTCACTCTGTATCTCACACTCACTCTGTATCTCACACACACTCCGTATCTCACACACACTCCGTATCTCACACACACTCCGTATCTCACACACACTCTGTATCTCACACACTCTGTATCTCACACACACTCTGTATCTCACACTCTCTGTATCTCACACACTCTCTGTATCTCACACACTCTGCATCTCTCACACACTCTATATCTCACACACTCTGTATCTCACACTCTCTCTGTATCTCACACACTCTGTATCTCACACACTCTGTATCTCACACAGACTCTTTATCTCACACACACTGTATCTCACACTCTCTCTGTATCTCACACACACACTGTATCTCACACACACACTGTATCTCACAAACACACTGTATCTCACACACTCTGTATCTCACACACTCTGTATCTCACACACTCTGTATCTCACACACTCTGTATCTCACACACTCTGTATCTCACACACTCTGTATCTCACACACTCTGTATCTCACACACTCTGTATCTCACACACTCTCTGTATCTCACACACTCTCTGTATCTCACACAGTCTCTTTATCTCACACACACTATCTCACACACTCTCTGTATCTCACACTCACTCTGTATCTCACACTCACTCTGTATCTCACACACACTCCGTATCTCACACACACTCCGTATCTCACACACACTCTGTATCTCACACAATCTGCATCTCACACACGCTCTGTATCTCACACACTCTGTATCTCACACACACTCTGTATCTCACACTCTCTCTGTATCTCACACACACTCTGTATCTCACACTCTCTGTATCTCACACTCTCTGTATCTCACACTCTCTGTATCTCACACTCTCTGTATCTCACACTCTCTGTATCTCACACTCTCTGTATCTCACACTCTCTGTATCTCACACACTCTCTGTATCTCACACACTCTGTATCTCACACACACTCTATATCTCACACACTCTGTATCTCACACTCTCTCTGTATCTCACACACTCTGTATCTCACACAAACTCTTTATCTCACACACACTGTATCTCACACTCTCTCTGTATCTCACACACACTCACTGTATCACACACACTCTGTATCTCACACACACTCTGTATCTCACACACTCTGTATCTCACACACTCTGTATCTCACACACTCTGTATCTCACACACACTCACTGTATCACACACACTCTGTATATCTCACACACTCTGTATCTCACACTCTCTCTGTATCTCACACACACTCACTGTATCACACACACTCTGTATCTCACACTCTCTGTATCTCACACTCTCTCTGTATCTCACACAGACACTTTATCTCACACACTCTCTGTATGTCACACACTCTCTGTATCTCACACACTCTGTATCTCACACAGACTCTTTATCTCACACACACTGTACCTCACACTCTCTCTGTATCTCACACACACGCACTGTATCACACACACTCTGTATCTCACACACACTCTGTATCTCACACACAATCTGTATCTCACACACACTCAGTATCTCACACACACTCTGTATCTCACACACACTCTGTATCTCACACTCACTCTGTATCTCACACACTCTCTGTATCTCACACACTCTCTGTATCTCACACACTCTCTGTATCTCACACACACTCTGTATCTCACACACTCTGTATCTCACACTCTCTCTGTATCTCACACACACTCTGTATCTCACACACTCTCTGTATCTCACACACTATCTGTATCTCACACACACTCTGTATCTCACACACACTCTGTATCTCACACTCTCTCTGTATCTCACACACTCTCTGTATCTCACACTCTCTCTGTATCTCACACACTCTCTGTATCTCACACACACTCTGTATCTCACACACACTCTGTATCTCACACACTCTCTGCATCTCCCACACTCTCTGCATCTCACACACTCTCTGTATGTCACACACTCTCTGTATGTCACACACTCTCTGTATCTCACACACTCTCTGTATCTCACACACTCTGTATCTCACACAGACTCTTTATCTCACACACACTGTACCTCAGACTCTCTCTGTATCTCACACACACTCACTGTATCACACACACTCTGTATCTCACACACACTCTGTATCTCACACACACTCTGTATCTCACACACACTCTATCTCACACACACTCTATCTCACACACACTGTATCTCACACACTCTCTGTATCTCACACACTCTCTGTATCTCACACACTCTCTGTATCTCACACACTCTCTGTATCTCACACACACTCTGTATCTCACACACACTCTGTATCTCACACACACTCTGTATCTCACACACACTCTGTATCTCACACACACTCTGTATCTCACACACACACTCTGTATCTCACACACACACTCTGTATCTCACACACACTCTGTATCTCACACACACTCTGTATCTCACACACACTCTGTATCTCACACACACTCTGTATCTCACACACTCTCTGTATCACACACACTCTCTGTTCACACACACACTCTCTGTTCACACACACACTCTCTGTTCACACACACACACTGTATCTCACACTCTCTCTGTATCTCACACTCTCTCTGTATCTCACACACACTCTGTATCGCATACACTCTCTGTATCACACACACTCTCTGTATCTCACACACTCTCTGTATCTCACACACTCTCTGTATCTCACACACTCTCTGTATCTCACACACTCTCTGTATCTCACACACTCTGTATCTCGCACTCTGTATCTCACACACTCTCTGTATCTCACACACTCTCTGTATCTCACACACTCTATCTCACACTCTCTCTGTATCTCACACAGACTCTTTATCTCACACACACTGTATCTCACACTCTCTCTGTATCTCACACACTCTCTGTATCCCACACACTCTCTGTATCTCACACACTCTGTATCTCACACTCTCTCTGTATCTCACACACTCTCTGTATCTCACACACTCTCTGTATCTCACACACTCTCTGTATCTCACACACTCTGTATCTCACACTCTGTATCTCACACACTCTATCTCACACTCTCTCTGTATCTCACACACACTCTGTACCTCACACAGACTCTTTATCTCACACACACTGTATCTCACACTCTCTCTGTATCTCACACACACACTGTATCTCACACACACACTGTATCTCACACACACACTGTATCTCACACACTCTGTATCTCACACACTCTGTATCTCACACACTCTGTATCTCACACACTCTGTATCTCACACACTCTGTATCTCACACACTCTGTATCTCACACACTCTGTATCTCACACACTCTGTATCTCACACACTCTGTATCTCACACACTCTGTATCTCACAAACTCTGTATCTCACACACTCTGTATCTCACACACTCTGTATCTCACACACACTCTGTATCTCACACAGACTCTTTATCTCACACACACTGTATCTCACACACTCTCTGTATTTCACACTCACTCTGTATCTCACACTCACTCTGTATCTCACACACACTCTGTATCTCACACACACTCTGTATCTCACACACACTCCGTATCTCACAAACACTCCGTATCTCACACACACTCCGTATCTCACACACACTCTGTATCTCACACACTCTGTATCTCACACACACTCTGTATCTCACACTCTCTGTATCTCACACACTCTCTGTATCTCACACACTCTGCATCTCACACACACTCTATATCTCACACACTCTGTATCTCACACTCTCTCTGTATCTCACACACTCTGTATCTCACACACTCTGTATCTCACACAGACTCTTTATCTCACACACACTGTATCTCACACTCTCTCTGTATCTCACACACACACTGTATCTCACACACACACTGTATCTCACACACACTCTGTATCTCACACACTCTGTATCTCACACACTCTGTATCTCACACACTCTGTATCTCACACACTCTGTATCTCACACACTCTGTATCTCACACACTCTGTATCTCACACACTCTGTATCTCACACACTCTGTGTCTCACACACTCTGTACCTCACACACTCTGTATCTCACACACTCTCTGTATCTCACACAGACTCTTTATCTCACACACACTATCTCACACACGCTCACTATCTCACACACTCTGTATCTCACACACACTCTGTATCTCACACTCTCTCTGTATCTCACACACACTCTGTATCTCAGACTCTCTGTATCTCACACTCTCTGTATCTCACACTCTCTGTATCTCACACTCTCTGTATCTCACACTCTCTGTATCTCACACTCTCTGTATCTCACACACTCTCTGTATCTCACACACTCTCTGTATCTCACACACTCTGTATCTCACACACACTCTATATCTCACACACTCTGTATCTCACACTCTCTCTGTATCTCACACACTCTGTATCTCACACACACTGTATCTCACACACTCTCTGTATCTCACACACACTCTGTATCTCACACACACTCTGTATCTCACACACACTCTGTATCTCACAAACTCTCTGTATCTCACACTCTCTCTGTATCTCACACACACTCTGTATCTCACACACACTCTGTATCTCACACACACTCTGTATCTCACACACACTCTGTATCTCACACACACTCTATCTCACACACACTGTATCTCACAAACTCTCTGTATCTCACACACTCTCTGTATCTCACACACACTCTGTATCTCACACACACTCTGTATCTCACACACACTCTGTATCTCACACACACTCTGTATCTCACACACACTCTGTATCTCACACACACTCTGTATCTCACACACACACTCTGTATCTCACACACACACTCTGTATCTCACACACACTCTGTATCTCAAACACACTCTGTATCTCACACACACTCTGTATCTCACACACACTCTGTATCTCACACACACTCTGTATCTCACACACTCTGTATCTCACACACACTGTATATCTCACACACTCTCTGTATGTCACACTCTCTGTATCTCACACACTCTATCTCACACTCTCTCTGTATCTCACACAGACTCTTTATCTCACACACACTGTATCTCACACTCTCTCTGTATCTCACACACTCTCTGTATCCCACACACTCTGTATCTCACACTCTCTCTGTATCTCACACACACTCTGTATCTCACACACTCTCTGTATCTCACACACTCTCTGTATCTCACACACTCTCTGTATCTCACACACTCTCTGTATCTCACATACTCTGTATCTCACACTCTGTATCTCACACACTCTATCTCACACTCTCTCTGTATCTCACACACACTCTGTACCTCACACAGACTCTTTATCTCACACACACTGTATCTCACACTCTCTCTGTATCTCACACACACACTGTATCTCACACACACACTGTATCTCACACACACACTGTATCTCACACACACTGTATCTCACACACACACTGTATCTCACACACTCTGTATCTCTCACACTCTGTATCTCACACACTCTGTATCTCACACACTCTGTATCTCACACACTCTGTATCTCACACACTCTGTATCTCACACACTCTGTATCTCACACACTCTGTATCTCACACACTCTGTATCTCACACACTCTGTATCTCACACACTCTGTATCTCACACACTCTGTATCTCACATACACTCTGTATCTCACACAGACTCTTTATCTCACACACACTGTATCTCACACACTCTCTGTATTTCACACTCACTCTGTATCTCACACTCACTCTGTATCTCACACACACTCCGTATCTCACACACACTCCGTATCTCACACACACTCCGTATCTCACACACACTCTGTATCTCACACACTCTGTATCTCACACACACTCTGTATCTCACACTCTCTGTATCTCACACACTCTCTGTATCTCACACACTCTGCATCTCTCACACACTCTATATCTCACACACTCTGTATCTCACACTCTCTCTGTATCTCACACACTCTGTATCTCACACACTCTGTATCTCACACAGACTCTTTATCTCACACACACTGTATCTCACACTCTCTCTGTATCTCACACACACACTGTATCTCACACACACACTGTATCTCACAAACACACTGTATCTCACACACTCTGTATCTCACACACTCTGTATCTCACACACTCTGTATCTCACACACTCTGTATCTCACACACTCTGTATCTCACACACTCTGTATCTCACACACTCTGTATCTCACACACTCTGTATCTCACACACTCTGTATCTCACACACTCTGTATCTCACACACTCTGTATCTCACACACTCTCTGTATCTCACACACTCTCTGTATCTCACACAGTCTCTTTATCTCACACACACTATCTCACACACTCTCTGTATCTCACACTCACTCTGTATCTCACACTCACTCTGTATCTCACACACACTCCGTATCTCAAACACACTCCGTATCTCACACACACTCTGTATCTCACACAATCTGCATCTCACACACGCTCTGTATCTCACACACTCTGTATCTCACACACACTCTGTATCTCACACTCTCTCTGTATCTCACACACACTCTGTATCTCACACTCTCTGTATCTCACACTCTCTGTATCTCACACTCTCTGTATCTCACACTCTCTGTATCTCACACTCTCTGTATCTCACACTCTCTGTATCTCACACTCTCTGTATCTCACACACTCTCTGTATCTCACACACTCTGTATCTCACACACACTCTATATCTCACACACTCTGTATCTCACACTCTCTCTGTATCTCACACACTCTGTATCTCACACAAACTCTTTATCTCACACACACTGTATCTCACACTCTCTCTGTATCTCACACACACTCACTGTATCACACACACTCTGTATCTCACACACACTCTGTATCTCACACACTCTGTATCTCACACACTCTGTATCTCACACACTCTGTATCTCACACACACTCACTGTATCACACACACTCTGTATATCTCACACACTCTGTATCTCACACTCTCTCTGTATCTCACACACACTCACTGTATCACACACACTCTGTATCTCACACTCTCTGTATCTCACACTCTCTCTGTATCTCACACAGACACTTTATCTCACACACTCTCTGTATGTCACACACTCTCTGTATCTCACACACTCTGTATCTCACACAGACTCTTTATCTCACACACACTGTACCTCACACTCTCTCTGTATCTCACACACACGCACTGTATCACACACACTCTGTATCTCACACACACTCTGTATCTCACACACAATCTGTATCTCACACACACTCAGTATCTCACACACACTCTGTATCTCACACACACTCTGTATCTCACACTCACTCTGTATCTCACACACTCTCTGTATCTCACACACTCTCTGTATCTCACACACACTCTGTATCTCACACACTCTGTATCTCACACTCTCTCTGTATCTCACACACACTCTGTATCTCACACACTCTCTGTATCTCACACACTATCTGTATCTCACACACACTCTGTATCTCACACACACTCTGTATCTCACACTCTCTCTGTATCTCACACACTCTCTGTATCTCACACTCTCTCTGTATCTCACACACTCTCTGTATCTCACACACACTCTGTATCTCACACACACTCTGTATCTCACACACTCTCTGCATCTCCCACACTCTCTGCATCTCACACACTCTCTGTATGTCACACACTCTCTGTATGTCACACACTCTCTGTATCTCACACACTCTCTGTATCTCACACACTCTGTATCTCACACAGACTCTTTATCTCACACACACTGTACCTCAGACTCTCTCTGTATCTCACACACACTCACTGTATCACACACACTCTGTATCTCACACACACTCTGTATCTCACACACACTCTGTATCTCACACACACTCTGTATCTCACACACACTCTATCTCACACACACTCTATCTCACACACACTGTATCTCACACACTCTCTGTATCTCACACACTCTCTGTATCTCACACACTCTCTGTATCTCACACACTCTCTGTATCTCACACACACTCTGTATCTCACACACACTCTGTATCTCACACACACTCTGTATCTCACACACACTCTGTATCTCACACACACTCTGTATCTCACACACACTCTGTATCTCACACACACACTCTGTATCTCACACACACACTCTGTATCTCACACACACTCTGTATCTCACACACACTCTGTATCTCACACACACTCTGTATCTCACACACACTCTGTATCTCACACACTCTCTGTATCACACACACTCTCTGTTCACACACTCACTCTCTGTTCACACACACACTCTCTGTTCACACACACACACTGTATCTCACACTCTCTCTGTATCTCACACTCTCTCTGTATCTCACACACACTCTGTATCGCATACACTCTCTGTATCCCACACACTCTCTGTATCTCACACACTCTCTGTATCTCACACACTCTCTGTATCTCACACACTCTCTGTATCTCACACACTCTCTGTATCTCACACACTCTGTATCTCGCACTCTGTATCTCACACACTCTCTGTATCTCACACACTCTCTGTATCTCACACACTCTATCTCACACTCTCTCTGTATCTCACACAGACTCTTTATCTCACACACACTGTATCTCACACTCTCTCTGTATCTCACACACTCTCTGTATCCCACACACTCTCTGTATCTCACACACTCTGTATCTCACACTCTCTCTGTATCTCACACACTCTCTGTATCTCACACACTCTCTGTATCTCACACACTCTCTGTATCTCACACACTCTCTGTATCTCACACACTCTGTATCTCACACTCTGTATCTCACACACTCTATCTCACACTCTCTCTGTATCTCACACACACTCTGTACCTCACACAGACTCTTTATCTCACACACACTGTATCTCACACTCTCTCTGTATCTCACACACACACTGTATCTCACACACACACTGTATCTCACACACACACTGTATCTCACACACTCTGTATCTCACACACTCTGTATCTCACACACTCTGTATCTCACACACTCTGTATCTCCCACACTCTGTAAATCCCACACTCTGTATCTCCCACACTCTGTATCTCACACACTCTGTATCTCACACACACTCTGTATCTCATACACTCTCTGTATCCCACACACTCTCTGTATCTCACACACTCTGTATCTCACACTCTCTCTGTATCTCACACACTCTCTGTATCTCACACACTCTCTGTATCTCACACACTCTCTGTATCTCACACACTCTGTATCTCGCACTCTGTATCTCACACACTTTCTGTATCTCACACACTCTCTGTATCTCACACACTCTATCTCACACTCTCTCTGTATCTCACACAGACTCTTTATCTCACACACACTGTATCTCACACTCTCTCTGTATCTCACACACTCTGTATCCCACACACTCTGTATCTCACACTCTCTCTGTATCTCACACACTCTCTGTATCTCACACACTCTCTGTATCTCACACACTCTCTGTATCTCACACACTCTCTGTATCTCACACACTCTCTGTATCTCACACACTCTCTGTATCTCACACACTCTCTGTATCTCACATACTCTGTATCTCACACTCTGTATCTCACACACTCTATCTCACACTCTCTCTGTATCTCACACACACTCTGTACCTCACACAGACTCTTTATCTCACACACACTGTATCTCACACTCTCTCTGTATCTCACACACACTCTGTACCTCACACAGACTCTTTATCTCACACACACTGTATCTCACACTCTCTCTGTATCTCACACACACACTGTATCTCACACACACACTGTATCTCACACACACACTGTATCTCACACACTCTGTATCTCACACACTCTGTATCTCACACACTCTGTATCTCACACACTCTGTATCTCACACACTCTGTATCTCACACACTCTGTATCTCACACACTCTGTATCTCACACACTCTGTATCTCACACACTCTGTATCTCACACACTCTGTATCTCACACACTCTGTATCTCACATACACTCTGTATCTCACACAGACTCTTTATCTCACACACACTGTATCTCACACACTCTCTGTATATCACACTCACTCTGTATCTCACACTCACTCTGTATCTCACACACACTCCGTATCTCACACACACTCCGTAT
The DNA here is from genome assembly GCF_017639515.1 of Carcharodon carcharias. Lineage (NCBI taxonomy): Eukaryota > Metazoa > Chordata > Chondrichthyes > Lamniformes > Lamnidae > Carcharodon > Carcharodon carcharias. Next base: position 176,304,551 of record NC_054474.1, on the reverse strand, counting down.
CTCACACACACTCCGTATCTCACACACACTCTGTATCTCACACACTCTGTATCTCACACACACTCTGTATCTCACACTCTCTGTATCTCACACACTCTCTGTATCTCACACACTCTGCATCTCTCACACACTCTATATCTCACACACTCTGTATCTCACACTCTCTCTGTATCTCACACACTCTGTATCTCACACACTCTGTATCTCACACAGACTCTTTATCTCACACACACTGTATCTCACACTCTCTCTGTATCTCACACACACACTGTATCTCACACACACACTGTATCTCAAAAACACACTGTATCTCACACACTCTGTATCTCACACACTCTGTATCTCACACACTCTGTATCTCACACACTCTGTATCTCACACACTCTTTATCTCACACACACTGTATCTCACACTCTCTCTGTATCTCACACACACACTGTATCTCACACACACACTGTATCTCAAAAACACACTGTATCTCACACACTCTGTATCTCACACACTCTGTATCTCACACACTCTGTATCTCACACACTCTGTATCTCACACACTCTGTATCTCACACACTCTGTATCTCACACACTCTGTATCTCACACACTCTGTATCTCACACACTCTGTATCTCACACACTCTCTGTATCTCACAAACTCTCTGTATCTCACACAGTCTCTTTATCTCACACACACTATCTCACACACTCTCTGTATCTCACACTCACTCTGTATCTCACACTCACTCTGTATCTCACACACACTCCGTATCTCACACACACTCCGTATCTCACACACACTCTGTATCTCACACAATCTGCATCTCACACACGCTCTGTATCTCACACGCTCTGTATCTCACACACACTCTGTATCTCACACTCTCTCTGTATCTCACACACACTCTGTATCTCACACTCTCTGTATCTCACACTCTCTGTATCTCACACTCTCTGTATCTCACACTCTCTGTATCTCACACTCTCTGTATCTCACACTCTCTGTATCTCACACACTCTCTGTATCTCACACACTCTGTATCTCACACACACTCTATATCTCACACACTCTGTATCTCACACTCTCTCTGTATCTCACACACTCTGTATCTCACACAAACTCTTTATCTCACACACACTGTATCTCACACTCTCTCTGTATCTCACACACACTCACTGTATCACACACACTCTGTATCTCACACACACTCTGTATCTCACACACTCTGTATCTCACACACTCTGTATCTCACACACTCTGTATCTCACACACACTCACTGTATCACACACACTCTGTATATCTCACACACTCTGTATCTCACACTCTCTCTGTATCTCACACACACTCACTGTATCACACACACTCTGTATCTCACACTCTCTGTATCTCACACTCTCTCTGTATCTCACACAGACACTTTATCTCACACACTCTCTGTATGTCACACACTCTCTGTATCTCACACACTCTGTATCTCACACAGACTCTTTATCTCACACACACTGTACCTCACACTCTCTCTGTATCTCACACACACGCACTGTATCACACACACTCTGTATCTCACACACACTCTGTATCTCACACACAATCTGTATCTCACACACACTCAGTATCTCACACACACTCTGTATCTCACACACACTCTGTATCTCACACTCACTCTGTATCTCACACACTCTCTGTATCTCACACACTCTCTGTATCTCACACACACTCTGTATCTCACACACTCTGTATCTCACACTCTCTCTGTATCTCACACACACTCTGTATCTCACACACTCTCTGTATCTCACACACTATCTGTATCTCACACACACTCTGTATCTCACACACACTCTGTATCTCACACTCTCTCTGTATCTCACACACTCTCTGTATCTCACACTCTCTCTGTATCTCACACACTCTCTGTATCTCACACACACTCTGTATCTCACACACACTCTGTATCTCACACACTCTCTGCATCTCCCACACTCTCTGCATCTCACACACTCTCTGTATGTCACACACTCTCTGTATGTCACACACTCTCTGTATCTCACACACTCTCTGTATCTCACACACTCTGTATCTCACACAGACTCTTTATCTCACACACACTGTACCTCAGACTCTCTCTGTATCTCACACACACTCACTGTATCACACACACTCTGTATCTCACACACACTCTGTATCTCACACACACTCTGTATCTCACACACACTCTATCTCACACACACTCTATCTCACACACACTGTATCTCACACACTCTCTGTATCTCACACACTCTCTGTATCTCACACACTCTCTGTATCTCACACACTCTCTGTATCTCACACACACTCTGTATCTCACACACACTCTGTATCTCACACACACTCTGTATCTCACACACACTCTGTATCTCACACACACTCTGTATCTCACACACACACTCTGTATCTCACACACACACTCTGTATCTCACACACACTCTGTATCTCACACACACTCTGTATCTCACACACACTCTGTATCTCACACACACTCTGTATCTCACACACTCTCTGTATCACACACACTCTCTGTTCACACACTCACTCTCTGTTCACACACACACTCTCTGTTCACACACACACACTGTATCTCACACTCTCTCTGTATCTCACACTCTCTCTGTATCTCACACACACTCTGTATCGCATACACTCTCTGTATCCCACACACTCTCTGTATCTCACACACTCTCTGTATCTCACACACTCTCTGTATCTCACACACTCTCTGTATCTCACACACTCTCTGTATCTCACACACTCTGTATCTCGCACTCTGTATCTCACACACTCTCTGTATCTCACACACTCTCTGTATCTCACACACTCTATCTCACACTCTCTCTGTATCTCACACAGACTCTTTATCTCACACACACTGTATCTCACACTCTCTCTGTATCTCACACACTCTCTGTATCCCACACACTCTCTGTATCTCACACACTCTGTATCTCACACTCTCTCTGTATCTCACACACTCTCTGTATCTCACACACTCTCTGTATCTCACACACTCTCTGTATCTCACACACTCTCTGTATCTCACACACTCTGTATCTCACACTCTGTATCTCACACACTCTATCTCACACTCTCTCTGTATCTCACACACACTCTGTACCTCACACAGACTCTTTATCTCACACACACTGTATCTCACACTCTCTCTGTATCTCACACACACACTGTATCTCACACACACACTGTATCTCACACACACACTGTATCTCACACACTCTGTATCTCACACACTCTGTATCTCACACACTCTGTATCTCACACACTCTGTATCTCCCACACTCTGTAAATCCCACACTCTGTATCTCCCACACTCTGTATCTCACACACTCTGTATCTCACACACACTCTGTATCTCATACACTCTCTGTATCCCACACACTCTCTGTATCTCACACACTCTGTATCTCACACTCTCTCTGTATCTCACACACTCTCTGTATCTCACACACTCTCTGTATCTCACACACTCTCTGTATCTCACACACTCTGTATCTCGCACTCTGTATCTCACACACTTTCTGTATCTCACACACTCTCTGTATCTCACACACTCTATCTCACACTCTCTCTGTATCTCACACAGACTCTTTATCTCACACACACTGTATCTCACACTCTCTCTGTATCTCACACACTCTGTATCCCACACACTCTGTATCTCACACTCTCTCTGTATCTCACACACTCTCTGTATCTCACACACTCTCTGTATCTCACACACTCTCTGTATCTCACACACTCTCTGTATCTCACACACTCTCTGTATCTCACACACTCTCTGTATCTCACACACTCTCTGTATCTCACATACTCTGTATCTCACACTCTGTATCTCACACACTCTATCTCACACTCTCTCTGTATCTCACACACACTCTGTACCTCACACAGACTCTTTATCTCACACACACTGTATCTCACACTCTCTCTGTATCTCACACACACTCTGTACCTCACACAGACTCTTTATCTCACACACACTGTATCTCACACTCTCTCTGTATCTCACACACACACTGTATCTCACACACACACTGTATCTCACACACACACTGTATCTCACACACTCTGTATCTCACACACTCTGTATCTCACACACTCTGTATCTCACACACTCTGTATCTCACACACTCTGTATCTCACACACTCTGTATCTCACACACTCTGTATCTCACACACTCTGTATCTCACACACTCTGTATCTCACACACTCTGTATCTCACATACACTCTGTATCTCACACAGACTCTTTATCTCACACACACTGTATCTCACACACTCTCTGTATTTCACACTCACTCTGTATCTCACACTCACTCTGTATCTCACACACACTCCGTATCTCACACACACTCCGTATCTCACACACACTCCGTATCTCACACACACTCTGTATCTCACACACTCTGTATCTCACACACACTCTGTATCTCACACTCTCTGTATCTCACACACTCTCTGTATCTCACACACTCTGCATCTCTCACACACTCTATATCTCACACACTCTGTATCTCACACTCTCTCTGTATCTCACACACTCTGTATCTCACACACTCTGTATCTCACACAGACTCTATATCTCACACACACTGTATCTCACACTCTCTCTGTATCTCACACACACACTGTATCTCACACACACACTGTATCTCAAAAACACACTGTATCTCACACACTCTGTATCTCACACACTCTGTATCTCACACACTCTGTATCTCACACACTCTGTATCTCACACACTCTGTATCTCACACACTCTGTATCTCACACACTCTGTATCTCACACACTCTGTATCTCACACACTCTGTATCTCACACACTCTCTGTATCTCACACACTCTCTGTATCTCACACAGTCTCTTTATCTCACACACACTATCTCACACACTCTCTGTATCTCACACTCACTCTGTATCTCACACTCACTCTGTATCTCACACACACTCCGTATCTCACACACACTCCGTATCTCACACACACTCTGTATCTCACACAATCTGCATCTCACACACGCTCTGTATCTCACACACTCTGTATCTCACACACACTCTGTATCTCACACTCTCTCTGTATCTCACACACACTCTGTATCTCACACTCTCTGTATCTCACACTCTCTGTATCTCACACTCTCTGTATCTCACACTCTCTGTATCTCACACTCTCTGTATCTCACACTCTCTGTATCTCACACACTCTCTGTATCTCACACACTCTGTATCTCACACACACTCTATATCTCACACACTCTGTATCTCACACTCTCTCTGTATCTCACACACTCTGTATCTCACACAAACTCTTTATCTCACACACACTGTATCTCACACTCTCTCTGTATCTCACACACACTCACTGTATCACACACACTCTGTATCTCACACACACTCTGTATCTCACACACTCTGTATCTCACACACTCTGTATCTCACACACTCTGTATCTCACACACACTCACTGTATCACACACACTCTGTATATCTCACACACTCTGTATCTCACACTCTCTCTGTATCTCACACACACTCACTGTATCACACACACTCTGTATCTCACACTCTCTGTATCTCACACTCTCTCTGTATCTCACACAGACACTTTATCTCACACACTCTCTGTATGTCACACACTCTCTGTATCTCACACACTCTGTATCTCACACAGACTCTTTATCTCACACACACTGTACCTCACACTCTCTCTGTATCTCACACACACGCACTGTATCACACACACTCTGTATCTCACACACACTCTGTATCTCACACACAATCTGTATCTCACACACACTCAGTATCTCACACACACTCTGTATCTCACACACACTCTGTATCTCACACTCACTCTGTATCTCACACACTCTCTGTATCTCACACACTCTCTGTATCTCACACACACTCTGTATCTCACACACTCTGTATCTCACACTCTCTCTGTATCTCACACACACTCTGTATCTCACACACTCTCTGTATCTCACACACTATCTGTATCTCACACACACTCTGTATCTCACACACACTCTGTATCTCACACTCTCTCTGTATCTCACACACTCTCTGTATCTCACACTCTCTCTGTATCTCACACACTCTCTGTATCTCACACACACTCTGTATCTCACACACACTCTGTATCTCACACACTCTCTGCATCTCCCACACTCTCTGCATCTCACACACTCTCTGTATGTCACACACTCTCTGTATGTCACACACTCTCTGTATCTCACACACTCTCTGTATCTCACACACTCTGTATCTCACACAGACTCTTTATCTCACACACACTGTACCTCAGACTCTCTCTGTATCTCACACACACTCACTGTATCACACACACTCTGTATCTCACACACACTCTGTATCTCACACACACTCTGTATCTCACACACACTCTATCTCACACACACTCTATCTCACACACACTGTATCTCACACACTCTCTGTATCTCACACACTCTCTGTATCTCACACACTCTCTGTATCTCACACACTCTCTGTATCTCACACACTCTCTGTATCTCACACACACTCTGTATCTCACACACACTCTGTATCTCACACACACTCTGTATCTCACACACACTCTGTATCTCACACACACTCTGTATCTCACACACACACTCTGTATCTCACACACACACTCTGTATCTCACACACACTCTGTATCTCACACACACTCTGTATCTCACACACACTCTGTATCTCACACACTCTCTGTATCACACACACTCTCTGTTCACACACACACTCTCTGTTCACACACACACTCTCTGTTCACACACACACACTGTATCTCACACTCTCTCTGTATCTCACACTCTCTCTGTATCTCACACACACTCTGTATCGCATACACTCTCTGTATCCCACACACTCTCTGTATCTCACACACTCTCTGTATCTCACACACTCTCTGTATCTCACACACTCTCTGTATCTCACACACTCTCTGTATCTCACACACTCTGTATCTCGCACTCTGTATCTCACACACTCTCTGTATCTCACACACTCTCTGTATCTCACACACTCTATCTCACACTCTCTCTGTATCTCACACAGACTCTTTATCTCACACACACTGTATCTCACACTCTCTCTGTATCTCACACACTCTCTGTATCCCACACACTCTCTGTATCTCACACACTCTCTGTATCTCACACACTCTGTATCTCACACTCTCTCTGTATCTCACACACTCTCTGTATCTCACACACTCTCTGTATCTCACACACTCTCTGTATCTCACACACTCTCTGTATCTCACACACTCTGTATCTCACACTCTGTATCTCACACACTCTATCTCACACTCTCTCTGTATCTCACACACACTCTGTACCTCACACAGACTCTTTATCTCACACACACTGTATCTCACACTCTCTCTGTATCTCACACACACACTGTATCTCACACACACACTGTATCTCACACACACACTGTATCTCACACACTCTGTATCTCACACACTCTGTATCTCACACACTCTGTATCTCACACACTCTGTATCTCCCACACTCTGTAAATCCCACACTCTGTATCTCCCACACTCTGTATCTCACACACTCTGTATCTCACACACACTCTGTATCTCATACACTCTCTGTATCCCACACACTCTCTGTATCTCACACACTCTGTATCTCACACTCTCTCTGTATCTCACACACTCTCTGTATCTCACACACTCTCTGTATCTCACACACTCTCTGTATCTCACACACTCTGTATCTCGCACTCTGTATCTCACACACTTTCTGTATCTCACACACTCTCTGTATCTCACACACTCTATCTCACACTCTCTCTGTATCTCACACAGACTCTTTATCTCACACACACTGTATCTCACACTCTCTCTGTATCTCACACACTCTGTATCCCACACACTCTGTATCTCACACTCTCTCTGTATCTCACACACTCTCTGTATCTCACACACTCTCTGTATCTCACACACTCTCTGTATCTCACACACTCTCTGTATCTCACACACTCTCTGTATCTCACACACTCTCTGTATCTCACACACTCTCTGTATCTCACATACTCTGTATCTCACACTCTGTATCTCACACACTCTATCTCACACTCTCTCTGTATCTCACACACACTCTGTACCTCACACAGACTCTTTATCTCACACACACTGTATCTCACACTCTCTCTGTATCTCACACACACTCTGTACCTCACACAGACTCTTTATCTCACACACACTGTATCTCACACTCTCTCTGTATCTCACACACACACTGTATCTCACACACACACTGTATCTCACACACACACTGTATCTCACACACACACTGTATCTCACACACTCTGTATCTCACACACTCTGTATCTCACACACTCTGTATCTCACACACTCTGTATCTCACACACTCTGTATCTCACACACTCTGTATCTCACACACTCTGTATCTCACACACTCTGTATCTCACACACTCTGTATCTCACACACTCTGTATCTCACACACTCTGTATCTCACACACTCTGTATCTCACACACTCTGTATCTCACACACACTCTGTATCTCACACAGACTCTTTATCTCACACACACTGTATCTCACACACTCTCTGTATTTCACACTCACTCTGTATCTCACACTCACTCTGTATCTCACACACACTCTGTATCTCACACACACTCTGTATCTCACACACACTCTGTATCTCACACACACTCCGTATCTCACACACACTCCGTATCTCACACACACTCCGTATCTCACACACACTCCGTATCTCACACACACTCTGTATCTCACACACTCTGTATCTCACACACACTCTGTATCTCACACTCTCTGTATCTCACACACTCTCTGTATCTCACACACACTCTGTATCTCACACTCTCTGTATCTCACACACTCTCTGTATCTCACACACTCTGCATCTCACACACACTCTATATCTCACACACTCTGTATCTCACACTCTCTCTGTATCTCACACACTCTGTATATCACACACTCTGTATCTCACAAAGACTCTTTATCTCAAACACACTGTATCTCACACTCTCTCTGTATCTCACACACACACTGTATCTCACACACACACTGTATCTCACACACACACTGTATCTCACACACTCTGTATCTCACACACTCTGTATCTCACACACTCTGTATCTCACACACTCTGTATCTCACACACTCTGTATCTCACACACTCTGTATCTCACACACTCTGTATCTCACACACTCTGTATCTCACACACTCTGTATCTCACACACTCTGTATCTCACACACTCTCTGTATCTCACACAGACTCTTTATCTCACACACACTATCTCACACACGCTCAGTATTTCACACACTCTGTATCTCACACACACTCTGTATCTCACACTCTCTCTGTATCTCTCACACACTCTGTATCTCACACTCTCTGTATTCACACTCTGTGTATCTCACACTCTCTGTATCTCACACTCTCTGTATCTCACACACTCTCTGTATCTCACACACTCTGTATCTCACACACTCTGTATCTCACACACACTCTATATCTCACACACTCTGTATCTCACACTCTCTCTGTATCTCACACACTCTGTATCTCACACACACTGTATCTCACACACTCTCTGTATCTCACACACACTCTGTATCTCACACACACTCTGTATCTCACAAACTCTCTGTATCTCACACTCTCTCTGTATCTCACACACACTCTGTATCTCACACACACTCTGTATCTCACACACACTCTGTATCTCACACACACTCTATCTCACACACACTCTATCTCACACACTCTCTGTATCTCACACACTCTCTGTATCTCACACACTCTCTGTATCTCACACACACTCTGTATCTCACACACACTCTGTATCTCACACACACTCTGTATCTCACACACACTCTGTATCTCACACACACTCTGTATCTCACACACACTCTGTATCTCACACACACTCTGTATCTCACACACACTCTGTATCTCACACACACTCTGTATCTCACACACACACTCTGTATCTCACACACACACTCTGTATCTCACACACACTCTGTATCTCACACACACTCTGTATCTCACACACACTCTGTATCTCACACACACTCTGTATCTCACACACTCTCTGTATCACACACACTCTCTGTTCACACACACACTCTCTGTTAACACACACACTCTCTGTTCACACACACACACTGTATCTCACACTCTCTCTGTATCTCACACTCTCTCTGTATCTCACACACACTCTGTATCTCATACACTCTCTGTATCCCACACACTCTCTGCATCTCACACACTCTGTATCTCACACTCTCTCTGTATCTCACACACTCTCTGTATCTCACACACTCTCTGTATCTCACACACTCTGTATCTCGCACTCTGTATCTCACACACTCTCTGTATCTCACACACTCTCTGTATCTCACACACTCTATCTCACACTCTCTCTGTATCTCACACAGACTCTTTATCTCACACACACTGTATCTCACACTCTCTCTGTATCTCACACACTCTCTGTATCCCACACACTCTGTATCTCACACTCTCTCTGTATCTCACACACTCTCTGTATCTCACACACTCTCTGTATCTCACATACTCTGTATCTCACACTCTGTATCTCACACACTCTATCTCACACTCTCTCTGTATCTCACACACACTCTGTACCTCACACAGACTCTTTATCTCACACACACTGTATCTCACACTCTCTCTGTATCTCACACACACACTGTATCTCACACACACACTGTATCTCACACACACACTGTATCTCACACACACACTGTATCTCACACACACACTGTATCTCACACACTCTGTATCTCACACACTCTGTATCTCACACACTCTGTATCTCACACACTCTGTATCTCACACACTCTGTATCTCACACACTCTGTATCTCACACACTCTGTATCTCACACACTCTGTATCTCACACACTCTGTATCTCACACACTCTGTATCTCACACACTCTGTATCTCACACACTCTGTATCTCACACACTCTGTATCTCACACACTCTGTATCTCACACACACTCTGTATCTCACACAGACTCTTTATCTCACACACACTGTATCTCACACACTCTCTGTATTTCACACTCACTCTGTATCTCACACTCACTCTGTATCTCACACACACTCTGTATCTCACACACACTCCGTATCTCACACACACTCCGTATCTCACACACACTCTGTATCTCACACACTCTGTATCTCACACACACTCTGTATCTCACACTCTCTGTATCTCACACACTCTCTGTATCTCACACACTCTGCATCTCTCACACACTCTATATCTCACACACTCTGTATCTCACACTCTCTCTGTATCTCACACACTCTGTATCTCACACACTCTGTATCTCACACAGACTCTTTATCTCACACACACTGTATCTCACACTCTCTCTGTATCTCACACACACACTGTATCTCACACACACACTGTATCTCTCACACACACTGTATCTCACACACTCTGTATCTCACACACTCTGTATCTCACACACTCTGTATCTCACACACTCTGTATCTCACACACTCTGTATCTCACACACTCTGTATCTCACACACTCTCTGTATCTCACACAGACTCTTTATCTCACACACACTATCTCACACACTCTCTGTATCTCACACTCACTCTGTATCTCACACTCACTCTGTATCTCACACACACTCCGTATCTCACACACACTCCGTATCTCACACACACTCTGTATCTCACACACACTCTGTATCTCACACACACACTCTGTATCTCACACACACACTCTGTATCTCACACACACTCTGTATCTCACACACACTCTGTATCTCACACACACTCTGTATCTCACACACACTCTGTATCTCACACACTCTCTGTATCACACACACTCTCTGTTCACACACACACTCTCTGTTAACACACACACTCTCTGTTCACACACACACACTGTATCTCACACTCTCTCTGTATCTCACACTCTCTCTGTATCTCACACACTCTGTATCTCACACTCTCTCTGTATCTCACACACTCTCTGTATCTCACACACTCTCTGTATCTCACACACTCTGTATCTCGCACTCTGTATCTCACACACTCTCTGTATCTCACACACTCTCTGTATCTCACACACTCTATCTCACACTCTCTCTGTATCTCACACAGACTCTTTATCTCACACACACTGTATCTCACACTCTCTCTGTATCTCACACACTCTCTGTATCCCACACACTCTGTATCTCACACTCTCTCTGTATCTCACACACTCTCTGTATCTCACACACTCTCTGTATCTCACATACTCTGTATCTCACACTCTGTATCTCACACACTCTATCTCACACACTCTCTGTATCTCACACACACTCTGTACCTCACACAGACTCTTTATCTCACACACACTGTATCTCACACTCTCTCTGTATCTCACACACACACTGTATCTCACACACACACTGTATCTCACACACACACTGTATCTCACACACACACTGTATCTCACACACACACTGTATCTCACACACTCTGTATCTCACACACTCTGTATCTCACACACTCTGTATCTCACACACTCTGTATCTCACACACTCTGTATCTCACACACTCTGTATCTCACACACTCTGTATCTCACACACTCTGTATCTCACACACTCTGTATCTCACACACTCTGTATCTCACACACTCTGTATCTCACACACTCTGTATCTCACACACTCTGTATCTCACACTCTCTCTGTATCTCACACACACTCACTGTATCACACACACTCTGTATCTCACACACACTCTGTATCTCACACACTCTGTATCTCACACACTCTGTATCTCACACACTCTGTATCTCACGCACACTCACTGTATCACACACACTCTGTATATCTCACACACTCTGTATCTCACACTCTCTCTGTATCTCACACACACTCACTGTATCACACACACTCTGTATCTCACACTCTCTGTATCTCACACTCTCTCTGTATCTCACACAGACACTTTATCTCACACACTCTCTGTATGTCACACACTCTCTGTATCTCACACACTCTCTGTATCTCACACACTCTGTATCTCACACAGACTCTTTATCTCACACACACTGTACCTCACACTCTCTCTGTATCTCACACACACGCACTGTATCACACACACTCTGTATCTCACACACACTCTGTATCTCACACACAATCTGTATCTCACACACACTCAGTATCTCACACACACTCTGTATCTCACACACACTCTGTATCTCACACACACTCTGTATCTCACACTCACTCTGTATCTCACACACTCTCTGTATCTCACACACTCTCTGTATCTCACACACTCTCTGTATCTCACACACACTCTGTATCTCACACACTCTGTATCTCACACTCTCTCTGTATCACACACACACTCTGTATCTCACACACTCTCTGTATCTCACACACTATCTGTATCTCACACACACTCTGTATCTCACACACACTCTGTATCTCACACTCTCTCTGTATCTCACACACTCTCTGTATCTCACACTCTCTCTGTATCTCACACACTCTCTGTATCTCACACACACTCTGTATCTCACACACACTCTGTATCTCACACACTCTCTGCATCTCCCACACTCTCTGCATCTCACACACTCTCTGTATGTCACACACTCTCTGTATCTCACACACTCTCTGTATCTCACACACTCTGTATCTCACACAGACTCTTTATCTCACACACACTGTACCTCAGACTCTCTCTGTATCTCACACACACTCACTGTATCACACACACTCTGTATCTCACACACACTCTGTATCTCACACACACTCTGTATCTCACACACACTCTGTATCTCACACACACTCTATCTCACACACACTCTATCTCACACACACTCTATCTCACACACACTGTATCTCACACACTCTCTGTATCTCACACACTCTCTGTATCTCACACACTCTCTGTATCTCACACACTCTCTGTATCTCACACACACTCTGTATCTCACACACACTCTGTACCTCACACACACTCTGTATCTCACACACACTCTGTATCTCACACACACACTCTGTATCTCACACACACACTCTGTATCTCACACACACTCTGTATCTCACACACACTCTGTATCTCACACACACTCTGTATCTCACACACACTCTGTATCTCACACACTCTCTGTATCACACACACTCTCTGTTCACACACACACTCTCTGTTCACACACACACTCTCTGTTCACACACACACACTGTATCTCACACTCTCTCTGTATCTCACACTCTCTCTGTATCTCACACACACTCTGTATCTCATACACTCTCTGTATCCCACACACTCTCTGTATCTCACACACTCTCTGTATCTCACACACTCTCTGTATCTCACACACTCTCTGTATCTCACACACTCTCTGTATCTCACACACTCTGTATCTCGCACTCTGTATCTCACACACTCTCTGTATCTCACACACTCTCTGTATCTCACACACTCTATCTCACACTCTCTCTGTATCTCACACAGACTCTTTATCTCACACACACTGTATCTCACACTCTCTCTGTATCTCACACACTCTCTGTATCCCACACACTCTCTGTATCTCACACACTCTGTATCTCACACTCTCTCTTTATCTCACACACTCTCTGTATCTCACACACTCTCTGTATCTCACACACTCTCTGTATCTCACACACTCTCTGTATCTCACACACTCTCTGTATCTCACACACTCTCTGTATCTCACACACTCTGTATCTCACACTCTGTATCTCACACTCTGTATCTCACACACTCTATCTCACACTCTCTCTGTATCTCACACACACTGTATCTCACACACTCTCTGTATTTCACACTCACTCTGTATCTCACACTCACTCTGTATCTCACACACACTCCGTATCTCACACACACTCCGTATCTCACACACACTCTGTATCTCACACACTCTGTATCTCACACACACTCTGTATCTCACACTCTCTGTATCTCACACACTCTCTGTATCTCACACACTCTGCATCTCACACACACTCTATATCTCACACACTCTGTATCTCACACTCTCTCTGTATCTCACACACTCTGTATCTCACACACTCTGTATCTCACACAGACTCTTTATCTCACACACACTGTATCTCACACTCTCTCTGTATCTCACACACACACTGTATCTCACACACACACTGTATCTCACACACACACTGTATCTCACACACACACTGTATCTCACACACTCTGTATCTCACACTCTCTGTATCTCACACACTCTCTGTATCTCACACACTCTGTATCTCACACACAAGCTATATCTCACACACTCTGTATCTCACACTCTCTCTGTATCTCACACACTCTGTATCTCACACAATCTCTTTATCTCACACACACTGTATCTCACACTCTCTCTGTATCTCACACACACTCACTGTATCACACACTCTCTGTATCTCACACACACTCTGTATCTCACACACTCTGTATCTCACACACTCTGTATCTCACACACTCTGTATCTCACAAATACTCCCTGTATCACACACACTCTGTATATCTCACACACTCTGTATCTCACACTCTCTCTGTATCTCACACACACTCACTGTATCACACACACTCTGTATCTCACACTCTCTGTATCTCACACTCTCTCTGTATCTCACACAGACACTTTATCTCACACACTCTCTGTATGTCACACACTCTCTGTATCTCACACACTCTCTGTATCTCACACACTCTGTATCTCACACAGACTCTTTATCTCACACACACTGTACCTCACACTCTCTCTGTATCTCACACACACGCACTGTATCACACACACTCTGTATCTCACACACACTCTGTATCTCACACACAATCTGTATCTCACACACACTCAGTATCTCACACACACTCTGTATCTCACACACACTCTGTATCTCACACACACTCTGTATCTCACACTCTCTCTGTATCTCACACACTCTCTGTATCTCACACACTCTCTGTATCTCACACACACTCTGTATCTCACACACTCTGTATCTCACACTCTCTCTGTATCTCACACACACTCTGTATCTCACACACTCTCTGTATCTCACACACTATCTGTATCTCACACACACTCTGTATCTCACACACACTCTGTATCTCACACTCTCTCTGTATCTCACACACTCTCTGTATCTCACACTCTCTCTGTATCTCACACACTCTCTGTATCTCACACACACTCTGTATCTCACACACACTCTGTATCTCACACACTCTCTGCATCTCCCACACTCTCTGCATCTCACACACTCTCTGTATGTCACACACTCTCTGTATCTCACACACTCTCTGTATCTCACACACTCTGTATCTCACACAGACTCTTTATCTCACACACACTGTACCTCAGACTCTCTCTGTATCTCACACACACTCACTGTATCACACACACTCTGTATCTCACACACACTCTGTATCTCACACACACTCTGTATCTCACACACACTCTGTATCTCACACACACTCTATCTCACACACACTCTATCTCACACACTCTCTGTATCTCACACACTCTCTGTATCTCACACACTCTCTGTATCTCACACACTCTCTGTATCTCACACACACTCTGTATCTCACACACACTCTGTATCTCACACACACTCTGTATCTCACACACACTCTGTATCTCACACACACTCTGTATCTCACACACACACTCTGTATCTCACACACACACTCTGTATCTCACACACACTCTGTATCTCACACACACTCTGTATCTCACACACACTCTGTATCTCACACACACTCTGTATCTCACACACTCTCTGTATCACACACACTCTCTGTTCACACACACACTCTCTGTTCACACACACACTCTCTGTTCACACACACACACTGTATCTCACACTCTCTCTGTATCTCACAATCTCTCTGTATCTCACACACACTCTGTATCTCATACTCTCTCTGTATCCCACACACTCTCTGTATCTCACACACTCTGTATCTCACACACTCTCTGTATCTCACACACTCTCTGTATCTCACACACTCTCTGTATCTCGCACTCTGTATCTCACACACTCTCTGTATCTCACACACTCTCTGTATCTCACACACTCTCTGTATCTCACACACTCTCTGTATCTCACACACTCTCTGTATCTCACACACTCTCTGTATCTCACACACTCTATCTCACACTCTCTCTGTATCTCACACAGACTCTTTATCTCACACACACTGTATCTCACACTCTCTCTGTATCTCACACACTCTCTGTATCCCACACACTCTCTGTATCTCACACACTCTGTATCTCACACTCTCTCTGTATCTCACACACTCTCTGTATCTCACACACTCTCTGTATCTCACACACTCTCTGTATCTCACACACTCTCTGTATCTCACACACTCTCTGTATCTCACACACTCTGTATCTCACACTCTGTATCTCACACTCTGTATCTCACACACTCTATCTCACACTCTCTCTGTATCTCACACACACTCTGTACCTCACACAGACTCTTTATCTCACACACACTGTATCTCACACTCTCTCTGTATCTCACACACACACTGTATCTCACACACACACTGTATCTCACACACACACTGTATCTCACACACACTCTGTATCTCACACACACTCTGTATCTCACACACTCTCTGTATCACACACACTCTCTGTTCACACACACACTCTCTGTTCACACACACACTCTCTGTTCACACACACACACTGTATCTCACACTCTCTCTGTATCTCACAATCTCTCTGTATCTCACACACACTCTGTATCTCATACTCTCTCTGTATCCCACACACTCTCTGTATCTCACACACTCTGTATCTCACACACTCTCTGTATCTCACACACTCTCTGTATCTCACACACTCTCTGTATCTCACACACTCTGTATCTCGCACTCTGTATCTCACACACTCTCTGTATCTCACACACTCTCTGTATCTCACACACTCTCTGTATCTCACACACTCTCTGTATCTCACACACTCTCTGTATCTCACACACTCTATCTCACACTCTCTCTGTATCTCACACAGACTCTTTATCTCACACACACTGTATCTCACACTCTCTCTGTATCTCACACACTCTCTGTATCCCACACACTCTCTGTATCTCACACACTCTGTATCTCACACTCTCTCTGTATCTCACACACTCTCTGTATCTCACACACTCTCTGTATCTCACACACTCTCTGTATCTCACACACTCTCTGTATCTCACACACTCTCTGTATCTCACACAATCTGTATCTCACACTCTGTATCTCACACTCTGTATCTCACACACTCTATCTCACACTCTCTTTGTATCTCACACACACTCTGTACCTCACACAGACTCTTTATCTCACACACACTGTATCTCACACTCTCTCTGTATCTCACACACACACTGTATCTCACACACACACTGTATCTCACACACACACTGTATCTCACACACACACTGTATCTCACACACTCTGTATCTCACACACACTGTATCTCACACACTCTGTATCTCACACACTCTGTATCTCACACACTCTGTATCTCACACACTCTGTATCTCACACACTCTGTATCTCACACACTCTGTATCTCACACACTCTGTATCTCACACACACTCTGTATCTCACACAGACTCTTTATCTCACACACACTGTATCTCACACACTCTCTGTATTTCACACTCACTCTGTATCTCACACTCACTCTGTATCTCACACACACTCCGTATCTCACACACACTCCGTATCTCACACACACTCCGTATCTCACACACACTCTGTATCTCACACACTCTGTATCTCACACACACTCTGTATCTCACACTCTCTGTATCTCACACACTCTCTGTATCTCACACACTCTGCATCTCACACACACTCTATATCTCACACACTCTGTATCTCACACTCTCTCTGTATCTCACACACTCTGTATCTCACACACTCTGTATCTCACACAGACTCTTTATCTCACACACACTGTATCTCACACTCTCTCTGTATCTCACACACACACTGTATCTCACACACACACTGTATCTCACACACACACTGTATCTCACACACACTCCGTATCTCACACACACTCTGTATCTCACACAATCTGCATCTCACACACGCTCAGTATCTCACACACTCTGTATCTCACACACACTCTGTATCTCACACTCTCTCTGTATCTCACACACACTCTGTATCTCACACTCTCTGTATCTCACACTCTCTGTATCTCACACTCTCTGATTCTCACACTCTCTGTATCTCACACACTCTGTATCTCACACACACTCTATATCTCACACACTCTGTATCTCACACTCTCTCTGTATCTCACACACTCTGTATCTCACACAAACTCTTTATCTCACACACACTGTATCTCACACTCTCTCTGTATCTCACACACACTCACTGTATCACACACACTCTGTATCTCACACACACTCTGTATCTCACACACACTCTGTATCTCACACACACTCTGTATCTCACACACACTCTGTATCTCACACACTCTGTATCTCACACACTCTGTATCTCACACACTCTGTATCTCACACACTCTGTATCTCACACACTCTGTATCTCACACACTCTGTATCTCACACACTCTGTATCTCACACACACTCACTGTATCACACACACTCTGTATATCTAACACACTCTGTATCTCACACTCTCTCTGTATCTCACACAGACACTTTATCTCACACACTCTCTGTATGTCACACACTCTCTGTATCTCACACACTCTCTGTATCTCACACACTCTGTATCTCACACAGACTCTTTATCTCACACACACTGTACCTCACACTCTCTCTGTATCTCACACACACTCACTGTATCACACACACTCTGTATCTCACACACACTCTGTATCTCACACACAATCTGTATCTCACACACACTCAGTATCTCACACACACTCTGTATCTCACACACACTCTGTATCTCACACTCACTCTGTATCTCACACACTCTCTGTATCTCACACACACTCTGTATCTCACACACTCTGTATCTCACACTCTCTCTGTATCTCACACACACTCTGTATCTCACACACTCTCTGTATCTCACACACTATCTGTATCTCACACACACTCTGTATCTCACACACACTCTGTATCTCACACTCTCTCTGTATCTCACACACTCTCTGTATCTCACACACACTCTGTATCTCACACACACTCTGTATCTCACACACTCTCTGCATCTCCCACATTCTCTGCATCTCCCACACTCTCTGTATCTCACACACTCTCTGTATCTCACACACTCTCTGTATCTCACACACTCTCTGTATCTCACACACTCTCTGTATCTCACACACTCTCTGCATCTCACACACTCTCTGCATCTCACACACTCTCTGCATCTCACACACTCTCTGCATCTCACACACTCTCTGCATCTCACACACTCTCTGCATCTCACACACTCTCTGCATCTCACACACTCTCTGCATCTCACACACTCTCTGCATCTCACACACTCTCTGCATCTCACACACTCTCTGCATCTCACACACTCTCTGCATCTCACACACTCTCTGCATCTCACACACACTCTGTATCTCACACAAACTCGCTATCTCACACTCTGCATCTCACACACTCTCTGCATCTCACACACTCTCTGCATCTCACACACTCTCTGCATCTCACACACTCTCTGCATCTCACACACTCTCTGCATCCCACACACTCTCTGCATCTCACACACTCTCTGCATCTCACACACTCTCTGCATCTCACACACTCTCTGCATCTCACACACTCTCTGCATCTCACACACTCTCTGCATCTCACACACTCTCTGCATCTCACACACTCTCTGTATGTCACACAAACTCTGTATCTCACACACTCTGCATCTCACACTCTCTCTGTATCTCACACAGACTCTTTATCTCACACACACTGTATCTCACACTCTCTCTGTATCTCACACACTCTCTGTATCCCACACACTCTCTGTATCTCACACACTCTGTATCTCACACTCTCTCTGTATCTCACACACTCTCTGTATCTCACACACTCTCTGTATCTCACACACTCTCTGTATCTCACACACTCTGTATCTCGCACTCTGTATCTCACACACTCTCTGTATCTCACACACTCTCTCTTGTCTCACACACTCTATCTCACACTCTCTCTGTATCTCACACAGACTCTTTATCTCACACACACTGTATCTCACACTCTCTCTGTATCTCACACACTCTCTGTATCCCACACACTCTCTGTATCTCACACACTCTCTGTATCTCACACACTCTCTGTATCTCACACACTCTGTATCTCGCACTCTGTATCTCACACACTCTCTGTATCTCACACACTCTCTGTATCTCACACACTCTCTGTATCTCACACACTCTCTGTATCTCACACACTCTCTGTATCTCACACACTCTATCTCACACTCTCTCTGTATCTCACACAGACTCTTTATCTCACACACACTGTATCTCACACTCTCTCTGTATCTCACACACTCTCTGTATCCCACACACTCTCTGTATCTCACACACTCTGTATCTCACACTCTCTCTGTATCTCACACACTCTCTGTATCTCACACACTCTCTGTATCTCACACACTCTCTGTATCTCACACACTCTCTGTATCTCACACACTCTCTGTATCTCACACACTCTGTATCTCACACTCTGTATCTCACACTCTGTATCTCACACACTCTATCTCACACTCTCTCTGTATCTCACACACACTCTGTACCTCACACAGACTCTTTATCTCACACACACTGTATCTCACACTCTCTCTGTATCTCACACACACACTGTATCTCACACACACACTGTATCTCACACACACACTGTATCTCACACACACTCTGTATCTCACACACACTCTGTATCTCACACACTCTCTGTATCACACACACTCTCTGTTCACACACACACTCTCTGTTCACACACACACTCTCTGTTCACACACACACTCTCTGTTCACACACACACACTGTATCTCACACTCTCTCTGTATCTCACAATCTCTCTGTATCTCACACACACTCTGTATCTCATACTCTCTCTGTATCCCACACACTCTCTGTATCTCACACACTCTGTATCTCACACACTCTCTGTATCTCACACACTCTCTGTATCTCACACACTCTCTGTATCTCACACACTCTGTATCTCGCACTCTGTATCTCACACACTCTCTGTATCTCACACACTCTCTGTATCTCACACACTCTCTGTATCTCACACACTCTCTGTATCTCACACACTCTCTGTATCTCACACACTCTATCTCACACTCTCTCTGTATCTCACACAGACTCTTTATCTCACACACACTGTATCTCACACTCTCTCTGTATCTCACACACTCTCTGTATCCCACACACTCTCTGTATCTCACACACTCTGTATCTCACACTCTCTCTGTATCTCACACACTCTCTGTATCTCACACACTCTCTGTATCTCACACACTCTCTGTATCTCACACACTCTCTGTATCTCACACACTCTCTGTATCTCACACAATCTGTATCTCACACTCTGTATCTCACACTCTGTATCTCACACACTCTATCTCACACTCTCTCTGTATCTCACACACACTCTGTACCTCACACAGACTCTTTATCTCACACACACTGTATCTCACACTCTCTCTGTATCTCACACACACACTGTATCTCACACACACACTGTATCTCACACACACACTGTATCTCACACACACACTGTATCTCACACACTCTGTATCTCACACACTCTGTATCTCACACACTCTGTATCTCACACACTCTGTATCTCACACACTCTGTATCTCACACACTCTGTATCTCACACACTCTGTATCTCACACACTCTGTATCTCACACACTCTGTATCTCACACACACTCTGTATCTCACACAGACTCTTTATCTCACACACACTGTATCTCACACACTCTCTGTATTTCACACTCACTCTGTATCTCACACTCACTCTGTATCTCACACACACTCCGTATCTCACACACACTCCGTATCTCACACACACTCCGTATCTCACACACACTCTGTATCTCACACACTCTGTATCTCACACACACTCTGTATCTCACACTCTCTGTATCTCACACACTCTCTGTATCTCACACACTCTGCATCTCACACACACTCTATATCTCACACACTCTGTATCTCACACTCTCTCTGTATCTCACACACTCTGTATCTCACACACTCTGTATCTCACACAGACTCTTTATCTCACACACACTGTATCTCACACTCTCTCTGTATCCCACACACACACTGTATCTCACACACACACTGTATCTCACACACACACTGTATCTCACACACACACTGTATCTCACACACACTCCGTATCTCACACACACTCTGTATCTCACACAATCTGCATCTCACACACGCTCAGTATCTCACACACTCTGTATCTCACACACACTCTGTATCTCACACTCTCTCTGTATCTCACACACACTCTGTATCTCACACTCTCTGTATCTCACACTCTCTGTATCTCACACTCTCTGTATCTCACACTCTCTGTATCTCACACACTCTGTATCTCACACACACTCTATATCTCACACACTCTGTATCTCACACTCTCTCTGTATCTCACACACTCTGTATCTCACACAAACTCTTTATCTCACACACACTGTATCTCACACTCTCTCTGTATCTCACACACACTCACTGTATCACACACACTCTGTATCTCACACACACTCTGTATCTCACACACACTCTGTATCTCACACACACTCTGTATCTCACACACACTCTGTATCTCACACACTCTGTATCTCACACACTCTGTATCTCACACACTCTGTATCTCACACACTCTGTATCTCACACACTCTGTATCTCACACACTCTGTATCTCACACACTCTGTATCTCACACACACTCACTGTATCACACACACTCTGTATATCTAACACACTCTGTATCTCACACTCTCTCTGTATCTCACACAGACACTTTATCTCACACACTCTCTGTATGTCACACACTCTCTGTATCTCACCCACTCTCTGTATCTCACACACTCTGTATCTCACACAGACTCTTTATCTCACACACACTGTACCTCACACTCTCTCTGTATCTCACACACACTCACTGTATCACACACACTCTGTATCTCACACACACTCTGTATCTCACACACAATCTGTATCTCACACACACTCAGTATCTCACACACACTCTGTATCTCACACACACTCTGTATCTCACACTCACTCTGTATCTCACACACTCTCTGTATCTCACACACACTCTGTATCTCACACACTCTGTATCTCACACTCTCTCTGTATCTCACACACACTCTGTATCTCACACACTCTCTGTATCTCACACACTATCTGTATCTCACACACACTCTGTATCTCACACACACTCTGTATCTCACACTCTCTCTGTATCTCACACACACTCTGTATCTCACACTCTCTCTGTATCTCACACACTCTCTGTATCTCACACACACTCTGTATCTCACACACACTCTGTTTCTCACACACTCTCTGCATCTCCCACACTCTCTGCATCTCCCACACTCTCTGTATCTCACACACTCTCTGTATCTCACACACTCTCTGTATCTCACACACTCTCTGTATCTCACACACTCTCTGTATCTCACACACTCTCTGCATCTCACACACTCTCTGTATCTCACACACTCTCTGCATCTCACACACTCTCTGCATCTCACACACTCTCTGCATCTCACACACTCTCTGCATCTCACACACTCTCTGCATCTCACACACTCTCTGCATCTCACACACTCTCTGCATCTCACACACTCTCTGCATCTCACACACTCTCTGCATCTCACACACTCTCTGCATCTCACACACACTCTGTATCTCACACAAACTTGCTATCTCACACTCTGCATCTCACACACTCTCTGCATCTCACACACTCTCTGCATCTCACACACTCTCTGCATCTCACACACTCTCTGCATCTCACACACTCTCTGCATCCCACACACTCTCTGCATCTCACACACTCTCTGCATCTCACACACTCTCTGCATCTCACACACTCTCTGCATCTCACACACTCTCTGCATCTCACACACTCTCTGCATCTCACACACTCTCTGTATCTCACACAAACTCTGTATCTCACACACTCTGCATCTCACACAAACTCTCTATCTCACACTCTGCATCTCACACACTCTCTGTATCTCACACACTCTCTGTATCTCACACACTCTCTGTATCTCACACTCTGTATCTCACACACTCTATCTCACACTCTCTCTGTATCTCACACACACTCTGTACCTCACACAGACTCTTTATCTCACACACACTGTATCTCACACTCTCTCTGTATCTCACACACACACTGTATCTCACACACACACTGTATCTCACACACACACTGTATCTCACACACTCTGTATCTCACACACTCTGTATCTCACACACTCTGTATCTCACACACTCTGTATCTCACACACTCTGTATCTCACACACTCTGTATCTCACACACTCTGTATCTCACACACTCTGTATCTCACACACTCTGTATCTCACACACTCTGTATCTCACACACTCTGTATCTCACACACACTCTGTATCTCACACAGACTCTTTATCTCACACACACTGTATCTCACACACTCTCTGTATTTCACACTCACTCTGTATCTCACACTCACTCTGTATCTCACACGCACTCTGTATCTCACGCACACTCTGTATCTCACACACACTCTGTATCTCACACACACTCTGTATCTCACACACACTCCGTATCTCACACACACTCCGTATCTCACACACACTCTGTATCTCACACACTCTGTATCTCACACACACTCTGTATCTCACACTCTCTGTATCTCACACACTCTCTGTATCTCACACACTCTGCATCTCACACACACTCTATATCTCACACACTCTGTATCTCACACTCTCTCTGTATCTCTCACACTCTGTATCTCACACACTCTGTATCTCACACAGACTCTTTATCTCAAACGCACTGTATCTCACACTCTCTCTGTATCTCACACACACACTGTATCTCACACACACACTGTATCTCACACACACACTGTATCTCACACACTCTGTATCTCACACACTCTGTATCTCACACACTCTGTATCTCACACACTCTGTATCTCACACACTCTGTATCTCACACACTCTGTATCTCACACACTCTGTATCTCACACACTCTGTATCTCACACACTCTGTATCTCACACACTCTGTATCTCACACACTCTGTATCTCACACACTCTGTATCTCACACACTCTGTATCTCACACACTCTCTGTATCTCACACAGACTCTTTATCTCACACACACTATCTCACACACGCTCAGTATCTCACACACTCTGTATCTCACACACACTCTGTATCTCACACTCTCTCTGTATCTCACACACACTCTGTATCTCACACTCTCTGTATCTCACACTCTCTGTATCTCACACTCTCTGTATCTCACACTCTCTGTATCTCACACTCTCTGTATCTCACACACTCTCTGTATCTCACACACTCTGTATCTCACACACACTCTATATCTCACACACTCTGTATCTCACACTCTCTCTGTATCTCACACACTCTGTATCTCACACACACTGTATCTCACACACTCTCTGTATCTCACACACACTCTGTATCTCACACACACTGTGTATCTCACACACACTCTGTATCTCACAAACTCTCTGTATCTCACACTCTCTCTGTATCTCACACACACTCTGTATCTCACACACACTCTGTATCTCACACACACTCTGTATCTCACACACACTCTATCTCACACACACTGTATCTCACACACTCTCTGTATCTCACACACTCTCTGTATCTCACACACTCTCTGTATCTCACACACTCTCTGTATCTCACACACACTCTGTATCTCACACACACTCTGTATCTCACACACACTCTGTATCTCACACACACTCTGTATCTCACACACACTCTGTATCTCACACACACTCTGTATCTCACACACACACTCTGTATCTCACACACACACTCTGTATCTCACACACACTCTGTATCTCACACACACTCTGTATCTCACACACACTCTGTATCTCACACACACTCTGTATCTCACACACTCTCTGTATCACACACACTCTCTGTTCACACACACACTCTCTGTTCACACACACACTCTCTGTTCACACACACACACTGTATCTCACACTCTCTCTGTATCTCACACTCTCTCTGTATCTCACACACACTCTGTATCTCATACACTCTCTGTATCCCACACACTCTCTGCATCTCACACACTCTGTATCTCACACTCTCTCTGTATCTCACACACTCTCTGTATCTCACACACTCTCTGTATCTCACACACTCTGTATCTCGCACTCTGTATCTCACACACTCTCTGTATCTCACACACTCTCTGTATCTCACACACTCTATCTCACACTCTCTCTGTATCTCACACAGACTCTTTATCTCACACACACTGTATCTCACACTCTCTCTGTATCTCACACACTCTCTGTATCCCACACACTCTGTATCTCACACTCTCTCTGTATCTCACACACTCTCTGTATCTCACACACTCTCTGTATCTCACACACTCTCTGTATCTCACACACTCTCTGTATCTCACATACTCTGTATCTCACACTCTGTATCTCACACACTCTATCTCACACTCTCTCTGTATCTCACACACACTCTGTACCTCACACAGACTCTTTATCTCACACACACTGTATCTCACACTCTCTCTGTATCTCACACACACACTGTATCTCACACACACACTGTATCTCACACACACACTGTATCTCACACACACACTGTATCTCACACACACACTGTATCTCACACACACTCTGTATCTCACACACTCTGTATCTCACACACTCTGTATCTCACACACTCTGTATCTCACACACTCTGTATCTCACACACTCTGTATCTCACACACTCTGTATCTCACACACTCTGTATCTCACACACTCTGTATCTCACACACTCTGTATCTCACACACTCTGTATCTCACACACTCTGTATCTCACACACTCTGTATCTCACACACTCTGTATCTCACACACACTCTGTATCTCACACAGACTCTTTATCTCACACACACTGTATCTCACACACTCTCTGTATTTCACACTCACTCTGTATCTCACACTCACTCTGTATCTCACACACACTCCGTATCTCACACATACTCCGTATCTCACACACACTCCGTATCTCACACACACTCTGTATCTCACACACTCTGTATCTCACACACACTCTGTATCTCACACTCTCTGTATCTCACACACTCTCTGTATCTCACACACTCTACATCTCTCACACACTCTATATCTCACACACTCTGTATCTCACACTCTCTCTGTATCTCACACACTCTGTATCTCACACACTCTGTATCTCACACAGACTCTTTATCTCACACACACTGTATCTCACACTCTCTCTTTATCTCACACACACACTGTATCTCACACACACACTGTATCTCACACACACACTGTATCTCACACACACACTGTATCTCACACACTCTGTATCTCACACACTCTGTATCTCACACACTCTGTATCTCACACACTCTGTATCTCACACACTCTGTATCTCACACACTCTGTATCTCACACACTCTGTATCTCACACACTCTGTATCTCACACACTCTGTATCTCACACACTCTCTGTATCTCACACAGACTCTTTATCTCACACACACTATCTCACACACTCTCTGTATCTCACACTCACTCTGTATCTCACACTCACTCCGTATCTCACACACACTCCGTATCTCACACACACTCCGTATCTCACACAATCTGCATCTCACACACGCTCTGTATCTCACACACTCTGTATCTCACACACACTCTGCATCTCACACTCTCTCTGTATCTCACACACACTCTGTATCTCACACTCTCTGTATCTCACACTCTCTGTATCTCACACTCTCTGTATCTCACACTCTCTGTATCTCACACTCTCTGTATCTCACACTCTCTGTATCTCACACTCTCTGTATCTCACACACTCTCTGTATCTCACACACTCTGTATCTCACACACACTCTATATCTCACACACTCTGTATCTCACACTCTCTCTGTATCTCACACACTCTGTATCTCACACAAACTCTTTATCTCACACACACTGTATCTCACACTCTCTCTGTATCTCACACACACTCACTGTATCACACACACTCTGTATCTCACACACACTCTGTATCTCACACACTCTATCTCACACACTCTGTATCTCACACACTCTGTATCTCACACACACTCACTGTATCACACACACTCTGTATATCTCACACACTCTGTATCTCACACTCTCTCTGTATCTCACACACACTCACTGTATCACACACACTCTGTATCTCACACTCTCTGTATCTCACACTCTCTCTGTATCTCACACAGACACTTTATCTCACACACTCTCTGTATGTCACACACTCTCTGTATCTCACACACTCTCTGTATCTCACACACTCTGTATCTCACACAGACTCTTTATCTCACACACACTGTACCTCACACTCTCTCTGTATCTCACACACACGCACTGTATCACACACACTCTGTATCTCACACACACTCTGTATCTCACACACAATCTGTATCTCACACACACTCAGTATCTCACACACACTCTGTATCTCACACACACTCTGTATCTCACACTCACTCTGTATCTCACACACTCTCTGTATCTCACACACTCTCTGTATCTCACACACACTCTGTATCTCACACACTCTGTATCTCACACTCTCTCTGTATCTCACACACACTCTGTATCTCACACACTCTCTGTATCTCACACACTATCTGTATCTCACACACACTCTGTATCTCACACACACTCTGTATCTCACACTCTCTCTGTATCTCACACACTCTCTGTATCTCACACTCTCTCTGTATCTCACACACTCTCTGTATCTCACACACACTCTGTATCTCACACACACTCTGTATCTCACACACTCTCTGCATCTCCCACACTCTCTGCATCTCACACACTCTCTGTATGTCACACACTCTCTGTATCTCACACACTCTCTGTATCTCACACACTCTGTATCTCACACAGACTCTTTATCTCACACACACTGTACCTCAGACTCTCTCTGTATCTCACACACACTCACTGTATCACACACACTCTGTATCTCACACACACTCTGTATCTCACACACACTCTGTATCTCACACACACTTTGTATCTCACACACACTCTATCTCACACACACTGTATCTCACACACTCTCTGTATCTCACACACTCTCTGTATCTCACACACTCTCTGTATCTCACACACTCTCTGTATCTCACACACACTCTGTATCTCACACACACTCTGTATCTCACACACACTCTGTATCTCACACACACACTCTGTATCTCACACACACACTCTGTATCTCACACACACTCTGTATCTCACACACACTCTGTATCTCACACACACTCTGTATCTCACACACACTCTGTATCTCACACACTCTCTGTATCACACACACTCTCTGTTCACACACACACTCTCTGTTCACACACACACACTGTATCTCACACTCTCTCTGTATCTCACACTCTCTCTGTATCTCACACACACTCTGTATCTCATACACTCTCTGTATCCCACACACTCTCTGTATCTCACACACTCTGTATCTCACACACTCTCTGTATCTCACACACTCTCTGTATCTCACACACTCTGTATCTCGCACTCTGTATCTCACACAGTCTCTGTATCTCACACACTCTCTGTATCTCACACACTCTATCTCACACTCTCTCTGTATCTCACACAGACTCTTTATCTCACACACACTGTATCTCACACTCTCTCTGTATCTCACACACTCTCTGTATCCCACACACTCTCTGTATCTCACACACTCTGTATCTCACACTCTCTCTGTATCTCACACACTCTCTGTATCTCACACACTCTCTGTATCTCACACACTCTCTGTATCTCACACACTCTGTATCTCACACTCTGTATCTCACACACTCTATCTCACACTCTCTCTGTATCTCACACACACTCTGTACCTCACACAGACTCTTTATCTCACACACACTGTATCTCACACTCTCTCTGTATCTCACACACACACTGTATCTCACACACACACTGTATCTCACACACACACTGTATCTCACACACACACTGTATCTCACACACACACTGTATCTCACACACTCTGTATCTCACACACTCTGTATCTCACACACTCTGTATCTCACACACTCTGTATCTCACACACTCTGTATCTCACACACTCTGTATCTCACACACTCTGTATCTCACACACTCTGTATCTCACACACTCTGTATCTCACACACACTCTGTATCTCACACAGACTCTTTATCTCACACACACTGTATCTCACACACTCTCTGTATTTCACACTCACTCTGTATCTCACACTCACTCTGTATCTCACACACACTCCGTATCTCACACACACTCCGTATCTCACACACACTCCGTATCTCACACACACTCCGTATCTCACACACACTCCGTATCTCACACACACTCTGTATCTCACACACTCTGTATCTCACACACACTCTGTATCTCACACTCTCTGTATCTCACACACTCTCTGTATCTCACACACTCTGCATCTCACACACACTCTATATCTCACACACTCTGTATCTCACACTCTCTCTGTATCTCACACACTCTGTATCTCACACACTCTGTATCTCACACACTCTGTATCTCACACAGACTCTTTATCTCACACACACTATCTCACACACTCTCTGTATCTCACACTCACTCTGTATCTCACACTCACTCTGTATCTCACACACACTCCGTATCTCACACACACTCCGTATCACACACACACTCTGTATCTCACACAATCTGCATCTCACACACGCTCTGTATCTCACACACTCTGTATCTCACACACACTCTGTATCTCACACTCTCTCTGTATCTCACACACACTCTGTATCTCACACTCTCTGTATCTCACACTCTCTGTATCTCACACTCTCTGTATCTCACACTCTCTGTATCTCACACTCTCTGTATCTCACACACTCTCTGTATCTCACACACTCTGTATCTCACACACACTCTATATCTCACACACTCTGTATCTCACACTCTCTCTGTATCTCACACACTCTGTATCTCACACAAACTCTTTATCTCACACACACTGTATCTCACACTCTCTCTGTATCTCACACACTCTGTATCTCACACACACTCTGTATCTCACACACACTCTGTATCTCACACACTCTGTATCTCACACACTCTGTTTCTCACACACTCTGTATCTCACACACTCTGTATCTCACACACTCTGTATCTCACACTATCTGTATCTCACACACTCTGTATCTCACACACACTCACTGTATCACACACACTCTGTATATCTCACACACTCTGTATCTCACACTCTCTCTGTATCCCCCACACACTCACTGTATCACACACACTCTGTATCTCACACTCTCTGTATCTCACACTCTCTCTGTATCTCACACAGACACTTTATCTCACACACTCTCTGTATCTCACACACTCTCTGTATCTCACACACTCTCTGTATCTCACACACTCTGTATCTCACACAGACTCTTTATCTCACACACACTGTACCTCACACTCTCTCTGTATCTCACACACACTCACTGTATCACACACACTCTGTATCTCACACACACTCTGTATCTCACACACAATCTGTATCTCACACACACTCAGTATCTCACACACACTCTGTATCTCACACACACTCTGTATCTCACACTCACTCTGTATCTCACACACTCTCTGTATCTCACACACTCTCTGTATCTCACACACACTCTGTATCTCACACACTCTGTATCTCACACTCTCTCTGTATCTCACACACACTCTGTATCTCACACACTCTCTGTATCTCACACACTATCTGTATCTCACACACACTCTGTATCTCACACACACTCTGTATCTCACACTCTCTCTGTATCTCACACACACTCTGTATCTCACACACTCTCTGTATCTCACACACTCTCTGTATCTCACACACACTCTGTATCTCACACACACTCTGTATCTCACACACTCTCTGCATCTCCCACACTCTCTGCATCTCACACACTCTGTATCTCACACACTCTCTGTATCTCACACACTCTCTGTATCTCACACACTATCTGTATCTCACACACTCTCTGTATCTCACACACTCTCTGCATCTCACACACTCTCTGCATCTCACACACTCTCTGCATCTCACACACTCTCTGCATCTCACACACTCTCTGCATCTCACACACTCTCTGCATCTCACACACTCTCTGCATCTCACACACTCTCTGCATCTCACACACTCTCTGCATCTCACACACTCTCTGCATCTCACACACTCTCTGCATCTCACACACTCTCTGCATCTCACACACTCTCTGCATCCCACACACTCTCTGCATCTCACACACTCTCTGCATCTCACACACTCTCTGCATCTCACACACTCTCTGCATCTCACACACTCTCTGCATCTCACACACTCTCTGCATCTCACACACTCTCTGTATCTCACACAAACTCTGTATCTCACACACTCTGCATCTCACACAAACTCTCTATCTCACACTCTGCATCTCACACACTCTCTGTATCTCACACACTCTCTGTATCTCACACACTCTCTGTATCTCACACACTCTGTATCTCACACTCTCTCTGTATCTCACACACTCTCTGTATCTCACACACACTCTGTATCTCACACACACTCTGTATCTCACACACACTCTGTATCTCACACACACTCTCTGTATCTCACACACACTCTCTGTATCTCACACACTCTCTGTATCTCACACACTCTCTGTATCTCACACACACTCTGTATCTCACACACACTCTGTATCTCACACTCTCTCTGTATCTCACACTCTCTCTGTATTTCACACACACTCTCTATCTCACACTCTGTCTGTATCTCGCACTGTCTCTGTATCTCACACACACTCTCTGTATCACACACACTCTCTGTATTACACACACTCTCTGTATCTCACACACACTCTGTATCTCACACACACACTGTATCTCACACTCTCTCTGTATCTCACACACACTCTATCTCACACACACTCTATCTCACACACACTCTATCTCACACACACTCTATCTCACACACACTCTATCTCACACACTCTCTCTATCTCACACACACTCTCTATCTCACACACACTCTGTATCTCACACACACTCTGTATCTCACACACACTCTGTATCTCACACACACTCTGTATCTCACACACACTCTGTATCTCACACACACTCTGTATCTCACACACACTCTGTATCTCACACACACACTCTGTATCTCACACACGCTCTGTATCTCACACACACTCTGTATCTCACACACACTCTGTAACTCACACACACTCTGTATCTCACACACTCTCTGTATCACACACACTCTCTGTTCACACACACACTCTCTGTTCACACACACACTCTATCTCACACTCTGTATCTCACACACTCTCTGTATCTCACACACACTCTGTATCTCACACACACTCTGTATCTCACACACACTCTGTATCTCACACACACTCTGTATCTCACACACACTCTGTACCTCACACACACTCTGTATCTCACACACACTCTGTATCTCACACACACTCTGTATCTCACACACTCTCTGTATCTGACACACTCTCTGTATCTCACACACTCTCTGTATCTCACACACTCTGTATCTCACACTCTCTCTGTATCTCACACGCTCTCTGTATCTCACACACTCTATCTCACACTCTCTCTGTATGTCACACACACTCTGTATCTCACACACACTCTGTATCTCACACACTCTCTGTATCTCACACACTCTCTGTATCTCACACACTCTGTGTATCTCACACACTCTGTGTATCTCACACACTCTGTATCTCACACACACTCTATCTCACACACACTCTATCTCACACACACTGTATCTCACACACTCTCTCTGTATCTCACACACACTCTATCTCACACACACTCTATCTCACACACACTCTATCTCACACACACTGTATCTCACACACTCTCTCTATCTCACACACACTCTGTATCTCACACACACTCTGTATCTCACACACACTCTGTATCTCACACACACTCTGTATCTCACACACACTCTGTATCTCACACACACTCTGTATCTCACACACACTCTGTATCTCACACACACTCTGTATCTCACACACACTCTGTATCTCACACACACTCTGTATCTCACACACACACTCTGTATCTCACACACGCTCTGTATCTCACACACACTCTGTATCTCACACACACTCTGTAACTCACACACACTCTGTATC
This sequence comes from Carcharodon carcharias, assembly GCF_017639515.1. Lineage (NCBI taxonomy): Eukaryota > Metazoa > Chordata > Chondrichthyes > Lamniformes > Lamnidae > Carcharodon > Carcharodon carcharias. Next base: position 176,268,974 of record NC_054474.1, on the reverse strand, counting down.
TCACACACTCTCTGTATCACACACACTCTCTGTTCACACACACACTCTCTGTTCACACACACACTCTATCTCACACTCTGTATCTCACACACTCTCTGTATCTCACACACACTCTGTATCTCACACACACTCTGTATCTCACACACACTCTGTACCTCACACACACTCTGTATCTCACACACACTCTGTATCTCACACACACTCTGTATCTCACACACTCTCTGTATCTGACACACTCTCTGTATCTCACACACTCTCTGTATCTCACACACTCTGTATCTCACACTCTCTCTGTATCTCACACACTCTCTGTATCTCACACACTCTCTGTATCTCACACACTCTCTGTATCTCACACACTCTATCTCACACTCTCTCTGTATCTCACACACACTCTGTATCTCACACACACTCTGTATCTCACACACTCTCTGTATCTCACACACTCTGGGTATCTCACACACTCTGTATCTCACACACACTCTGTATCTCACACAGACTCTTTATCTCACTCACACTGTATCTCACACTCACTCTGTATCTCACACTCACTCTGTATCTCACACTCACTCTGTATCTCACACTCACTCTGTATCTCACACACACTCTGTATCTCACACACGCTGTATCTCACACACTCTGTATCTCACACACTCTGTATCTCACACACTCTGTATCTCACACTCTCTGTATCTCACACTCTCTGTATCTCACACACACTCAATGTATCACACACACTCTGTATCTCACACTCTCTGTATCTCACACTCTCTGTATCTCACACTCTCTGTATCTCACACACCCTCTGTATCTCACACAGACTCTTTATCTCACACAGACTCTTTATCTCACACACTCTCTGTATCTCACACACTCTCTGTATCTCACACACACTCTATATCTCACACACTCTGTATCTCACACTCTCTCTGTATCTCACACACACTCACTGTATCACACACACTCTGTATCTCACACAGACTCTTTATCTCACACACAATGTATCTCACACTCTCTCTGTATCTCACACACACTCACTGTATCACACACACTCTGTATCTCACACACACTCTGTATCTCACACACACTCTGTATCTCACACACTCTGTATCTCACACACTCTGTATCTCACACACTCTGTATCTCACACACTCTGTATCTCACACACTCTGTATCTCACACACGCTGTATCTCACACACTCTGTATCTCACACACTCTGTATCTCACACACTCTGTATCTCACACACACTCACTGTATCACACACACTCTGTATATCTCACACACTCTGTATATCTCACACACTCTGTATCTCACACTCTCTCTGTATCTCACACACACTCACTGTATCACACACACTCTGTATCTCACACACTCTCTGTATCTCACACTCTCTCTGTATCTCACACACACTTTATCTCACACACACTCTGTATCTCACACACACTCTGTATCTCACACACACTCTGTATCTCACACACACTCTGTATCGCACACACTCTCTGTATCTCACACACTCTCTGTATCTCACACAGACTCTTTATCTCACACACTCTCTGTATCTCACACACTCTCTGTATCTCACACACACTCTATATCTCACACACTCTGTATCTCACACTCTCTCTGTATCTCACACACACTCACTGTATCACACACACTGTATCTCACACAGACTCTTTATCTCACACACACTGTATCTCACACTCTCTCTGTATCTCACACACACTCACTGTATCACACACACTCTGTATCTCACACACACTCTGTATCTCACACTCTCTCTGTATCTCACACACACTCACTGTATCACACACACTCTGTATTTCACACACTCTCTGTATCTCACACTCTCTCTGTATCTCACACACACTCTGTATCTCACACACACTCTGTATCTCACACACACTCTGTATCTCACACACACTCTGTACCTCACACACACTCTGTATCTCACACACACTCTGTATCTCACACACACTCTGTATCTCACACACTCTCTGTATCTGACACACTCTCTGTATCTCACACACTCTCTGTATCTCACACACTCTGTATCTCACACTCTCTCTGTATCTCACACGCTCTCTGTATCTCACACACTCTATCTCACACTCTCTCTGTATCTCACACACACTCTGTATCTCACACACACTCTGTATCTCACACACTCTCTGTATCTCACACACTCTCTGTATCTCACACACTCTGTGTATCTCACACACTCTGTGTATCTCACACACTCTGTATCTCACACACACTCTATCTCACACACACTCTATCTCACACACACTGTATCTCACACACTCTCTCTGTATCTCACACACACTCTATCTCACACACACTCTATCTCACACACACTCTATCTCACACACACTGTATCTCACACACTCTCTCTATCTCACACACACTCTGTATCTCACACACACTCTGTATCTCACACACACTCTGTATCTCACACACACTCTGTATCTCACACACACTCTGTATCTCACACACACTCTGTATCTCACACACACTCTGTATCTCACACACACTCTGTATCTCACACACACTCTGTATATCTCACACACTCTGTATCTCACACACACGCTGTATCTCACACACTCTGTATATCTCACACACACTCACTGTATCTCACACACTCTGTATCTCACACACTCTGTATATCACACACTCTGTATCTCACACACTCTGTATCTCACACACTCTGTATCTCACACACTCTGTATCTCACACACTCTGTATCTCACACACTCTGTATCTCACACACTCTGTATCTCACACACTCTGTATCTCACACACTCTGTATCTCACACACACTCTGTATCTCACACAGACTCTTTATCTCACACACTCACTGTATCTCACACACTCTCTGTATCTCACACTCACTCTGTATCTCACACACTCTATCTCACACACACTCCGTATCTCACACACACTCCGTATCTCACACACACTCTGTATCTCACACACTCTGTATCTCACACACTCTCTGTATCTCACACAAACTCTGTACCTCACACACACTCTGTACCTCACACACACTCTGTACCTCACACACACTCTGTACCTCACACACACTCTGTACCTCACACACACTCTGTATCTCACACACACTCTGTATCTCACACAATCTCTGTATCTCACACTCTCTCTGTATCTCACACACTCTCTGTATCTCACACACTCTCTGTATCTCACACACTCTCTGTATCTCACACACACTCTGTATCTCACACACTCTGTATCTCACACTCTCTCTGTATCTCACACACTCTCTGTATCTCACAAACTCTCTGTATCTCACACACTCTATCTCACACTCGCTCTGTATCTCACACACACTCTGTATCTCACACAGACTCTTTATCTCACACACACTGTATCTCACACTCTATCTGTATCTCACACACTCTGTATCTCACACACTCTGTATCTCACACACTCTGTATCTCACACACTCTGTATCTCACACAATCTGTATCTCACACACACACTGTATCTCACACACTCTGTATCTCACACTCTCTGTATCTCACACTCTCTGTATCTCACACTCTCTGTACCTCACACACTCTCTGTATCTCACACACTCTGTATCTCACACACACTCTATATCTCACACACTCTGTATCTCACACTCTCTCTGTATCTCACACACTCTGTATCTCACACAGACTCTTTATCTCACACACACTGTATCTCACACTCACTCTGTATCTCACACACACTCCGTATCTCACACACACTCTGTATCTCACACACACTCTGTATCTCACACAATCTGTATCTCACACACACACTGTATCTCACACACACTCTGTATCTCACACACACTCTGTATCTCACACACTCTGTATCTCACACACTCTCTGTATCTCACACACACACTGTATCTCACACACACACTGTATCTCACACACTCTGTATCTCACACTCTCTGTATCTCGCACTCTCTGTATCTCACACTCTCTGTATCTCACACTCTCTGTATCTCACACTCTCTGTATCTCACACTCTCTGTATCTCACACTCTCTGTATCTCACACACTCTGTATCTCACACACTCTGTATCTCACACACTCTCTGTATCTCACACACTCTGTATCTCACACACACTCTATATCTCACACACTCTGTATCTCACACTCTCTCTGTATCTCACACACTCTGTATCACACACAGACTCTTTATCTCACACACACTGTATCTCACACTCTCTCTGTATCTCACACACACTCACTGTATCACACACACTCTGTATCTCACACACTCTGTATCTCACACACTCTGTATCTCACACACTCTGTATCTCACACACTCTGTATCTCACACACTCTGTATCTCACACACTCTGTATCTCACACTCTCTCTGTATCTCACACACACTCACTGTATCACACACACTCTGTATCTCACACTCTCTGTATCTCACACTCTCTGTATCTCACACTCTCTGTATCTCACACTCTCTGTATCTCACACTCTCTGTATCTCACACTCTCTGTATCTCACACTCTCTGTATCTCACACACTCTCTGTATCTCACACAGACTCTTTATCTCACACACTCTCTGTATCTCACACACTCTCTGTATCTCACACACACTCTATATCTCACACACTCTGTATCTCACACTCTCTCTGTATCTCACACACACTCACTGTATCACTCACACTCTGTATCTGACACAGACCCTTTATCTCACACACACTGTATCTCACACTCTCTCTGTATCTCACACACACTCACTGTATCACACACACTCTGTATCTCACACACACTCTGTATCTCACACACACTCTGTATCTCACCCACACTCTGTATCTCACACACACTCTGTATCTCACATACACTCTGTATCTCACACACACTCTGTATCTCACACACTCTGTATCTCACACACTCTGTATCTCACACACTCTGTATCTCACACACTCTGTATCTCACACACTCTGTATCTCACACACTCTGTATCTCACACACACTCACTGTATCACACACACTCTGTATATCTCACACACTCTGTATATCTCACACACTCTGTATCTCACACTCTCTCTGTATCTCACACACACTCACTGTATCACACACACTCTGTATCTCACACACTCTCTGTATCTCACACTCTCTCTGTATCTCACACACACTCTATCTCACACACACTCTGTATCTCACACACACTCTGTATCTCACACACACTCTGTATCTCACACACACTCTGTATCTCACACACACTCTGTATCTCACACACACTCTGTATCTCACACACTCTCTGTATCTCACACAGACTCTTTATCTCACACACTCTCTGTATCTCACACACTCTCTGTATCTCACACACACTCTATATCTCACACACTCTGTATCTCACACTCTCTCTGTATCTCACACACACTCACTGTATCACACACACTCTGTATCTCACACAGACTCTTTATCTCACACACACTGTATCTCACACTCTCTCTGTATCTCACACACACTCACTGTATCACACACACTCTGTATCTCACACACACTCTGTATCTCACACACTCTGTATCTCACACACTCTGTATCTCACACACTCTGTATCTCACACACTCTGTATCTCACACACTCTGTATCTCACACACACTCTGTATCTCACACACTCTGTATCTCACACACACTCTGTATCTCACACTCTCTGTATCTCACACTCTCTGTATCTCACACTCTCTGTATCTCACACTCTCTCTGTATCTCACACACACTCACTGTATCACACACACACTCTCTGTATCTCACACACTCTGTATCTCACACACACTCTATATCTCACACACTCTGTATCTCACACAGACTCTTTATCTCACACACACTGTATCTCACACTCTCTCTGTATCTCACACACACTCACTGTATCACACACACTCTGTATCTCACACACACTCTGTATCTCACACACTCTGTATCTCACACAGACTCTTTATCTCACACACACTGTATCTCACACTCTCTCTGTATCTCACACACACTCACTGTATCACACACACTCTGTATCTCACACACACTCTGTATCTCACACACTCTGTATCTCACACACTCTGTATCTCACACACTCTGTATCTCACACACTCTGTATCTCACACACACTCACTGTATCACACACACTCTGTATATCTCACGCACTCTGTATATCTCACACACTCTGTATCTCACACTCTCTCTGTATCTCACACACACTCACTGTATCACACACACTCTGTATCTCACACTCTCTGTATCTCACACTCTCTCTGTATCTCACACAGACACTTTATCTCACACACTCTCTGTATCTCACACACTCTCTGTATCTCACACACTCTCTGTATCTCACACACTCTGTATCTCACACAGACTCTTTATCTCACACACACTGTACCTCACACTCTCTCTGTATCTCACACACACTCACTGTATCACACACACTCTGTATCTCACACACACTCTGTATCTCACACACAATCTGTATCTCACACACACTCAGTATCTCACACACACTCTGTATCTCACACACACTCTGTATCTCACACTCACTCTGTATCTCACACACTCTCTGTATCTCACACACTCATGTATCTCACACACACTCTGTATCTCACACACTCTGTATCTCACACTCTCTCTGTATCTCACACACACTCTGTATCTCACACACTCTCTGTATCTCACACACTATCTGTATCTCACACACACTCTGTATCTCACACACACTCTGTATCTCACACTCTCTCTGTATCTCACACACACTCTGTATCTCACACACTCTCTGTATCTCACACACTCTCTGTATCTCACACACACTCTGTATCTCACACACACTCTGTATCTCACACACTCTCTGCATCTCCCACACTCTCTGCATCTCACACACTCTCTGTATCTCACACACTCTCTGTATCTCACACACTCTCTGTATCTCACACACTATCTGTATCTCACACACTCTCTGTATCTCACACACTCTCTGCATCTCACACACTCTCTGCATCTCACACACTCTCTGCATCTCACACACTCTCTGCATCTCACACACTCTCTGCATCTCACACACTCTCTGCATCTCACACACTCTCTGCATCTCACACACTCTCTGCATCTCACACACTCTCTGCATCTCACACACTCTCTGCATCTCACACACTCTCTGCATCTCACACACTCTCTGCATCTCACACACTCTCTGCATCTCACACACTCTCTGCATCCCACACACTCTCTGCATCTCACACACTCTCTGCATCTCACACACTCTCTGCATCTCACACACTCTCTGCATCTCACACACTCTCTGCATCTCACACACTCTCTGCATCTCACACACTCTCTGTATCTCACACAAACTCTGTATCTCACACACTCTGCATCTCACACAAACTCTCTATCTCACACTCTGTCTGTATCTCGCACTCTCTCTGTATCTCACACACACTCTCTGTATCACACACACTCTCTGTATTACACACACTCTATGTATCTCACACACACTCTGTATCTCACACACACACTGTATCTCACACTCTCTCTGTATCTCACACACACTCTGTATCTCACACACACTCTATCTCACACACACTCTATCTCACACACACTCTATCTCACACACACTGTATCTCACACACTCTCTCTATCTCACACACACTCTGTATCTCACACACACTCTGTATCTCACACACACTCTGTATCTCACACACACTCTGTATCTCACACACACTCTATCTCACACACACTCTATCTCACACACACTCTATCTCACACACACTCTATCTCACACACACTGTATCTCACACACTCTCTCTATCTCACACACACTCTGTATCTCACACACACTCTGTATCTCACACACACTCTGTATCTCACACACACTCTGTATCTCACACACACTCTGTATCTCACACACACTCTGTATCTCACACACACTCTGTATCTCACACACACTCTGTATCTCACACACACTCTGTATCTCACACACACTCTGTATCTCACACACACTCTGTATCTCACACACACACTCTGTATCTCACACACGCTCTGTATCTCACACACACTCTGTATCTCACACACACTCTGTAACTCACACACACTCTGTATCTCACACACTCTCTGTATCACACACACTCTCTGTTCACACACACACTCTCTGTTCACACACACACTCTATCTCACACTCTGTATCTCACACACTCTCTGTATCTCACACACACTCTGTATCTCACACACACTCTGTATCTCACACACACTCTGTATCTCACACACACTCTGTATCTCACACACACTCTGTACCTCACACACACTCTGTATCTCACACACACTCTGTATCTCACACACACTCTGTATCTCACACACTCTCTGTATCTGACACACTCTCTGTATCTCACACACTCTCTGTATCTCACACACTCTGTATCTCACACTCTCTCTGTATCTCACACGCTCTCTGTATCTCACACACTCTATCTCACACTCTCTCTGTATCTCACACACACTCTGTATCTCACACACACTCTGTATCTCACACACTCTCTGTATCTCACACACTCTCTGTATCTCACACACTCTGTGTATCTCACACACTCTGTGTATCTCACACACTCTGTATCTCACACTCTCTCTGTATCTCACACAGACTCTTTATCTCACACGCACTCTATCTCACACACACTCTATCTCACACACACTCTATCTCACACACTCTCTCTATCTCACACACACTCTGTATCTCACACACACTCTGTATCTCACACACACTCTGTATCTCACACACACTCTGCATCTCACACACACTCTGTATCTCACACACACTCTGTATCTCACACACACTCTGTATCTCACACACACTCTGTATCTCACACACACTCTGTATCTCACACACACTCTGTATCTCACACACACACTCTGTATCTCACACACGCTCTGTATCTCACACACACTCTGTATCTCACACACACTCTGTAACTCACACACACTCTGTATCTCACACACTCTCTGTATCACACACACTCTCTGTTCACACACACACTCTCTGTTCACACACACACTCTATCTCACACTCTGTATCTCACACACTCTCTGTATCTCACACACACTCTGTATCTCACACACACTCTGTATCTCACACACACTCTGTATCTCACACACACTCTGTACCTCACACACACTCTGTATCTCACACACACTCTGTATCTCACACACACTCTGTATCTCACACACACTCTGTATCTCACACACTCTCTGTATCTGACACACTCTCTGTATCTCACACACTCTCTGTATCTCACACACTCTGTATCTCACACTCTCTCTGTATCTCACACACTCTCTGTATCTCACACACTCTCTGTATCTCACACACTCTATCTCACACTCTCTCTGTATCTCACACACACTCTGTATCTCACACACACTCTGTATCTCACACACTCTCTGTATCTCACACACTCTGTGTATCTCACACACTCTGTATCTCACACACACTCTGTATCTCACACAGACTCTTTATCTCACTCACACTGTATCTCACACTCACTCTGTATCTCACACTCACTCTGTATCTCACACTCACTCTGTATCTCACACTCACTCTGTATCTCACACACACTCTGTATCTCACACACGCTGTATCTCACACACTCTGTATCTCACACACTCTGTATCTCACACACTCTGTATCTCACACTCTCTGTATCTCACACACACTCACTGTATCACACACACTCTGTATCTCACACTCTCTGTATCTCACACTCTCTGTATCTCACACTCTCTGTATCTCACACACTCTCTGTATCTCACACAGACTCTTTATCTCACACACTCTCTGTATCTCACACACTCTCTGTATCTCACACACACTCTATATCTCACACACTCTGTATCTCACACTCTCTCTGTATCTCACACACACTCACTGTATCACACACACTCTGTATCTCACACAGACTCTTTATCTCACACACAATGTATCTCACACTCTCTCTGTATCTCACACACACTCACTGTATCACACACACTCTGTATCTCACACACACTCTGTATCTCACACACACTCTGTATCTCACACACACTCTGTATCTCACACACACTGTATCTCACACACTCTGTATCTCACACACTCTGTATCTCACACACTCTGTATCTCACACACTCTGTATCTCACACACTCTGTATCTCACACACACTCACTGTATCACACACACTCTGTATATCTCACACACTCTGTATATCTCACACACTCTGTATCTCACACTCTCTCTGTATCTCACACACACTCACTGTATCACACACACTCTGTATCTCACACACTCTCTGTATCTCACACTCTCTCTGTATCTCACACACACTTTATCTCACACACACTCTGTATCTCACACACACTCTGTATCTCACACACACTCTGTATCTCACACACACTCTGTATCGCACACACTCTCTGTATCTCACACACTCTCTGTATCTCACACAGACTCTTTATCTCACACACTCTCTATATCTCACACACTCTCTGTATCTCACACACACTCTATATCTCACACACTCTGTATCTCACACTCTCTCTGTATCTCACACACACTCACTGTATCACACACACTCTGTATCTCACACAGACTCTTTATCTCACACACACTGTATCTCACACTCTCTCTGTATCTCACACACTCACACTGTATCACACACACTCTGTATCTCACACACACTCTGTATCTCACACTCTCTCTGTATCTCACACACACTCACTGTATCACACACACTCTGTATTTCACACACTCTCTGTATCTCACACTCTCTCTGTATCTCACACACACTCTGTATCTCACACACACTCTGTATCTCACACACACTCTGTATCTCAAAAACACACTCTGTATCTCACACACACTCTGTATCTCACACACACACTGTATCTCACACACACTCTGTATCTCAAACACACTCTGTATCTCACACACACTCTGTATCTCACACACACTCTGTATATCTCACACACTCTGTATCTCACACACACGCTGTATCTCACACACTCTGTATATCTCACACACACTCACTGTATCTCACACACTCTGTATCTCACACACTCTGTATCTCACACACTCTGTATCTCACACACTCTGTATCTCACACACTCTGTATCTCACACACTCTGTATCTCACACACTCTGTATCTCACACACTCTGTATCTCACACACTCTGTATCTCACACACACTCTGTATCTCACACAGACTCTTTATCTCACACACTCACTGTATCTCACACACTCTCTGTATCTCACACTCACTCTGTATCTCACACACTCTATCTCACACACACTCCGTATCTCACACACACTCTGTATCTCACACACACTCTGTATCTCACACACTCTGTATCTCACACACTCTCTGTATCTCACACAAACTCTGTACCTCACACACACTCTGTACCTCACACACACTCTGTACCTCACACACACTCTGTACCTCACACACACTCTGTATCTCACACACACTCTGTATCTCACACTCTCTCTGTATCTCACACACTCTCTGTATCTCACACACTCTCTGTATCTCACACACTCTCTGTATCTCACACACACTCTGTATCTCACACACTCTGTATCTCACACTCTCTCTGTATCTCACACACTCTCTGTATCTCACAAACTCTCTGTATCTCACACACTCTATCTCACACTCGCTCTGTATCTCACACACACTCTGTATCTCACACAGACTCTTTATCTCACACACACTGTATCTCACACTCTATCTGTATCTCACACACTCTGTATCTCACACACTCTGTATCTCACACACTCTGTATCTCACACAATCTGTATCTCACACACACACTGTATCTCACACACTCTGTATCTCACACTCTCTGTATCTCACACTCTCTGTATCTCACACTCTCTGTACCTCACACACTCTCTGTATCTCACACACTCTGTATCTCACACACACTCTATATCTCACACACTCTGTATCTCACACTCTCTCTGTATCTCACACACTCTGTATCTCACACAGACTCTTTATCTCACACACACTGTATCTCACACTCACTCTGTATCTCACACACACTCCGTATCTCACACACACTCTGTATCTCACACACACTCTGTATCTCACACAATCTGTATCTCACACACACACTGTATCTCACACACTCTGTATCTCACACACACTCTGTATCTCACACACTCTGTATCACACACACTCTCTGTATCTCACACACACACTGTATCTCACACACACACTGTATCTCACACACTCTGTATCTCACACTCTCTGTATCTCGCACTCTCTGTATCTCACACTCTCTGTATCTCACACTCTCTGTATCTCACACTCTCTGTATCTCACACTCTCTGTATCTCACACTCTCTGTATCTCACACACTCTGTATCTCACACACTCTGTATCTCACACACTCTCTGTATCTCACACACTCTGTATCTCACACACACTCTATATCTCACACACTCTGTATCTCACACTCTCTCTGTATCTCACACACTCTGTATCACACACAGACTCTTTATCTCACACACACTGTATCTCACACTCTCTCTGTATCTCACACACACTCACTGTATCACACACACTCTGTATCTCACACACTCTGTATCTCACACACTCTGTATCTCACACACTCTGTATCTCACACACTCTGTATCTCACACACTCTGTATCTCACACACTCTGTATCTCACACACTCTGTATCTCACACACTCTCTGTATCTCACACACACTCACTTTATCACACACACTCTGTATCTCACACTCTCTGTATCTCACACTCTCTGTATCTCACACTCTCTGTATCTCACACTCTCTGTATCTCACACTCTCTGTATCTCACACACTCTCTGTATCTCACACAGACTCTTTATCTCACACACTCTCTGTATCTCACACACTCTGTATCTCACACACACTCTATATCTCACACACTCTGTATCTCACACTCTCTCTGTATCTCACACACTCTGTATCACACACAGACTCTTTATCTCACACACACTGTATCTCACACTCTCTCTGTATCTCACACACACTCACTGTATCACACACACTCTGTATCTCACACACTCTGTATCTCACACACTCTGTATCTCACACACTCTGTATCTCACACACTCTGTATCTCACACACTCTGTATCTCACACACTCTGTATCTCACACACTCTCTGTATCTCACACACACTCACTGTATCACACACACTCTGTATCTCACACTCTCTGTATCTCACACTCTCTGTATCTCACACTCTCTGTATCTCACACTCTCTGTATCTCACACACTCTCTGTATCTCACACAGACTCTTTATCTCACACACTCTCTGTATCTCACACACTCTCTGTATCTCACACACACTCTATATCTCACACACTCTGTATCTCACACTCTCTCTGTATCTCACACACACTCACTGTATCACTCACACTCTGTATCTGACACAGACCCTTTATCTCACACACACTGTATCTCACACTCTCTCTGTATCTCACACACACTCACTGTATCACACACACAATCACTGTATCACACACACTCTGTATCTCACACACACTCTGTATCTCACACACACTCTGTATCTCACCCACACTCTGTATCTCACACACACTCTGTATCTCACACACACTCTGTATCTCACACACACTCTGTATCTCACACACTCTGTATCTCACACACTCTGTATCTCACACACTCTGTATCTCACACACTCTGTATCTCACACACTCTGTATCTCACACACTCTGTATCTCACACACTCTGTATCTCACACACTCTGTATCTCACACACACTCACTGTATCACACACACTCTGTATATCTCACACACTCTGTATATCTCACACACTCTGTATCTCACACTCTCTCTGTATCTCACACACACTCACTGTATCACACACACTCTGTATCTCACACACTCTCTGTATCTCACACTCTCTCTGTATCTCACACACACTCTATCTCACACACACTCTGTATCTCACACACACTCTGTATCTCACACACACTCTGTATCTCACACACACTCTGTATCTCACACACACTCTGTATCTCACACACACTCTGTATCTCACACACACTCTGTATCTCACACACTCTCTGTATCTCACACAGACTCTTTATCTCACACACTCTCTGTATCTCACACACTCTCTGTATCTCACACACACTCTATATCTCACACACTCTGTATCCCACACTCTCTCTGTATCTCACACACACTCACTGTATCACACACACTCTGTATCTCACACAGACTCTTTATCTCACACACACTGTATCTCACACTCTCTCTGTATCTCACACACACTCACTGTATCACACACACTCTGTATCTCACACACACTCTGTATCTCACACACTCTGTATCTCACACACTCTGTATCTCACACACTCTGTATCTCACACACTCTGTATCTCACACACACTCTGTATCTCACACACACTCTGTATCTCACACTCTCTGTATCTCACACTCTCTGTATCTCACACTCTCTGTATCTCACACTCTCTGTATCTCACACTCTCTGTATCTCACACTCTCTGTATCTCACACTCTCTCTGTATCTCACACACACTCACTGTATCACACACACACTCTCTGTATCTCACACACTCTGTATCTCACACACACTCTATATCTCACACACTCTGTATCTCACACAGACTCTTTATCTCACACACACTGTATCTCACACTCTCTCTGTATCTCACACACACTCACTGTATCACACACACTCTGTATCTCACACACACTCTGTATCTCACACACTCTGTATCTCACACAATCTGTATCTCACACAGACTCTTTATCTCACACAGACTCTTTATCTCACACACACTGTATCTCACACTCTCTCTGTATCTCACACACACTCACTGTATCACACACACTCTGTATCTCACACACACTCTGTATCTCACACACTCTGTATCTCACACACTCTGTATCTCACACACTCTGTATCTCACACACACTCACTGTATCACACACACTCTGTATATCTCACGCACTCTGTATATCTCACACACTCTGTATCTCACACTCTCTCTGTATCTCACACACACTCACTGTATCACACACACTCTGTATCTCACACTCTCTGTATCTCACACTCTCTCTGTATCTCACACAGACTCTTTATCTCACACACTCTCTGTATCTCACACTCTCTCTGTATCTCACACACTCTCTATATCTCACACACTCTGTATCTCACACAGACTCTTTATCTCACACACACTATCTCACACACTCTCTGTATCTCACACACACACTGTATCTCACACACTCTGTATCTCACACTCTCTGTATCTCACACTCTCTGTATCTCACACTCTCTGTATCTCACACTCTCTGTATCTCACACTCTCTGTATCTCACACTCTCTGTATCTCACACTCTCTGTATCTCACACACTCTCTGTATCTCACACACTCTGTATCTCACACACACTCTATATCTCACACACTCTGTATCTCACACTCTCTCTGTATCTCACACACTCTGTATCACACACAGACTCTTTATCTCACACACACTGTATCTCACACTCTCTCTGTATCTCACACACACTCACTGTATCACACACACTCTGTATCTAACACACACTCTGTATCTCACACACTCTGTATCTCACACACTCTGTATCTCACACACTCTGTATTACACACACTCTGTATTACACACACTCTGTATCTCACACACTCTGTATCTCACACACTCTGTATCTCACACACTCTGTATCTCACACACTCTGTATCTCACACACTCTGTATCTCACACACTCTGTATCTCACACACTCTGTATCTCACACTCTCTCTGTATCTCACACACACTCACTGTATCACACACACTCTGTATCTCACACTCTCTGTATCTCACACTCTCTGTATCTCACACTCTCTGTATCTCACACTCTCTGTATCTCACACTCTCTGTATCTCACACACTCTCTGTATCTCACACAGACTCTTTGTATCTCACACACTCTCTGTATCTCACACACTCTCTGTATCTCACACTCTCTCTGTATCTCACACACACTCAGTGTATCACACACACTCTGTATCTGACACAGACCCTTTATCTCACACACACTGTATCTCACACTCTCTCTGTATCTCACACACACTCACTGTATCACACACACACTCACTGTATCACACACACTCTGTATCTCACACACACTCTGTATCTCACACACACTCTGTATCTCACACACACTCTGTATCTCACACACACTCTGTATCTCACACACACTCTGTATCTCACACACACTCTGTATCTCACACACACTCTGTATCTCACACACACTCTGTATCTCACACACTCTGTATCTCACACACTCTGTATCTCACACACTCTGTATCTCACACACTCTGTATCTCACACACTCTGTATCTCACACACTCTGTATCTCACACACTCTGTATCTCACACACTCTGTATCTCACACACTCTGTATCTCACACACTCTGTATCTCACACACACTCACTGTATCACACACACTCTGTATATCTCACACACTCTGTATATCTCACACACTCTGTATATCTCACACACTCTGTATATCACACACACTCTGTATCTCACACTCTCTCTGTATCTCACAAACACTCACTGTATCACACACACTCTGTATCTCACACACTCTCTGTATCTCACACTCTCTGTATCTCACACTCTCTGTATCTCACACTCTCTGTATCTCACACTCTCTGTATCTCACACACTCTCTGTATCTCACACAGACTCTTTGTATCTCACACACTCTCTGTATCTCACACACTCTCTGTATCTCACACTCTCTCTGTATCTCACACACACTCAGTGTATCACACACACTCTGTATCTGACACAGACCCTTTATCTCACACACACTGTATCTCACACTCTCTCTGTATCTCACACACACTCACTGTATCACACACACACTCACTGTATCACACACACTCTGTATCTCACACACACTCTGTATCTCACACACACTCTGTATCTCACACACACTCTGTATCTCACACACACTCTGTATCTCACACACACTCTGTATCTCACACACACTCTGTATCTCACACACACTCTGTATCTCACACACTCTGTATCTCACACACTCTGTATCTCACACACTCTGTATCTCACACACTCTGTATCTCACACACTCTGTATCTCACACACTCTGTATCTCACACACTCTGTATCTCACACACTCTGTATCTCACACACTCTGTATCTCACACACTCTGTATCTCACACACACTCACTGTATCACACACACTCTGTATATCTCACACACTCTGTATATCTCACACACTCTGTATATCTCACACACTCTATATATCTCACACACTCTGTATCTCACACTCTCTCTGTATCTCACACACACTCTATCTCACACACACTCTGTATCTCACACACACTCTGTATCTCACACACACTCTGTATCTCACACACACTCTGTATCTCACACACACTCTGTATCTCACACACTCTCTGTATCTCACACACTCTCTGTATCTCACACACTCTCTGTATCTCACACAGACTCTTTATCTCACACACTCTCTGTATCTCACACACTCTCTGTATCTCACACACACTCTATATCTCACACACTCTGTATCTCACACTCTCTCTGTATCTCACACACACTCACTGTATCACACACACTCTGTATCTCACACAGACTCTTTATCTCACACACACTGTATCTCACACTCTCTCTGTATCTCACACACACTCACTGTATCACACACACTCTGTATCTCACACAGACTCTTTATCTCACACACACTGTATCTCACACTCTCTCTGTATCTCACACACACTCACTGTATCACACACAGACTCTGTATCTCACACAGACTCTGTATCTCACACACACTGTATCTCACACTCTCTCTGTATCTCACACACACACTGTATCTCACACTCTCTGTATCTCACACACTCTGTATCTCACACACTCTGTATCTCACACACTCTGTATCTCACACACTCTGTATCTCACACACTCTGTATCTCACACACTCTGTATCTCACACACTCTGTATCTCACACACTCTGTATCTCACACACTCTGTATCTCACACACTCTGTATCTCACACACTCTGTATCTCACACACTCTGTATCTCACACACTCTGTATCTCACACACTCTGTATCTCACACACTCTGTATCTCACACACTCTGTATCTCACACACTCTGTATCTCACACACTCTGTATCTCACACACTCTGTATCTCACACACTCTGTATCTCACACACTCTGTATCTCACACACTCTGTATCTCACACACTCTGTATCTCACACACTCTGTATCTCACACACACTCTGTATCTCACACACACTCTTTATCTCACACACTCACTGTATCTCACACACTCTCTGTATCTCACACTCACTCTGTATCTCACACACTCTATCTCACACACAATCCGTATCTCACACACACTCTGTATCTCACACACACTCTGTATCTCACACAATCTGTATCTCACACAATCTGTATCTCACACACACTCTGTATCTCACACACACTCTATCTCACACACACTCTGTATCTCACACACTCTGTATCTCACACACACTCTGTATCTCACACACTCTGTATCTCACACTCTCTCTGTATCTCACACTCTCTCTGTATCTCACACACACACTGTATCTCACACACTCTGTATCTCACACTCTCTGTATCTCACACTCTCTGTATCTCACACTCTCTGTATCTCACACTCTCTGTATCTCACACTCTCTGTATCTCACACTCTCTGTATCTCACACTCTCTGTATCTCACACTCTCTGTATCTCACACACTCTCTGTATCTCACACACTCTCTGTATCTCACACACTCTCTGTATCTCACACACTCTCTGTATCTCACACACTCTGTATCTCACACACTCTGTATCTCACACACTCTGTATCTCACACACACTCTATATCTCACACACTCTGTATCTTACACTCTCTCTGTATCTCACACACTCTGTATCTCACACAGACTCTTTATCTCACACACACTGTATCTCACACTCTCTCTGTATCTCACACACACTCACTGTATCACACACACTCTGTATCTCACACACACTCTGTATCTCACACACTCTGTATCTCACACACTCTGTATCTCACACACTCTGTATCTCACACACTCTGTATCTCACACACTCTGTATCTCACACACTCTGTATCTCACACACACTCACTGTATCACACACACTCTGTATATCTCACGCACTCTGTATATCTCACACACTCTGTATCTCACACTCTCTCTGTATCTCACACACACTCACTGTATCACACACACTCTGTATCTCACACTCTCTGTATCTCACACAGACTCTTTATCTCACACAGACTCTTTATCTCACACAGACTCTTTATCTCACACACTCTCTGTATCTCACACACTCTCTGTATCTCACACACACTCTATATCTCACACACACTCTATATCTCACACACTCTGTATCTCACACAGACTCTTTATCTCACACACACTATCTCACACTCTCTCTGTATCTCACACACACTCACTGTATCACACACACTCTGTATCTCACACACACTCTGTATCTCACACACACTCTGTATCTCACACACTCTGTATCTCACACACTCTGTATCTCACACACACTCACTGTATCACACACACTCTGTATATCTCACACACTCTGTATCTCACACTCTCTCTGTATCTCACGCACACTCACTGTATCACACACACTCTGTATCTCACACTCTCTCTGTATCTCACACAGACTCTTTATCTCACACACACTGTATCTCACACTCTCTCTGTATCTCACACTCTCTCTGTATCTCACACACACTCTGTATCTCACACACACTCTGTATCTCACACACTCTGTATATCTCACACACTCTGTATATCTCACACACTCTGTATATCTCACACACTCTGTATATCTCACACACTCTGTATATCTCACACACTCTGTACCTTACTCTCTCTGTATCTCACACACACTCTGTATCTCACACACACTCTGTATCTCACACACTCTGTATATCTCACACACACTCTGTATCTCACACTCTCTCTGTATCTCGCACACACTCTGTATCTCACACACACTCTGTATCTCACACACACTCTGTATCTCACACTCTCTCTGTATCTCACACACACTCTGTATCTCACACACTCTCTGTATCTCACACACTCTCTGTATCTCACACTCTCTCTGTATCTCACACAGACTCTTTATCTCACACAGACTCTTTATCTCACACACTCTCTGTATCTCACACACACTCTGTATCTCACAGACACTCTGTAACTCACACACACTCTGTATCTCACACACTCTCTGTATCACACACACTCTCTGTTCACACACACACTCTCTGTTCACACACACACTCTATCTCACACTCTGTATCTCACACACTCTCTGTATCTCACACACACTCTGTATCTCACACACACTCTGTATCTCACACACACTCTGTACCTCACACACACTCTGTATCTCACACACACTCTGTATCTCACACACACTCTGTATCTCACACACTCTCTGTATCTGACACACTCTCTGTATCTCACACACTCTCTGTATCTCACACACTCTGTATCTCACACACTCTCTGTATCTCACACACTCTCTGTATCTCACACACTCTATCTCACACTCTCTCTGTATCTCACACACACTCTGTATCTCACACACACTCTGTATCTCACACACTCTCTGTATCTCACACACTCTGTGTATCTCACACACTCTGTATCTCACACACACTCTGTATCTCACACAGACTCTTTATCTCACTCACACTGTATCTCACACTCACTCTGTATCTCACACTCACTCTGTATCTCACACTCACTCTGTATCTCACACTCACTCTGTATCTCACACACACTCCGTATCTCACACACACTCTGTATCTCACACACACTCTGTATCTCACACAATCTGTATCTCACACATGCTCTGTATCTCACACACTTTGTATCTCACACACACTCTGTATCTCACACACTCTGTATCTCACACACACTGTATCTCACACACACACTGTATCTCACACTCTCTGTATCTCGCACTCTCTGTATCTCACACTCTCTGTATCTCACACTCTCTGTATCTCACACTCTCTGTATCTCACACTCTCTGTATCTCACACTCTCTGTATCTCACACTCTCTGTATCTCACACACTCTCTGTATCTCACACACTCTGTATCTCACACACTCTGTATCTCACACACACTCTATATCTCACACACTCTGTATCTCACACTCTCTCTGTATCTCACACACTCTGTATCTCACACAGACTCTTTATCTCACACACACTGTATCTCACACTCTCTCTGTATCTCACACACACTCACTGTATCACACACACTCTGTATCTCACACACTCTGTATCTCACACACGCTGTATCTCACACACTCTATATCTCACACACTCTGTATCTCACACACTCTGTATCTCACATTCTCTGTATCTCACACACACTCACTGTATCACACACACTCTGTATCTCACACTCTCTGTATCTCACACTCTCTGTATCTCACACTCTCTGTATCTCACACACACTCTATATCTCACACAGTCTGTATCTCACACTCTCTCTGTATCTCACACACACTCACTGTATCACACACACTCTGTATCTCACACAGACTCTTTATCTCACACACAATGTATCTCACACTCTCTCTGTATCTCACACACACTCACTGTATCACACACACTCTGTATCTCACACGCACTCTGTATCTCACAGACACTCTGTATCTCACACACACTCTGTATCTCACACACACTCTGTATCTCACACACTCTGTATCTCACACACTCTGTATCTCACACACTCTGTATCTCACACACTCTGTATCTCACACACTCTGTATCTCACACACTCTGTATCTCACACACACTCACTGTATCACACACACTCTGTATATCTCACACACTCTGTATATCTCACACACTCTGTATCTCACACTCTCTCTGTATCTCACACACACTCACTGTATCACACACACTCTGTATCTCACACACTCTCTGCATCTCACACTCTCTCTGTATCTCACACACACTTTATCTCACACACACTCTGTATCTCACACACACTCTGTACCTCACACACACTCTGTATCTCACACACACTCTGTATCGCACACACTCTCTGTATCTCACACAGACTCTTTATCTCACACACTCTCTGTATCTCACACACTCTCTGTATCTCACACACACTCTATATCTCACACACTCTGTATCTCACACTCTCTCTGTATCTCACACACACTCACTGTATCACACACACTCACTGTATCACACACACTCTGTATCTCACACAGACTCTTTATCTCACACACACTGTATCTCACACTCTCTCTGTATCTCACACACACTCACTGTATCACACACACTCTGTATCTCACACACACTCTGTATCTCACACTCTCTCTGTATCTCACACACACTCACTGTATCACACACACTCTGTATCTCACACACACTCTGTATCTCACACACACTCTGTATCTCACACACACTCTGTATCTCACACACACTCTGTATCTCAAAAACACACTCTGTATCTCACACACACTCTGTATCTCACACACACTCTGTATCTCACACACACTCTGTATCTCACACACACTCTGTATCTCAAACACACTCTGTATCTCACACACACTCTGTATCTCACACACACTCTGTATATCTCACACACTCTGTATCTCACACACACGCTGTATCTCACACACTCTGTATATCTCACACACACTCACTGTATCTCACACACTCTGTATATCTCACACACACTCTGTATATCTCACACACACTCTGTATAACACCCACTCACTGTATCACACACACTGTGTATCACACCCACTCTCTGTATCTCACACACACTCTGTATCTCACACACACTCTGTATCTCACACACACTCTGTATCTCACACACACTCTGTATCTCACACACACTCTGTACCTCACACACACTCTGTACCTCACACACACTCTGTACCTCACACACACTCTGTACCTCACACACACTCTGTATCTCACACACACTCTGTATCTCACACACACTCTGTATCTCACACACACTCTGTATCTCACACAATCTCTGTATCTCACACTCTCTCTGTATCTCACACACTCTCTGTATCTCACACACTCTCTGTATCTCACACACACTCTGTATCTCACACACTCTGTATCTCACACTCTCTCTGTATCTCACAAACTCTCTGTATCTCACACACTCTATCTCGCACTCACTCTGTATCTCACACAC
Source organism: Carcharodon carcharias (assembly GCF_017639515.1). Classification (NCBI taxonomy): domain Eukaryota; kingdom Metazoa; phylum Chordata; class Chondrichthyes; order Lamniformes; family Lamnidae; genus Carcharodon; species Carcharodon carcharias. The sequence goes on along the minus strand of NC_054474.1, from coordinate 176,245,639 downwards.
ACTCTGTATCTCACACAGACTCTTTATCTCACACACACTGTATCTCGCACTCACTCTGTATCTCACACACACTCTGTATCTCACACAGACTCTTTATCTCACACACACTGTATCTCACACTCTCTCTGTATCTCACACACTCTGTATCTCACACACTCTGTATCTCACACACTCTGTATCTCACACACTCTGTATCTCACACACTCTGTATCTCACACACTCTGTATCTCACACACTCTGTATCTCACACACTCTGTATCTCACACACTCTGTATCTCACACACTCTGTATCTCACACACTCTGTATCTCACACACTCTGTATCTCACACACTCTGTATCTCACACACTCTGTATCTCACACACTCTGTATCTCACACACTCTGTATCTCACACACTCTGTATCTCACACACTCTGTATCTCACACACTCTGTATCTCACACACTCTGTATCTCACACACTCTGTATCTCACACACTCTGTATCTCACACACTCTGTATCTCACACACTCTGTATCTCACACACTCTGTATCTCACACACTCTGTATCTCACACACTCTGTATCTCACACACACTCTGTATCTCACACAGACTCTTTATCTCACACACTCACTGTATCTCACACACTCTCTGTATCTCACACTCACTCTGTATCTCACACACTCTATCTCACACACACTCCGTACCTCACACACACTCTGTATCTCACACACACTCTGTATCTCACACACACTCTGTATCTCACACACTCTGTATCTCACACACTCTCTGTATCTCACACACACTCTGTACCTCACACACACTCTGTACCTCACACACACTCTGCACCTCACACACACTCTGTACCTCACACACACTCTGTACCTCACACACACTCACTGTATCACACACACTCTGTATATCTCACACACTCTGTATATCTCACACACTCTGTATCTCACACTCTCTCTGTATCTCACACACACTCACTGTATCACACACACTCTGTATCTCACACACTCTCTGTATCTCACACTCTCTCTGTATCTCACACACACTTTATCTCACACACACTCTGTATCTCACACACACTCTGTATCTCACACACACTCTGTATCTCACACACACTCTGTATCGCACACACTCTCTGTATCTCACACACTCTCTGTATCTCACACAGACTCTTTATCTCACACACTCTCTGTATCTCACACACTCTCTGTATCTCACACACACTCTATATCTCACACACTCTGTATCTCACACTCTCTCTGTATCTCACACACACTCACTGTATCACACACACTCTGTATCTCACACAGACTCTTTATCTCACACACACTTAATCTCACACTCTCTCTGTATCTCACACACACTCACTGTATCACACACACTCTGTATCTCACACACACTCTGTATCTCACACTCTCTCTGTATCTCACACACACTCACTGTATCACACACACTCTGTATTTCACACACTCTCTGTATCTCACACTCTCTCTGTATCTCACACACACTCTGTATCTCACACACACTCTGTATCTCACACACACTCTGTATCTCACACACACTCTGTATCTCAAAAACACACTCTGTATCTCACACACACTCTGTATCTCACACACACTCTGTATCTCACACACACTCTGTATCTCACACACACTCTGTATCTCAAACACACTCTGTATCTCACACACACTCTGTATCTCACACACACTCTGTATATCTCACACACTCTGTATCTCACACACACGCTGTATCTCACACACTCTGTATATCTCACACACACTCACTGTATCTCACACACTCTGTATATCTCACACACACTCTGTATATCTCACACACACTCTGTATAACACCCACTCACTGTATCACACACACTGTGTATCACACACACTCTCTGTATCTCACACACACTCTGTATCTCACACACACTCTGTATCTCACACACACTCTGTATCTCACACACACTCTGTATCTCACACACACTCTGTACCTCACACACACTCTGTACCTCACACACACTCTGTACCTCACACACACTCTTTATCTCACACACACTGTATCTCACACTCTCTCTGTATCTCACACACTCTGTATCTCACACACTCTGTATCTCACACACTCTGTATCTCACACACTCTGTATCTCACACACTCTGTATCTCACACACTCTGTATCTCACACACTCTGTATCTCACACACTCTGTATCTCACACACTCTGTATCTCACACACTCTGTATCTCACACACTCTGTATCTCACACACTCTGTATCTCACACACTCTGTATCTCACACACTCTGTATCTCACACACTCTGTATCTCACACACTCTGTATCTCACACACTCTGTATCTCACACACTCTGTATCTCACACACTCTGTATCTCACACACTCTGTATCTCACACACTCTGTATCTCACACACTCTGTATCTCACACACTCTGTATCTCACACACTCTGTATCTCACACACTCTGTATCTCACACACACTCTGTATCTCACACACACTCTTTATCTCACACACTCACTGTATCTCACACACTCTCTGTATCTCACACTCACTCTGTATCTCACACACTCTATCTCACACACACTCCGTATCTCACACACACTCTGTATCTCACACACACTCTGTATCTCACACACACTCTGTATCTCACACACTCTGTATCTCACACACTCTCTGTATCTCACACACACTCTGTACCTCACACACACTCTGTACCTCACACACACTCTGTACCTCACACACACTCTGTACCTCACACACACTCTGTATCTCACACACACTCTGTATCTCACACAATCTCTGTATCTCACACTCTCTCTGTATCTCACACACTCTGTGTATCTCACACACTCTCTGTATCTCACACACACTCTGTATCTCACACACTCTGTATCTCACACTCTCTCTGTATCTCACACACTCTCTGTATCTCACAAACTCTCTGTATCTCACACACTCTATCTCACACTCGCTCTGTATCTCACACACACTCTGTATCTCACACAGACTCTTTATCTCACACACACTGTATCTCACACTCTATCTGTATCTCACACACTCTGTATCTCACACACTCTGTATCTCACACACTCTGTATCTCACACAATCTGTATCTCACACACACACTGTATCTCACACACTCTGTATCTCACACTCTCTGTATCTCACACTCTCTGTATCTCACACTCTCTGTATCTCACACTCTCTGTATCTCACACTCTCTGTATCTCACACTCTCTGTACCTCACACACTCTCTGTATCTCACACACTCTGTATCTCACACAGACTCTTTATCTCACACACACTGTATCTCACACTCACTCTGTATCTCACACACACTCCGTATCTCACACACACTCTGTATCTCACACACACTCTGTATCTCACACAATCTGTATCTCACACACACACTGTATCTCACACACTCTGTATCTCACACACACTCTGTATCTCACACACTCTGTATCTCACACACTCTCTGTATCTCACACACACACTGTATCTCACACACACACTGTATCTCACACACTCTGTATCTCACACTCTCTGTATCTCGCACTCTCTGTATCTCACACTCTCTGTATCTCACACTGTCTGTATCTCACACTCTCTGTATCTCACACTCTCTGTATCTCACACTCTCTGTATCTCACACACTCTGTATCTCACACACTCTGTATCTCACACACACTCTATATCTCACACACTCTGTATCTCACACTCTCTCTGTATCTCACACACTCTGTATCACACACAGACTCTTTATCTCACACACACTGTATCTCACACTCTCTCTGTATCTCACACACACTCACTGTATCACACACACTCTGTATCTCACACACTCTGTATCTCACACACTCTGTATCTCACACACTCTGTATCTCACACACTCTGTATCTCACACACTCTGTATCTCACACACTCTGTATCTCACACACTCTGTATCTCACACATTCTGTATCTCACACATTCTGTATCTCACACATTCTGTATCTCACACACTCTGTATCTCACACTCTCTCTGTATCTCACACACACTCACTGTATCACACACACTCTGTATCTCACACTCTCTGTATCTCACAATCTCTGTATCTCACACTCTCTGTATCTCACACTCTCTGTATCTCACACTCTCTGTATCTCACACACTCTCTGTATCTCACACAGACTCTTTATCTCACACACTCTCTGTATCTCACACACTCTCTGTATCTCACACACACTCTATATCTCACACACTCTGTATCTCACACTCTCTCTGTATCTCAAACACACTCACTGTATCACACACACTCTGTATCTGACACAGACCCTTTATCTCACACACACTGTATCTCACACTCTCTCTGTATCTCACACACACTCACTGTATCACACACACACTCACTGTATCACACACACTCTGTATCTCACACACACTCTGTATCTCACACACACTCTGTATCTCACACACACTCTGTATCTCACACACACTCTGTATCTCACACACACTCTGTATCTCACACACACTCTGTATCTCACACACTCTGTATCTCACACACTCTGTATCTCACACACTCTGTATCTCACACACTCTGTATCTCACACACTCTGTATCTCACACACTCTGTATCTCACACACTCTGTATCTCACACACTCTGTATCTCACACACTCTGTATCTCACACACTCTGTATCTCACACACACTCACTGTATCACACACACTCTGTATATCTCACACACTCTGTATATCTCACACACTCTGTATCTCACACTCTCTCTGTATCTCACACACACTCACTGTATCACACACACTCTGTATCTCACACACTCTCTGTATCTCACACTCTCTCTGTATCTCACACACACTCTATCTCACACACACTCTGTATCTCACACACACTCTGTATCTCACACACACTCTGTATCTCACACACACTCTGTATCTCACACACACTCTGTATCTCACACACACTCTGTATCTCACACACTCTCTGTATCTCACACACTCTCTGTATCTCACACAGACTCTTTATCTCACACACTCTCTGTATCTCACACACTCTCTGTATCTCACACACACTCTATATCTCACACACTCTGTATCTCACACTCTCTCTGTATCTCACACACACTCACTGTATCACACACACTCTGTATCTCACACACACTCTGTATCTCACACACACTCTGTATCTCACACACTCTGTATCTCACACACTCTGTATCTCACACACTCTGTATCTCACACACTCTGTATCTCACACACTCTGTATCTCACACACTCTGTATCTCACACACTCTGTATCTCACACACTCTGTATCTCACACACTCTGTATCTCACACACTCTGTATCTCACACACTCTGTATCTCACACACACTCTGTATCTCACACAGACTCTTTATCTCACACACTCACTGTATCTCACACACTCTCTGTATCTCACACTCACTCTGTATCTCACACACTCTATCTCACACACACTCCGTATCTCACACACACTCTGTATCTCACACACACTCTGTATCTCACACACACTCTGTATCTCACACACACTCTGTATCTCACACAATCTGTATCTCACACACACTCTGTATCTCACACACACTCTGTATCTCACACACACTCTGTATCTCACACACACTCTATCTCACACACACTCTGTATCTCACACACTCTGTATCTCACACACACTCTGTATCTCACACTCTCTGTATCTCACACTCTCTGTATCTCACACTCTCTGTATCTCACACTCTCTGTATCTCACACACTCTCTGTATCTCACACACTCTCTGTATCTCACACACTCTGTATCTCACACACACTCTATATCTCACACACTCTGTATCTCACACAGACTCTTTATCTCACACACACTGTATCTCACACTCTCTCTGTATCTCACACACACTCACTGTATCACACACACTCTGTATCTCACACACACTCTGTATCTCACACACTCTGTATCTCACACACTCTGTATCTCACACAGACTCTTTATCTCACACACACTGTATCTCACACTCTCTCTGTATCTCACACACACTCACTGTATCACACACACTCTGTATCTCACACACACTCTGTATCTCACACACTCTGTATCTCACACACTCTGTATCTCACACAGACTCTATATCTCACACACACTGTATCTCACACTCTCTCTGTATCTCACACACTCTCTGTATCTCACACACACACTGTATCTCACACACACACTGTATCTCACACACTCTGTATCTCACACTCTCTGTATCTCGCACTCTCTGTATCTCACACTCTCTGTATCTCACACTCTCTGTATCTCACACTCTCTGTATCTCACACTCTCTGTATCTCACACACTCTGTATCTCACACACTCTGTATCTCACACACTCTGTATCTCACACACACTCTATATCTCACACACTCTGTATCTCACACTCTCTCTGTATCTCACACACTCTGTATCACACACAGACTCTTTATCTCACACACACTGTATCTCACACTCTCTCTGTATCTCACACACACTCACTGTATCACACACACTCTGTATCTCACACACTCTGTATCTCACACACTCTGTATCTCACACACTCTGTATCTCACACACTCTGTATCTCACACACTCTGTATCTCACACACTCTGTATCTCACAAATTCTGTATCTCACACATTCTGTATCTCACACACTCTGTATCTCACACTCTCTCTGTATCTCACACACACTCACTGTATCACACACACTCTGTATCTCACACTCTCTGTATCTCACACTCTCTGTATCTCACACTCTCTGTATCTCACACTCTCTGTATCTCACACTCTCTGTATCTCACACTCTCTGTATCTCACACACTCTCTGTATCTCACACAGACTCTTTATCTCACACACTCTCTGTATCTCACACACTCTCTGTATCTCACACACACTCTATATCTCACACACTCTGTATCTCACACTCTCTCTGTATCTCAAACACACTCACTGTATCACACACACTCTGTATCTGACACAGACCCTTTATCTCACACACACTGTATCTCACACTCTCTCTGTATCTCACACACACTCACTGTATCACACACACACTCACTGTATCACACACACTCTGTATCTCACACACACTCTCTATCTCACACACACTCTGTATCTCACACACACTCTGTATCTCACACACACTCTGTATCTCACACACACTCTGTATCTCACACACACTCTGTATCTCACACACACTCTGTATCTCACACACTCTGTATCTCACACACTCTGTATCTCACACACTCTGTATCTCACACACTCTGTATCTCACACACTCTGTATCTCACACACTCTGTATCTCACACACTCTGTATCTCACACACTCTGTATCTCACACACTCTGTATCTCACACACACTCACTGTATCACACACACTCTGTATATCTCACACACTCTGTATATCTCACACACTCTGTATCTCACACTCTCTCTGTATCTCACACACACTCACTGTATCACACACACTCTGTATCTCACACACTCTCTGTATCTCACACTCTCTCTGTATCTCACACACACTCTATCTCACACACACTCTGTATCTCACACACACTCTGTATCTCACACACACTCTGTATCTCACACACACTCTGTATCTCACACACACTCTGTATCTCACACACTCTCTGTATCTCACACACTCTCTGTATCTCACACAGACTCTTTATCTCACACACTCTCTGTATCTCACACACTCTCTGTATCTCACACACACTCTATATCTCACACACTCTGTATCTCACACTCTCTCTGTATCTCACACACACTCACTGTATCACACACACACTGTATCTCACACAGACTCTTTATCTCACACACACTGTATCTCACACTCTCTCTGTATCTCACACACACTCACTGTATCACACACACTCTGTATCTCACACACACTCTGTATCTCACACACTCTGTATCTCACACACTCTGTATCTCACACACTCTGTATCTCACACACTCTGTATCTCACACACTCTGTATCTCACACACACTCACTGTATCACACACACTCTGTATATCTCACACACTCTGTATCTCACACTCTCTCTGTATATCACACACACTCTCTGTATCTCACACACTATCTCACACTCACTCTGTATCTCACACACACTCTGTATCTCACACAGACTCTTTATCTCACACACACTGTATCTCACACTCTCTCTGTATCTCACACACACTCTGTATCTCACACACTCTGTATCTCACACACTCTGTATCTCACACACTCTGTATCTCACACACTCTGTATCTCACACACTCTGTATCTCACACACTCTGTATCTCACACACTCTGTATCTCACACACTCTGTATCTCACACACTCTGTATCTCACACACTCTGTATCTCACACACTCTGTATCTCACACACTCTGTATCTCACACACTCTGTATCTCACACACTCTGTATCTCACACACTCTGTATCTCACACACTCTGTATCTCACACACTCTGTATCTCACACACACTCTGTATCTCACACAGACTCTTTATCTCACACACTCACTGTATCTCACACACTCTCTGTATCTCACACTCACTCTGTATCTCACACACTCTATCTCACACACACTCCGTATCTCACACACACTCTGTATCTCACACACACTCTGTATCTCACACACACTCTGTATCTCACACACACTCTGTATCTCACACACTCTGTATCTCACACACACTCTGTATCTCACACACACTCTGTATCTCACACACACTCTGTATCTCACACACACTCTATCTCACACACACTCTGTATCTCACACACTCTGTATCTCACACACACTCTGTATCTCACACTCTCTGTATCTCACACTCTCTGTATCTCACACTCTCTGTATCTCACACTCTCTGTATCTCACACACTCTCTGTATCTCACACACTCTCTGTATCTCACACACTCTGTATCTCACACACACTCTATATCTCACACACTCTGTATCTCACACAGACTCTTTATCTCACACACACTGTATCTCACACTCTCTCTGTATCTCACACACACTCACTGTATCACACACACTCTGTATCTCACACACACTCTGTATCTCACACACTCTGTATCTCACACAGACTCTTTATCTCACACACACTGTATCTCACACTCTCTCTGTATCTCACACACACTCACTGTATCACACACACTCTGTATCTCACACACACTCTGTATCTCACACACTCTGTATCTCACACACTCTGTATCTCACACACTCTGTATCTCACACACTCTGTATCTCACACACACTCACTGTATCACACACACTCTGTATATCTCACGCACTCTGTATATCTCACACACTCTGTATCTCACACTCTCTCTGTATCTCACACACACTCACTGTATCACACACACTCTGTATCTCACACTCTCTGTATCTCACACTCTCTCTGTATCTCACACAGACTCTTTATCTCACACACTCTCTGTATCTCACACTCTCTCTGTATCTCACACACACTCTATATCTCACACACACTCTATATCTCACACACTCTGTATCTCACACAGACTCTTTATCTCACACACACTATCTCACACACTCTCTGTATCTCACACACACACTGTATCTCACACACTCTGTATCTCAAACTCTCTGTATCTCACACTCTCTGTATCTCACACTCTCTGTATCTCACACTCTCTGTATCTCACACTCTCTGTATCTCACACACTCTGTATCTCACACACTCTGTATCTCACACTCTCTGTATCTCACACTCTCTGTATCTCACACTCTCTGTATCTCACACTCTCTGTATCTCACACTCTCTGTATCTCACACACTCTCTGTATCTCACACACTCTGTATCTCACACACACTCTATATCTCACACACTCTGTATCTCACACTCTCTCTGTATCTCACACACTCTGTATCACACACAGACTCTTTATCTCACACACACTGTATCTCACACTCTCTCTGTATCTCACACACACTCACTGTATCACACACACTCTGTATCTAACACACACTCTGTATCTCACACACTCTGTATCTCACACACTCTGTATCTCACACACTCTGTATCTCACACACTCTGTATCTCACACACTCTGTATCTCACACACTCTGTATCACACACACTCTGTATTACACACACTCTGTATCTCACACACTCTGTATCTCACACACTCTGTATCTCACACACTCTGTATCTCACACACTCTGTATCTCACACACTCTGTATCTCACACACTCTGTATCTCACACACTCTGTATCTCACACTCTCTCTGTATCTCACACACACTCACTGTATCACACACACTCTGTATCTCACACTCTCTGTATCTCACACTCTCTGTATCTCACACTCTCTGTATCTCACACTCTCTGTATCTCACACTCTCTGTATCTCACACACTCTCTGTATCTCACACAGACTCTTTGTATCTCACACACTCTCTGTATCTCACACACTCTCTGTATCTCACACACACTCTATATCTCACACACTCTGTATCTCACACTCTCTCTGTATCTCACACACACTCACTGTATCACACACACTCTGTATCTGACACAGACCCTTTATCTCACACACACTGTATCTCACACTCTCTCTGTATCTCACACACACTCACTGTATCACACACACACTCACTGTATCACACACACACACTCTGTATCTCACACACACTCTGTATCTCACACACACTCTGTATCTCACACACACTCTGTATCTCACACACACTCTGTATCTCACACACACTCTGTATCTCACACACACTCTGTATCTCACACACACTCTGTATCTCACACACACTCTGTATCTCACACACTCTGTATCTCACACACTCTGTATCTCACACATTCTGTATCTCATACACTCTGTATCTCACACACTCTGTATCTCACACACTCTGTATCTCACACACTCTGTATCTCACACACTCTGTATCTCACACACTCTGTATCTCACACACTCTGTATCTCACACACTCTGTATCTCACACACTCTGTATCTCACACACTCTGTATCTCACACACTCTGTATCTCACACACTCTGTATCTCACACACACTCACTGTATCTCACACACTCTGTATATCTCACACACTCTGTATATCTCACACACTCTGTATATCTCACACACTCTGTATATCTCACACACTCTGTATCTCACACTCTCTCTGTATCTCACACACACTCACTGTATCACACACACTCTGTATCTCACACACTCTCTGTATCTCACACTCTCTCTGTATCTCACACACACTCTATCTCACACACACTCTGTATCTCACACACACTCTGTATCTCACACACACTCTGTATCTCACACACACTCTGTATCTCACACACACTCTGTATCTCACACACACTCTGTATCTCACACACTCTCTGTATCTCACACACTCTCTGTATCTCACACACTCTCTGTATCTCACACAGACTCTTTATCTCACACACTCTCTGTATCTCACACACTCTCTGTATCTCACACACACTCTATATCTCACACACTCTGTATCTCACACTCTCTCTGTATCTCACACACACTCACTGTATCACACACACTCTGTATCTCACACAGACTCTTTATCTCACTCACACTGTATCTCACACTCTCTCTGTATCTCACACACACTCACTGTATCACACACACTCTGTATCTCACACAGACTCTGTATCTCACACACACTGTATCTCACACTCTCTCTGTATCTCACACACACACTGTATCTCACACACACACTGTATCTCACACTCTCTGTATCTCACACACTCTGTATCTCACACACTCTGTATCTCACACACTCTGTATCTCACACACTCTGTATCTCACACACTCTGTATCTCACACACTCTGTATCTCACACACTCTGTATCTCACACACTCTGTATCTCACACACTCTGTATCTCACACACTCTGTATCTCACACACTCTGTATCTCACACACTCTGTATCTCACACACTCTGTATCTCACACACTCTGTATCTCACACACTCTGTATCTCACACACTCTGTATCTCACACACTCTGTATCTCACACACTCTGTATCTCACACACTCTGTATCTCACACACTCTGTATCTCACACACACTCTGTATCTCACACACACTCTTTATCTCACACACTCACTGTATCTCACACACTCTCTGTATCTCACACTCACTCTGTATCTCACACACTCTATCTCACACACACTCTGTATCTCACACAATCTGTATCTCACACAATCTGTATCTCACACACACTCTGTATCTCACACACACTCTGTATCTCACACACACTCTATCTCACACACACTCTGTATCTCACACACTCTGTATCTCACACACACTCTGTATCTCACACACTCTGTATCTCACACTCTCTCTGTATCTCACACACACACTGTATCTCACACACTCTGTATCTCACACTCTCTGTATCTCACACTCTCTGTATCTCACACTCTCTTTATCTCACACTCTCTGTATCTCACAGTCTCTGTATCTCACACTCTCTGTATCTCACACTCTCTGTATCTCACACTCTCTGTATCTCACACTCTCTGTATCTCACACTCTCTGTATCTCACACTCTCTGTATCTCACACACTCTCTGTATCTCACACACTCTCTGTATCTCACACACTCTCTGTATCTCACACACTCTGTATCTCACACACACTCTATATCTCACACACTCTGTATCTCACACTCTCTCTGTATCTCACACACTCTGTATCTCACACAGACTCTTTATCTCACACACACTGTATCTCACACTCTCTCTGTATCTCACACACACTCACTGTATCACACACACTCTGGATCTCACACACACTCTGTATCTCACACACTCTGTATCTCACACACTCTGTATCTCACACACTCTGTATCTCACACACTCTGTATCTCACACACTCTGTATCTCACACACTCTGTATCTCACACACTCTGTATCTCACACACTCTGTATCTCACACACACTCACTGTATCACACACACTCTGTATATCTCACGCACTCTGTATATCTCACACACTCTGTATCTCACACTCTCTCTGTATCTCACACACACTCACTGTATCACACACACTCTGTATCTCACACTCTCTGTATCTCACACTCTCTCTGTATCTCACACAGACTCTTTATCTCACACAGACTCTTTATCTCACACACTCTCTGTATCTCACACACTCTCTGTATCTCACACACACTCTATATCTCACACACTCTGTATCTCACACAGACTCTTTATCTCACACACACTATCTCACACTCTCTCTGTATCTCACACACACTCACTGTATCACACACACTCTGTATCTCACACACACTCTGTATCTCACACACTCTGTATCTCACACACTCTGTATCTCACACACACTCACTGTATCACACACACTCTGTATATCTCACACACTCTGTATCTCACACTCTCTCTGTATCACACGCACACTCACTGTATCACACACACTCTGTATCTCACACTCTCTCTGTATCTCACACAGACTCTTTATCTCACACACACTGTATCTCACACTCTCTCTGTATCTCACACTCTCTCTGTATCTCACACACACTCTGTATCTCACACACACTCTGTATATCTCACACACTCTGTATATCTCACACACTCTGTATATCTCACACACTCTGTATATCTCACACACTCTGTATATCTCACACACTCTGTATATCTCACACACTCTGTACCTTACTCTCTCTGTATCTCACACACACTCTGTATCTCACACACACTCTGTATCTCACACACACTCTGTATCTCACACACTCTGTATATCTCACACACACTCTGTATCTCACACTCTCTCTGTATCTCGCACACACTCTGTATCTCACACACACTCTGTATCTCACACACACTCTGTATCTCACACACACTGTGTATCTCACACTCTCTCTGTATCTCACACACACTCTGTATCTCACACACACTCTGTATCTCACACACTCTCTGTATCTCACACACTCTCTGTATCTCACACACTCTCTGTATCTCACACACTCTCTGTATCTCACACACACTCTGTATCTCACACACACTCTGTATCTCACACACACTCTGTATCTCACACACACTCTGTATCTCACACTCTCTCTGTATCTCACACACTCTGTATATCTCACACACACTCTGTATATCTCACACACACTCTGTATCTCACACACTCTCTGTATCTCACACACTCTCTGTATCTCACACACACTCTGTATCTCACACACTCTGTATCTCACACACTCTGTATCTCACACACTCTGTATCTCACACACACTCTGTATCTCACACTCTCTCTGTATCTCACACACACTCTGTATATCTCACACACTCTGTATCTCACACTCTCTCTGTATCTCACACACACTCTGTATATCTCACACTCTCTGTATCTCACACTCTCTCTGTATATCTCACACACTCTGTATATCTCACACACTCTGTATCTCACACACACTCTGTATCTCACACACACTCTGTATCTCACACACACTCTGTATCTCACACACTCTGTATATCTCACACACACTCTGTATATCTCACACACTCTGTATCTCACACACACTCTGTATCTCACACACACTCTGTATCTCACACACTCTGTATATCTCACACACACTCTGTATATCTCACACACACTCTGTATATCTCACACACACTCTGTATATCTCACACACACTCTGTATATCTCACACACACTCTGTATCTCACACACACTCTGTATCTCACACACACTCTGTATCTCACACACACTCTGTATCTCACACACACTCTGTATCTCACACACACTCTGTATCTCACACACACTGTATATCTCACACACTCTGTATATCTCACACACTCTGTATATCTCACACACTCTGTATATCTCACACACTCTGTATATCTCACACACTCTGTATATCTCACACACTCTGTATATCTCACACACTCTGTATATCTCACACACTCTGTATATCTCACACACTCTGTATATCTCACACACACTGTGTATCTCACACACACTCTGTATATCTCACACACACTCTGTATATCTCACACACTCTGTATCTCACACACACTCTGTATCTCACACACACTCTGTATCTCACACACACTCTGTATATCTCACACACACTCTGTATCTCACACACTCTGTATATCTCACACACACTCTGTATATCTCACACACACTCTGTATATCTCACACACACTCTGTATATCTCACACACTCTGTATCTCACACACACTCTGTATCTCACACACACTCTGTATCTCACACACACTCTGTATCTCACACACACTCTGTATCTCACACACACTCTGTATCTCACACACCCTGTATCTCACACACCCTGTATCTCACACACTCTGTATATCTCACACACACTCTGTATATCTCACACACACTCTGTATATCTCACACACACTCTGTATCTCACACACACTCTGTATCTCACACACACTCTGTATCTCACAAACACTCGGTATCTCACACACACTCTGTATCTCACACACCCTGTATCTCACACACTCTGTATATCTCACACACACTCTGTATATCTCACACACACTCTGTATATCTCACACACACTCTGTATATCTCACACACTCTGTATCTCACACACACTCTGTATCTCACACACACTCTGTATCTCACACACACTCTGTATCTCACACACACTCTGTATATCACACACACTCTGTATATCACACACACTCTGTATATCACACACACTCTGTATCTCACACACACTCTGTATATCTCACACACACTCTGTATATCTCACACACTCTGTATCTCACACACACTCTGTATCTCACACACACTCTGTATCTCACACACACTCTGTATCTCACACACACTCTGTATATCTCACACACACTCTGTATCTCACACACACTCTGTATCTCACACACACTCTGTATCTCACACACACTCTGTATCTCACACACACTCTGTATATCTCACACACACTCTGTATATCTCACACACTCTGTATCTCACACACACTCTGTATCTCACACACACTCTGTATCTCACACACACTCTGTATCTCACACACTCTCTGTATCTCACACACACTCTGTATCTCACACACACTCTGTATCTCACACACTCTCTGTATCTCACACACACTCTGTATCTCACACACACTCTGTATCTCACACACACTCTGTATCTCACACTCTCTCTGTATCTCACACACACTCTGTATCTCACACACACTCTGTATCTCACACACACTCTGTATCTCACACACACTCTGTATCTCACACACACTCTGTATCTCACACACACTCTGTATCTCACACACACTCTGTATCTCACACACACTCTGTATCTCACACACACTCTGTATATCACACACACTCTGTATATCACACACACTCTGTATCTCACACACACTCTGTATATCTCACACACACTCTGTATCTCACACACACTCTGTATCTCACACACACTCTGTATATCTCACGCACACTCTGTATCTCACACACACTCTGTATCTCACACACACTCTGTATCTCACACACACTCTGTATATCTCACACACACTCTGTATATCTCACACACACTCTGTATATCTCACACACTCTGTATCTCACACACACTCTGTATCTCACACACACTCTGTATATCTCACACACCCTGTATCTCACACACTCTCTGTATATCTCACACACACTCTGTATCTCACACACACTCTGTATCTCACACACACTCTGTATATCTCACACACACTCTGTATCTCACACACACTCTGTATATCTCACACACACTCTGTATCTCACACACACTCTGTATCTCACACACACTCTGTATATCTCACACAAACACTGTATATCTCACACACACTCTGTATATCTCACACACTCTGTATCTCACACACACTCTGTATCTCACACACTCTCTGTATATCTCACACTCTCTCTGTATCTCACACACACTCTGTATCTCACACACACTCTGTATCTCACACACACTCTGTATCTCACACACACTCTGTATCTCACACACACTCTGTATCTCACACACACTCTGTATCTCACACACACTCTGTATCTCACACACACTCTGTATCTCACACACTCTCTGTATCTCACACACACTCTGTATCTCACACACTCTCTGTATATCTCACACTCTCTCTGTATCTCACACACACTCTGTATCTCACACTCTCTCTGTATCTCACACACACTCTGTATCTCACACACTCTCTGTATATCTCACACACGCTCTGTATCTCACACACTCTCTGTATCTCACACACTCTCTGTATCTCACACACACTCTGTATCTCACACACTCTCTGTATCTCACACACACTCTGTATCTCACACACACTCTGTATCTCACACACTCTCTGTATATCTCACACTCTCTCTGTATCTCACACACACTCTGTATCTCACACTCTCTCTGTATCTCACACACACTCTGTATCTCACACACTCTCTGTATATCTCACACACGCTCTGTATCTCACACACTCTCTGTATCTCACACACACTCTGTATCTCACACTCTCTGTATCTCACACACTCTCTGTATCTCACACACACTCTGTATCTCACACACACTCTGTATCTCACACACACTCTGTATCTCACACACACTCTGTATCTCACACACACTCTGTATCTCACACACACTCTGTATCTCACACACTCTCTGTATCTCACACACACTCTGTATCTCACACACTCTCTGTATATCTCACACTCTCTCTGTATCTCACACACACTCTGTATCTCACACACTCTCTGTATATCTCACACACGCTCTGTATCTCACACACTCTCTGTATCTCACACACTCTCTGTATCTCACACACACTCTGTATCTCACACACTCTCTGTATATCTCACACTCTCTCTGTATCTCACACACACTCTGTATCTCACACTCTCTCTGTATCTCACACACACTCTGTATCTCACACACTCTCTGTATCTCACACACACTCTGTATCTCACACACACTCTGTATCTCACACACACTGTATCTCACACACTCTCTGTATCTCACACTCTCTCTGTATCTCACACACACTCTGTATCTCACACACTCTCTGTATCTCACACACTCTCTGTATCTCACACACTCTCTGTATCTCACACACACTCTGTATCACACACACACTGTATCACACACACTCTGTATCTCACACACACTCTGTATCTCACACACACTCTGTATCTCACACTCTCTCTGTATCTCACACACACTCTGTATCTCACACACTCTCTGTATATCTCACACACGCTCTGTATCTCACACACTCTCTGTATCTCACACACTCTCTGTATCTCACACACACTCTGTATCTCACACACTCTCTGTATATCTCACACTCTCTCTGTATCTCACACACACTCTGTATCTCACACTCTCTCTGTATCTCACACACACTCTGTATCTCACACACTCTCTGTATCTCACACACACTCTGTATCTCACACACACTCTGTATCACACACACACTCTGTAACTCACACACACTCTGTATCTCACACACTCTCTGTATCTCACACACTCTCTGTATCTCACACACACACTGTATCTCACACACACTCTGTATCTCACACACTCTCTGTATCTCACACACTCTCTGTATCTCACACACTCTCTGTATCTCACACACACTCTCTGTATCTCACACTCTCTGTATCACACACACACTCTGTATCTCACACTCTCTGTATCACACACACACTCTGTATCTCACACACACTCTGTATCTCACACACTCTCTGTATCTCACACTCTCTCTGTATCTCACACACACTCTCTGTATCTCACACTCTCTGTATCACACACACACTGTATCACACACACTCTGTATCTCACACACACTCTGTATCTCACACACACTCTGTATCTCACACACACTCTGTATATCACACACACTCTGTATATCACACACACTCTGTATATCACACACACTCTGTATCTCACACACACTCTGTATATCTCACACACACTCTGTATATCTCACACACTCTGTATCTCACACACACTCTGTATCTCACACACACTCTGTATCTCACACACACTCTGTATCTCACACACACTCTGTATATCTCACACACACTCTGTATCTCACACACACTCTGTATCTCACACACACTCTGTATCTCACACACACTCTGTATCTCACACACACTCTGTATATCTCACACACACTCTGTATATCTCACACACTCTGTATCTCACACACACTCTGTATCTCACACACACTCTGTATCTCACACACACTCTGTATCTCACACACTCTCTGTATCTCACACACACTCTGTATCTCACACACACTCTGTATCTCACACACTCTCTGTATCTCACACACACTCTGTATCTCACACACACTCTGTATCTCACACACACTCTGTATCTCACACTCTCTCTGTATCTCACACACACTCTGTATCTCACACACACTCTGTATCTCACACACACTCTGTATCTCACACACACTCTGTATCTCACACACACTCTGTATCTCACACACACTCTGTATCTCACACACACTCTGTATCTCACACACACTCTGTATCTCACACACACTCTGTATATCACACACACTCTGTATATCACACACACTCTGTATCTCACACACACTCTGTATATCTCACACACACTCTGTATCTCACACACACTCTGTATCTCACACACACTCTGTATATCTCACGCACACTCTGTATCTCACACACACTCTGTATCTCACACACACTCTGTATCTCACACACACTCTGTATATCTCACACACACTCTGTATATCTCACACACACTCTGTATATCTCACACACTCTGTATCTCACACACACTCTGTATCTCACACACACTCTGTATATCTCACACACCCTGTATCTCACACACTCTCTGTATATCTCACACACACTCTGTATCTCACACACACTCTGTATCTCACACACACTCTGTATATCTCACACACACTCTGTATCTCACACACACTCTGTATATCTCACACACACTCTGTATCTCACACACACTCTGTATCTCACACACACTCTGTATATCTCACACAAACACTGTATATCTCACACACACTCTGTATATCTCACACACTCTGTATCTCACACACACTCTGTATCTCACACACTCTCTGTATATCTCACACTCTCTCTGTATCTCACACACACTCTGTATCTCACACACACTCTGTATCTCACACACACTCTGTATCTCACACACACTCTGTATCTCACACACACTCTGTATCTCACACACACTCTGTATCTCACACACACTCTGTATCTCACACACACTCTGTATCTCACACACTCTCTGTATCTCACACACACTCTGTATCTCACACACTCTCTGTATATCTCACACTCTCTCTGTATCTCACACACACTCTGTATCTCACACTCTCTCTGTATCTCACACACACTCTGTATCTCACACACTCTCTGTATATCTCACACACGCTCTGTATCTCACACACTCTCTGTATCTCACACACTCTCTGTATCTCACACACACTCTGTATCTCACACACTCTCTGTATCTCACACACACTCTGTATCTCACACACACTCTGTATCTCACACACTCTCTGTATATCTCACACTCTCTCTGTATCTCACACACACTCTGTATCTCACACTCTCTCTGTATCTCACACACACTCTGTATCTCACACACTCTCTGTATATCTCACACACGCTCTGTATCTCACACACTCTCTGTATCTCACACACACTCTGTATCTCACACTCTCTGTATCTCACACACTCTCTGTATCTCACACACACTCTGTATCTCACACACACTCTGTATCTCACACACACTCTGTATCTCACACACACTCTGTATCTCACACACACTCTGTATCTCACACACACTCTGTATCTCACACACTCTCTGTATCTCACACACACTCTGTATCTCACACACTCTCTGTATATCTCACACTCTCTCTGTATCTCACACACACTCTGTATCTCACACACTCTCTGTATATCTCACACACGCTCTGTATCTCACACACTCTCTGTATCTCACACACTCTCTGTATCTCACACACACTCTGTATCTCACACACTCTCTGTATATCTCACACTCTCTCTGTATCTCACACACACTCTGTATCTCACACTCTCTCTGTATCTCACACACACTCTGTATCTCACACACTCTCTGTATCTCACACACACTCTGTATCTCACACACACTCTGTATCTCACACACACTGTATCTCACACACTCTCTGTATCTCACACTCTCTCTGTATCTCACACACACTCTGTATCTCACACACTCTCTGTATCTCACACACTCTCTGTATCTCACACACTCTCTGTATCTCACACACACTCTGTATCACACACACACTGTATCACACACACTCTGTATCTCACACACACTCTGTATCTCACACACACTCTGTATCTCACACTCTCTCTGTATCTCACACACACTCTGTATCTCACACACTCTCTGTATATCTCACACACGCTCTGTATCTCACACACTCTCTGTATCTCACACACTCTCTGTATCTCACACACACTCTGTATCTCACACACTCTCTGTATATCTCACACTCTCTCTGTATCTCACACACACTCTGTATCTCACACTCTCTCTGTATCTCACACACACTCTGTATCTCACACACTCTCTGTATCTCACACACACTCTGTATCTCACACACACTCTGTATCTCACACACACTCTGTATCTCACACACACTCTGTATCTCACACACTCTCTGTATCTCACACTCTCTCTGTATCTCACACACACTCTGTATCTCACACACACTCTGTATCTCACACACTCTCTGTATCTCACACACTCTCTGTATCTCACACACTCTCTGTATCTCACACACACTCTCTGTATCTCACACTCTCTGTATCACACACACACTCTGTATCTCACACTCTCTGTATCACACACACACTCTGTATCTCACACACACTCTGTATCTCACACACTCTCTGTATCTCACACTCTCTCTGTATCTCACACACACTCTCTGTATCTCACACTCTCTGTATCACACACACACTGTATCACACACACTCTGTATCTCACACACACTCTGTATCTCACACACACTCTGTATCTCACACACTCTCTGTATCTCACACACTCTCTGTATCTCACACACTCTCTGTATCACACACACACTGTATCACACACACTCTGTATCTCACACACACTCTGTATCTCACACACACTCTGTATCTCACACACTCTCTGTATCTCACACACTCTCTGTATCTCACACACTCTCTGTATCTCACACACACTCTGTATCTCACACACTCTGTATCTCACACACACTCTGTATCTCACACACTCTGTATATCTCACACACACTCTGTATCTCACACACACTCTGTATCTCACACACTCTGTATCTCACACACACTCTGTATCTCACACACTCTGTATATCTCACGCACTCTGTATCTCACACACACTCTGTATCTCACACACTCTGTATATCTCACACACACTCTGTATCTCACACACACTCTGTATCTCACACACACTCTGTATCTCACACACACTCTGTATCTCACACACACTCTGTATCTCACACACACTCTGTATCTCACACACACTCTCTGTATCTCACACACTCTGTATATCTCACACTCTCTCTGTATCTCACACTCTCTCTGTATCTCACACTCTCTCTGTATCTCACACACTCTGTATCTCACACACACTCTGCATCTCACACACTCTGTATATCTCACACTCTCTCTGTATCTCACACTCTCTCTGTATCTCACACTCTCTCTGTATCACACACACTCTCTGTTCACACACACACTCTGTATCTCACACACACTCTGTATCTCACATTCCCTCACAGCCTGTGGTTGACAGTTGGTCTCCGCGCAGGCGCGGCCCAGGTGGCGGTTGGCCCGTTCCCATGATGCCGCGCGATGGTTAAAATGGCGGCGTTGAAACGGGGACCGGAGCTGGATTGTTCTGATCCGCATTGACTCCTGTGTCGGGAAGGGGTTGGGGGGGGGGGGGGTGGTGGTGGCGGGGTGAGCGGCTGTGGCTCGATCCGGAGTGCGGGATCGGACCGGACCGGATCGGATCGGTGCGGAGCGGAGCGGAGCGGAGTGAGGGAGAGAGGGGAAGAGGGCTGATCAGCGGCTCCGCCATCCGGACCATCCCCCTGGCCGGGATCTGACAGTGAGAGAAATAGAAGCAGCTCCAGCCCCAGCTCCAGCTCCAGCTCCAGCCATGGACTCGGTTATTGGGGAAGACCCGACTTTACCGTTAGATTTTAACGGCAGGTGAGGCGGAGAGTTGAGTGAATTATATTGATGTGTGTGTCTGTGTGTGAGATTATTCAGTGTCTGGGATGGGGCTCGAGGCGGCCGCTCTCCCTGTTTGAATATGGGACCATTATTTTCCTCCTGAAATATCTCTGGACTGTCGGTCCCTGTGTAATTGGGGATTTCACCCCCTTGTCCTGTTAACACCGACCGTCTATTTGCCCGATCAAGCTGGTCTTTGACAACAATGCCTGTCTGTGTCGAGCCCGCACCCCCCCCCCCCCCCCCCCCCCGTTAACGGAAAATCTCTCAGGCGGTTCCTGACTGGACAGATTTCATATTTTAACCCCAACCAGGCGGAGCATCGAGCGACAAAGCTGCACTCGGGACTGGGACTGGGCCATGCGCAATCGCTCCTATTGTATTCCTTGTGTCAAGTCGATAAAATTGACATCCGACTGTTTGTTTGTTTGTAATTTGGGGGACTGATCTTCAGATTGTATTCCCGCTCTTTGTTAACTGCATCCCTCTGTTGGCCCTTAAGGAAAATGCAAACGGTACCGTCTAATTCATAAGCATTTTAATAATAACCTTCTCAATCATGAGAGAGACTTGAGTGTATCTTAAGTTAGTCTGTGTGCTCTGTGATCGAAAACAAAGCTTTATTTCTCGGAAAAATTGACACGTTTTCTTGCAACAGATTGTTTACTATATATATATGTATTAATTTATATTAAATCTTACCCTTCATTGTTATTGAGCATCAAATAGTGCTTGTAGCTTGAGAACCTTTGAGGAAAGTTAAAGTAGATTGCTCTTGCAGCAAAAAGTACAACGTAACAGGAGGGAAGACGCTAGTGTAACTGATAGTAGTTAATGGTATATGTTACCTGCCTTTTGTGGTGAAAGATAATACTTGGTCGCCCTGACAATGCACTATGCTAATTAGTGAACCAGTCCTCAGAAATTGTAGAGATATTTTCAAAGAACCAATTTCACAAATTGCTTTAGAAAAACCATTTATTAGATCTTGAACTTTTTGGTGGGTTGGAGCAGAGTTTTAATTTAGTGTGACTTATAACATCGCATGGTGTACTTTTAACTTGTACATAGACATTAATGTGTTCATGAGATGTGGGTGATGTTGGCAAGGTCACATTTATTTACCATCCCCAGTTGTCCTGAAATTGTGGTCAGTTGGCTTTATAAGCCTCTGTAGTACTTGTGGCGAAGGTGCTTCAACAGGAATGTTGACCCAGCAATGATGAAAGAAGAAACAAAAACAGAATTACCTGGAAAAACACAGCAGGTCTGGCAGCATTGGCGGAGAAGAAGAGTCAACGTTTCGAGTCCTCATGACCCTTCAACACCTGCTGAGTTTTTCCAGGTAATTCTGTTTTTGTTTTGGATTTCCAGCATCTGCACTTTTTTGTTATTATATTGATGAAAGAATGTTGGTGTATGCCCAAGTCAGGGTAATGTCACTTAAAGGAGAACTTGGAGCTTCTGCTGTTTGCATGATATTGCTGTTCTTTTTCTTCTCAGCAGCTGGGATGGTGGAAGCAGAAAAATGTTTTTGTATATGTAAGTCAATATTGTTATTGTGGAATGGTAACGTTATTAACATTATTGGGCTACCAAACCAGAGGTCTGGCCTGATACTCTGGTGACATGAGCTGGGGGAAAATTAGCTTCAATTAATTAATAAATCTGGAATGAAAAGCTAATCACAGTAAGAATAATCATGAAATGACAGGATTGTTGTACCCATCTGATTTACAAATGTCCTTTTAGGGAAGGAAATCTGCTGGCCTTACCTGGTCTGACCTACATGTGACTTCAGACCTACAGCAATGTAGTTCTTCATTACCCTCTAAATGGCCTAGCAAGCCACTCAGTTTCATCAAACTACTGCAGAAATGTTGAATAAGAATAAAACTGGGAGGATAATCTGGCGTTGACCTAGATACCAGAAACAACAAAGGCAGACTTTGCAAAGTCTTTCTCACTAACATCTCAGAACTTGTGCCATAATTTGGAGAGCTGTCCCACAGACAACTCAAGCAATAGCTTCAAAACAAAAATAAAAATACCTGGAAAAATTCAGCAGGTCTGGCAGCATCTGCGGAGAGGAACACAGTTCACGTTTTGACTCCATATGACTCCTCAACAGAACTGAGTAAAAATAGAAGAGAGGTGAAATATAAGTTGATTTAAGGGGGTGGGACAAGTAGAGCTGGATAGAGGGCCAGTGATAGTTGGAGATAGCCAAAAGCTGTCACTGACAAAAGGACAAAGAGGTGTTGAAGGTGGTGATATTATCTGAGGAATGTGCTAATTAAGGGTAGAAAGCAGGTCAAACAAGGTACAGATGGCCCTAGTCGGGGTGGGATGGGGTGAAGGAATCAAAAAAGGCTAAAAGGTAGAGATAAAACAATGGATGGAAATACATTTAAAAATAATGGAAATAGGTGGGAAAAGAAAAATCTATATAAATTATTGCAAAAAAAGGGGGGGAATCGGAAAGGGGGTGGGGATGGAGGAGAGAGTTCATGATCTAAAATTGTTGAACTCAATATTCAGTCCGGAAGGCTGTAAAGTGCCTAGTCGGAAGATGAGGTGCTGTTCCTCCAGTTTGCGTTGAGCTTCACTGGAACATTGCAGCAGGCCAAGGACAGACATGTGGGCATGAGAGCAGGGTGGAGTATTGAAATGGCAAGCGATAGGGAGGTCTGGGTAATGCTTGCGGACAGACCGAAGGTGTTCTGCAAAGGGGTCACCCAGTCTGCATTTGGTCTCTCCAATGTAGGGGAAACCGCATTGGGAGCAACGAATGCAGTAGACTGAATTAAGGGAAATGCAAGTGAAATGCTGCTTCACTTGAAAGGAGTGTTTGGGCCCTTGGACGGTGAGGAGAGAGGAAGTAAAGGGGCAGGTGTTGCACCTTCTTTGGTTGCATGGGAAGCTGCCGTGGGAGGGGGTTGAGGTGTAGGGGGTGATGGAGGAGTGGACCAGGGTTTCCCAGAGGGAACGATCCCTGCAGAATGCCGTCGGGGGGTGAAGGGAAGATGTGTTTAGTGTGGCATCATGCTGGAGTTGGCGGAAATGGCGGAGGATGATCCTTTGAATGGTGGGGTGATAAGTGAGGACAAGGGGGACCCTATCATGTTTCTGGGAGGGAGAGGAAGGTGTGAGGGCGGACGCATGGGAGATGGGTCGGACATGGTTGAAGGCCCTGTCAACCACCGTGGGTGGAAAACCTCGGTTAAGGAAGAAGGAAGACATGTCAGAGGAACTGTTTTTGAAAGTGGCATCATTAGAACAGCTGCGACGGAGGCGAAGGAACTGAGAGAATGGGATGGAGTTCTTACAGGAAGCGGGGTGTGAGGAGCTGTAATAGCTTCATGCAACTACACTAATCAAATCATGCTTCAGAGCCAATGTCTCAGATCCATACATCATCTTCCCTGTCTATGTCTTGCCCTTCTGCTGGGCAGATCCACCAGAGGTGATTTGGTATACAGTTGGGATGGAATGGCCCTGGGAATCCTGAAAATTGACTCTGGACCCCATGAAGTCTCTTGGCATCAGGTCAAACCTGGGCAAGGAAACCTCCTGCTGATTACCACCTACTACCCTCCCTCAGCAGATTAATCAGTATTCCTCCATGTGGAACACATTTGGAAAAAGCAACCAGCATAGCAAGTGCACAGGAAGAACTCTAGGTGAAGGACTTCAATCTCCGTCATCAAGAGCACTTTGGTAGCATCACAACTGACTGTGCTGGTTTGAGTCCTGAAGGACCTTTCTGCCAGGCTGGACCTGCAGCAGGTGATGAGAGAACCAACAAGAGGTAAAAGCCTCACCAATCTACTTGTTGCAGATGTATCTGACCATGACAGTGTTAGTGGGAGTGACCACTGCACAATCATTGTGGCGATGAAGTCCTTTGCACTGACAACACCCTGCAACATGTGTGACACTACCACTGGGCTATATGGGATAAATTCAGAACAGCTCTGACAGTTCAAAACTGGGCAGCCATGAGGCACTGTGGGCCATCAGCAGCAGCAAAATTATATCCAACCATAATGTATAATATCATGGCCTGGCATATCTCTTACGACGATTATCATCAAGTCAGAAGGCCAACCCTGGTTCAGTGAAGAGTGTAGGAGACCATGCTAGGAACAGCAGCAGGCAAATCTAAAAATGAGGTACCAACCTGGTGAAGCTACAACACAGGACTACATGCATAACAGCAGAAGCAACATGCCTTGGACTAAGCAATCCAATAACCAATGTATCAGATTAAAGCTCTGCAGTGCTGCCACATCAGTCATAAATAGTGGTGGACAATTAAACAACTAACCTGAGGAGGAGGCTGCACAAATATCTCCATCATCAGTGAGTTTGCGATCCAGCACATTAATGCAAAAGACAAGGCAGAAGCCGTTGAAACCATCTTCAGCCAGGACTGTAGCATGGATAGTCCATCTCCTGAGGTCACCAGTCTTCAATTGATTCGATTCACTCCATGTGATATTAAGAAACTGTTGAAAACACTGGATACAGCAAAAGACAACATCCTGGCTATAGTACTGAAAACTTGTGTTTAGAACTAGCAGTGACCTTAGCTGTTTTGGAACAACTTGGCTATAACATTGACATTTATCTGACAATGTGGAAAATTGTCATGGTATGTTGTGTCCACAAAAAACAGGACAAATCCAATCTAGCCAGATATCCATCTGTCTACTCTCAGTTTGCAAAGTGATAGTAAAAATAGTAAGAATTGAGAACAAGAGGGCACAAATTTAAGGTGATTGGAAAAAGGAACAATGGACACATGAGAAAAAACATTTTCATGCAGTGAGCAGTTGGGTTCTGGAATGCGCTGCCTGAGTGTGTGGTGGAAGCAGGTTCAATTGAAGCATTCGAAGGGGAATTGGATTATTATCTGAAAAGGAGGAATTTTCAGGGCTACATGGAGAAAGCTGGGGAGTGGCACCAGGTAAATTGTTCCCTCAGAGATCCAGCACAGGCATGACGGACCAAATAGCCTCCTGTAACCATTCTGTAATTCTAACTGTTGCCAACAATGCTAACAGGTGGCACTTATTCCACAACAACCTTCTCACTGCTCATTTTGAGTTCCGCCAGCTCCAAAGCTCATTGCAACCTTGACCCAAACAGAAGCAAAAGAACTGAATTCCAGAGATGAGATGAGTGACTGCCACTGACATCAAGTCATTAAGGAGCCCTAGTAAAATTGAAGTCATTTGAAATCAGGGGAAAACTCCACTAATTGGAGAGCACCAAGCGCAAAGGAAGATGATGGTGATTGTTGGAGGTCAATCACCTTAGCCCCAGGTCATCGGTGCAAGAGTTCCTCAGGGCAGTGTCCTAGGCCCAATCCATTTTCAGCTGCTTCATCAATGACCTCCCCATCTTCATCAAAAGGTCAGAAATGGGGATATTTACTATATTCAGCACCTTTTGTGACTCCTCAGATACTGAAGCAGTCTGTGTCTGTATGCAGCAAGACCTGGACAACATTCAGGTTTGGGCTGAAAAGTGGCAAGTAATATTCACACCACACAAGTGCCAGGCAATGACCATCTCCAACAAGAGAGAATCTAAACATCACCCCTTTCTCATTCAATGGTATTTCCATTGCCGAATCCCCTACGATCAATGTCCAGGAGCTTGTCATTGACTAGTAACTTAACTGGACATGCCATTATAAATATAGTGGCTACAAGGAAACATTTAGAGGCTGGGACTTGTACATCAAGTAATTCACCTCCTGACTCTCCAAAGCTTGGCCGCCACCCACAAGGCACAAGTCAGGAGTATGACGGAATACTCTCCACTTGCCTGGATGAGTGTAGCGCCAACAACACTCCAGAAGCTTGACATCATCCAAGACAAAGCAGCTGGTTTGATTGGCACAGCACGCTTCATTCATTTACTCACTCCCTTCACCACTGTTGCATAGAGGCAGCAGGGTGTACCATTTACAAGGTGCACTGCAGCAACTTGCCAAGGCTCCTTCGACAACACATTACACACCCTTAACCTCAACAACCTAGAAGGACAAAGGCAATAGATGTATGGGAACGCTTCCCGCCAAGCCCCACACCATCCTAATTTGAAATAATAACATTGTTCCTTCACTGCTAAATCAAAATCCTGGAACTCTCTTCCTAACAGCAGCGTAGGTGTATCTACACTACATGGACTGCAACGGTTCAAGAAAATGGCTCACCACCTTCATGAGCATTTCAGGATGGACAATAAATACTGGCCATGTCGGTGGTGCTTGCATCTCAAGGAAGAATAAAAAAATTCAAATAATTTGCATTTGCTAGATTGCTTTAGATGTTGGGAATTATGTGAAGCTTTTGCCTATGGCAGTTTTTATTTGTTCCTGAGAGATAAGTGACACTAGCAATGCAGGATTTATTTTGTTGCTCAAGCGTGGAATTTGAGATACTTTGGCTTGCTACACTAAGCTGCTATACTTATGCATGTCGTCATCAGACTTTCACCCACAAAGTTTGGCTGACATTCACAATGATAAAGCAAATTCTATAAGCAGACTGAAGGAAATCAAAACCTATGCCTGTATGCATGGTGTAAGTGCAGTAATGGGACTACAAATTGTCGCTTTTAAAATCTAAAAGCTTGCGTTTTACATAATGCACTTTGTGACCTCAGTGTCGAGTTTTGACATTTATCGTTGTTGTGAAAGAAACACAGCATCCAATTTGTGCACTGCAATGCACCACAAAAATGAAATAAATGACCAGTTTTAATTACATAGGTTAAAATTATTGGCCAGGATCCACTTCTGTTCTTTAAATAGTGCCATGGGATCGTTTACATCCATCTGAAAAAGATAGACGTGGCCTCAGTATAACATCTCAATCAACCATTTTTTTTAACCTTTTTTATTCTTTTGTGGGATGTGTGCCTCACTGGCAAGGCCAGCGCCTGTTGTCCATACCTAATTGCCCTTGAATTGATTGGCTTGCTAGACCATTTCAGAGGGCAGTTAAGAGCCACACCACATTGCTGTCACCATTGCTGAAACTAGCTTTCAATTCCAGCTTATTTAGTTGAATTTAAATTCCACCAGCTGCCGTGGTGCAATTTGAACCCTTATCCCTAGAGTGTTAGCCTGGGTCTCTAGGTTACTTGTCCAGTGACATTACCATTACACCACCATCTCCCCTGACTGCACTGAAACATCAGCCTAGATTATGTTCCTTTGTGTTTGGCATGGGGCTTGAACCCATTACCACCTGACTCAGATAAGTGTGCTACCACCGAGCCAAAGCTGACATTTTACCTATGGTTTAATCTAAAGGAGATCACATGGGATTTCCATGACATCCTGCTGCCTACTAGGAAAGGTGGCAAATGCCACACTGTGTGTCTATGTTCAGGCTAAACTTTTATAGAAAGCAGTTCGGAAACAGCCAGATGCTAGTACCATAAGTACCTTGGCACAATAAAGGTATAATTCTTTACAGAAGTTTAATGTCCATTTGGGAATACCTTTCTTATCTTGGTAAAACTGCCCTTTGTAGATTTCCTAACTTAATATCACATATAAGTACTATGAATCCTGTGTAAATTTTGAAGAATAGATGACCTCACTTAATCCAGGATTTGCATATCAATTTATGCTCTAACTGTGTTCAGTCTGATTTAGCATCGAGAACAATATACTTGTCTTGGATGGACCACAATTTCCTTTAGCTAAACATTGGAATGACTGACAACTTTTGAGTTTTGTACCCTTGACTTCTTTCCCTGATTGGGCTGAAGTAGACAAACAGGTGTCCTGTTTGACTCTGAGTTGAGCTTCCAGCCCCACTTCCTCCTCATCACAAAGACTAACCCTAATGTTTCCCACCATTTGGCTTTATCTCAGCTGATAAGCTGCTGAAACTCTCATTCATGCTTTTCATCTTCAGACTTGGCTGTTTCAGTGCTCTCCTGCCTGTCCTCCATCCTTTGACTCTTCCTATGTATCATCCACTTTAAATTTTGCTCAGCTGTAGCTAAAGCTATGCCCTTGTTTGTGACCACTGCCAGCTCTACAAGCTTGCTTTGTTATGGGATATTTTTTCTACATTGAAGGCACTGTGGAAATACAAATCGTTGTTCTGGATTGTCATAAATGCTCTTACCAACAGCAAGTCTGTACAACAATCTCTGTATTTTGTATAATGTATAACCTGAGGAAAGCAGGTTGATGATCCCTCATCAGATCACTTAGAGCATTTTATGAATGTTCCCTTGTATAATATTATCATTACTTCATTACTGATTCATTCATTTTACTTTATGCCTCTATTTATAAAACCTGAAATTAGTCTTTTTATGCTGTTGCCGTGTGCATTTTGAAACCTAAGCTTTGTAATTCAGAAGGTGGAAATTTTGAATGTGCTTTACTGTATTATTCACACCTCCTACAGCTGAAGAGGTATTTTTATGCATTCATGATGGTACTGCAAGCACACAGCCAGAGGCTTTACTGTAGGATTAATTCCCATATACTAAATTAACTGCGCAACTAGAAAAACTCATCTAATGTGTTTATATAGTTTGTGAAATTCTTGTGTAGGGAAAATGATTGCAACCTTTCAAGATGCTATATGTGACATAGACCCAGCTTTGTTTCTGTCTTTTGTCTGCACAGGTAAACTAAATTACATTTTGGTATTGCTTGTTATAGTTGTCTTGGCTATAATTTTTTTAATGAAAAATTTGCTTATACATTCCAGCTCCAATGTCTCTAAACTGCCAGATATCACTGTTGCTGCAGCCAACAGTCCTGTCAAAGAAAATTCCCTTGGTAGGTACATTGTTTTGATTTAATTTCACCTTCATAGATGGTTACCTGTAGTCTATCCTTAGCCATTGCTGGCAATTAACTCTCTCTCCTACCTCGGTGTTTCTTAATGTAGTCCACAAAGTTCAAACGTGGATCAGTAATTGCTCTGTTCAATCTGTACCCTGCCTGCTGTAGCAGGCTGGCACCATGTTTCCATGATAATCATTTGGTAAACTACTTCAGTGCAGTAGACTTGTCTTTATATTTCCTAGTTTATAGTGAAGAGCAAGATTTTTTTTCTGTCCACTAGCTCCACAAATAGCCTGCAGTCCTTGGTGCTTTTGCCTACTGATGGCAATGGGGATGTCTGCAACTTGTACTCCATGCAGTCATGACAGAAAATATTCCTTACTAGCAAATGAAATTATACTGGAAATCTTGAAGCCAAATGCGTTTTGAAGTATTTAACAAAATGTTAATCAATTCCTGTAAAAGGCAAATCCAGTTTAGAATCTATTATTCAACTTCAGTTTGTTACAATTTATGGCTTCATCTCTCCAAACTTTTTTTTAAAAATTCTGACCCGTGTGAGAGATGGAAACCCCTTTAGGACTGTGGATTATTGTGGACCTATGGGCAGAATTTTGCTCTTGTTGGATGGGCCTGGGAGTGGCCGTGAAGCTAACTGCCACCCGTGTTCGAGCCCCGACATATATTTCATGCGGCTGGCCAATTAACGGCCAGCCAGTGTGAAATGCACACTGCAGCACTCTGAGCTGCCGGGGTGGGGGCAGGAGGAGCATGGAAGTGTACACATGCGTTGGGGTGTGCAGAATAAAAGCTCCCTGAGGCACAGTGCTTCCTCAGGGAGCTGAAGATTTTTAACAATAAAAACAAACATTAAAAATAATGAAAATATGTCCACTCATGTAGCTCTGTCACATGGGCAGGGACATGTTAAACATAAGTGTTAAAAGTTTTAAATTTTCTTTTTAATCACTGGTCAAAACCTCATCCTGCTCGTGGGTGAGGTTTCGCCAAAAATGCAAAGGCCACTTAGCCTTTTCGCACACCTGCCAACTGAACGGTTGGATGGGCAGCAAAAAGTTCAAGTCAGTTGGTTGCTTAAGGGCCTTAATAAGCCAATTAATTAATGCCAGGCACGGTTCCAACTCCCGCACTTGTCCACCGACTGAAATATCGTGCGTCATTTTACGCTCATTCGGATCAGGTGCTCGCCCGCCTGACGAGCGCAATATTCTGGCCTATATGTAATATTGCTAACCTTTTTTATAGGCACTTTTATATTATGTTGAATAATAATTATAATGACATTGTTTAACTTTTAATAGGAACAAGCAGTATTTCTGTAACTTCACAAACAAAAATAAAATTGTGTTGTAGTTTTGCTTTCTACATTGGATTAAATCATTTAATGGTGCTACATACTCTGCAGCCTATCTGAGTAGCAAGAAGATTTATCAACTAAAAGGTTGAATAGATACCTTTTTATAAACTTCTGCATGTTATTCTTGAAATGTATTTGCATTTTTAAAAAAAATATATTTTTGTCCAGCTCTTTAATAGGTTTGTGCTTTAAATAGAGATGCAATAATATTCAGTTGTATCACTCTTTTACCAGTAGATCCCCTAGTTTTTTGGAAACCTATTTGCATAAAGTTGGTCTAGACATCAGCTTTAACTAAAATACAGGCAGACCAGCTACACTCTGTTTGCATATTTTTCCTCCCACACGGTAGAAAGATGTAATCAATCATATTTGTCTTGTTTCAGTACTGAAGGGCTGTTGACTCTGGGTACAGTTCCAATCCTTTGTTTTATCCTTCACTATGACAACCTTATTTGGACATTTTCACTTAATCTTTTTGTCTTAATTTTCAGTGCTCCCGAATATTACTAGTGGGAAATTGTCTCCAGTTCGTGCTCGTACCATGAAAGAATTTGAAACGGTAGGTTAGAAACCAGTTGTATGTAAATATTACTTTAACATCTCAGAAAAGATTAATTCTAATCACCAGTAATCTTCTTCAAACTACATTAGAACTGCACCAATTCCAGAAGTGTTCCTTCCTTGAATAAAATCCCGAGATGTTTTTTTTTCTTCCATACTTTTAATACTTATAAATCATCAGTATTTATTGATGTGAATGAAGTAAAGGACAGATGCCATTGCAGTTCAACTGATATATTTGATTCATGAGATTTTCATATCATAACTCTTCAGATATGTTTTTCTTTATATTGTCAATTATTCTCCAACTTGGTGTACACTTATGTTCATTTTCAAATGAATTTGGACTATTTTTCCAAAAGGAAAATTTTGACCTTTGACCCTTCTTTGCTCCAACAAAATCTACTATCTTCCAGAAATCCTAGGAAAAATATCTGAATTGCACAATGGACTTATGAGTTATTGTAGTCAAAGGGTACTGCCCTACCATTAAGAGTCTCAAAATATATTTGCACTTTTTTTTTCCTCCACTTCCCTTCATTCTCTAGCTTAGGGACTTTCCTTCACACTTATTGGGTTGAATGAATCCCTGCGCCACCCTGTGTTGTAAGATGGGTAATAAAAAACCTTTCTTGGGTAAAATCAGTTTAAAATAGAAGCAAAACTCCTGATGATGCTTTTGTAGCACTATTCGAAATCTTGCAAATAAATTGAGTATATTAAGCATTTGTGATGTCTTTTTTTGGTTGCTTATTGCATAGCAAATACCGTAATTCTTAGAATGTTGAGAATTAATGGCAATTGAGGGTCTGGACGTTTAACATTCTGTAACTTATCAGAAAATGAAAAAGTAATGCAGCTTGTTGAAGAGCACTCAATTGTAAGCTGCTCAGAACTGCATTATATAGCCCTACTTGAAGAATCTAATTTATGTTCCTTTCTCAAATTGTGCATTTTTCAAAAAAATCTTTATTTAGAAATGAAACACTTAAGAAACTTCAGTGTCTGATTGTCCAGTTGAAGATTCCTGGGAAGAAAGTTTATTATCCCAGTCAGAAATCTCTTAAATTTAAGGTCTGATTAATTAAGCTTGTTGTTTACAATCTGGCTTGATTTATATAACTGGGTTAGAAAATACTGATCAGGAGGTGGATTTTCAAAAAGCTAACTAGATTGGGGACTTGTATGTCTGCTCTTTTAAAGGGAGGAAATTAATTACAGCTGAGCAGTTCCGTCTGGTCACTTTTTGCTGGCTTATGAAGAAGGGTTCTTTTGTGTTTTGCTGAAACAACTGAACCATTACTGAGTTAATCTTAAAAAGATGTTTTGAGTTTAAGATTCTCCTGGTTCACATATATATTTGTCAGTCTGTACTTGGTGTGTGCCTTTCAATAGCTACGTACCTTAACACTCAGCAGTGAATAGTTGAAATTGCCTGGCTCAATCCAGCAAAAGCTTCTTGGCAGCATTGATAGTCAAGCCTTTGGGCCATGTAGCTAAAGGTAAAGAAAGCACTGAACTGGGAGAATAGCTTCATTTAGTGTTAATCAACAATGAGGCCACATAATTGCTAAACAGGGTGATAATGTGATGTCATTCTTTATTGATATCAAAACTGTTCTGATTTTTTAAAAAAATAGCTTTTAACTTACTAAATGACTTCTTAATGGATGCAGATAACATCAAAAGCTTATGGGAAGAATTTTTCAGTCAGCGAGCAGGGCTGGGGCCTGCTCGCCAACATGTAAATAGACATGCGGTGACGTCGGGCATGCATCCCAACGTCATGGCGCGTCATTCAGCCTTTCAGTTCGGCGGGCCTATTAAGGACATTTAAATGTCAATTAAAGTTATTAGCTGAGCTGCCCATCCAACCCAGGCGGCCTTCGCATTTTTCATGGAACCTCATCCACGGGCGGGATGAGGTTCCATGAAGGGGTTATAAATTAAATACATTTTTTCATTAATGTTCCTTGACATGTCCCAGCTCATGCATGCACAGAAGAGTGCAGGCCCCAACTCAGTGAATTCTACCCCCACTCACCCTGTACAGGGAGCGCACAGCACTTCTGGGCGCACGTCCAGAAGAGTTTTATTGTCCAAAGCTTTGGTACATTTTAAATTTATTTAATTAATATTAAATTGATGCTTCTAGTTCTTCATTTAATAGTTCCTTTGTTGCCTGGCCTTAATCCCTTACTTCCACAGTACAATTCCCTAGATTCTTCTGGCTCTACGTATGCAGACAATCAGAACACTGGGGTAAGGGATGTATAACCAGGAAGGGGAAACTTTCCTTGTGCCTTATGGTTCACACTTGACTCTGTTTTCCACCACAGTTACCCAGCTAAGTATATATTTCAGGGCTTGCTTTGTTGCTGCAGCAGTGCCAACTGTCTCATGGAAAACAACCAAACTGATGAGATCAGATGGTATGGAGTACAATACTGTACTGTCTCCATGTTTTGTATCTCGAATGCTGGTTAATTGTATTTGTATCTGATTTTGTTTTTGCTTATATTTGTCAGCTTGTACTTGATTAAAATCAGTGCAAGGAATTTTGGGACAGTGTTTGGCATGAGGTTTTATGACTTATACTTGCGTAAGGTTATGTAAAATTGCAGTTTAGGAGAGGAAGAAATGAATTTGCTTCTCAAAGTAAAACCCTTTGGTTATTGAAATTAACAGATACAGCAAAGTAGTTACGAACAATATGATATAAATACAGAATTAAATAATGCGCAGGTGATGCGCTGTTTCACCTTTTGACTGCTTCTCTGTTGCCAGGCTGCTTGTTCAATGTCAAGTCTTGTATATGATGCAATTGTTATCCAGTTGAACAATGGGACAACCATTGTCTTTGACCTCCACTACAACCTCTATATTCTTGCCACTGATTTTAGCCCCCATCATTATTTTCAGTTAAACTTGACTATTTGCAACAATGGCATCCTGTTCAAACCTGAGCTGAGCTTCCAGCACCATGTCCTCTCTATCACAAAGATTGTCGACTGATGCTGCCCTGTCCAGCCTCCTGTGTCCTGTACCATATCCCATAGGTGCTGCCCATGCACTGCCTCTGTCCATGCTGACCTACATTGACTCCCAGCCCCTAATGCATCAAACGTAAAATTGTCACCTTTTTTTAAGTCCCATCATGGACTTCCCCCTTGCTATTTCCAACCACTTTTAGCCCCCCACCTCCATGAATTCTATTCCTCTGACTCTGGCCTATACACTTTCCCTGGCTTTCTATCTCTGTCTCCTTTTTAAGACTCTCCTTAAAACCTACATCTGAAAACATCTCTTATCTTGTCCATTGCTTACTGTCCATTTATTATTTTTTTTTAGTTACACTCCTGAAGGGGCATTATTCAACTTTAAAGGTACTATGTAAATGTAAGTTGTTGAACTATAACTAGGCTATTATTTACGTTTATATAACCCCTTCTTAAAATGAGAAAGCCTCCCAAGGCACTTTGAAAAGTAACATGAAATGCCTGGATGTATGTTCCTTTTGAGTCTCAGTTATGGGTGGCGTATTTAAGAAGGGGAATTGGGGAACAGATGAGAGTTTTTTTTTAGAAATGTGTATCTCAAATGATCCTTGTCTGAAATGGAATAAAGTTGTTGTTTTATTTGGAGTTTAAAAAAAAATCAATTCAGTTTAGTGGCTCATAATTCAATCTGGTCGATCAAATCATAAAATAGCAAGGTGGGGGGGTGGAATAAATTGAATATCCCAGCTGTATTTATTAGGGTACTGGCCAGAATGGATCATTGCAGCAAAGGATCTTCTGAAATCCAACTGTTTTTATTTTAGGGATGAAATTGGACAATGTTGCAATATCCATGTACTACTTGTTATCTTTCAACTACATAGTGAGCTGGAAATTCTATCCACATATCTTAAACGCTCTCAGAATAGATTTCAAACTTGGAGGAGGCCCCCTGCACTCAATGTCCCCATTTAAAATAGGCAATCACTTTTTTAAAGCAGCCAAGAAGCGAAAACCATTTTCATTATCATCAATTCCCAAGTTATGTCTTAAATGCTTCATTTATTTTGTCCAGGAAGAGCTGTGCTTATTTATGTTTGCACCTCTGTTCTTGCTTGAGTGCACTGAAGAATGATAAATAAGGTATTTGAATAAAGCTACTGTAGTTGCTTTGCATGCAGTCTTGTTTGGTTTCTTCAATATTGATCAACAGTGTGTAAAACAGGACATAAGAATGTGAGAACTTGAATCGATACTTCTGTTGGTTTACAGCTTCGTGGTGCATTTATTCTACAACCATTCCCCAACCTGGGAACAAAAAGCAAGAATTGTTGTGTATAACCTAATTGAGTAGATAAAGTAATAAGACAGAGCATTAGGATTCAGAGAAGCATTTTATTTCCTGATTAAATTGAGATGCTGACTCCAGGTGTGAGAGAGCGAGTGTGTTAGTTATATGGACCATTGCATATAGTGATTTGCATGAATACATCCATTATGAAAGGTTGAGACAGTGCCTCCTCCTGCCCTTTCCTCTTTTTCCTTTTTGCTGCCTTTTCAGGAAGAGAGTTCCAAAGTCTCACAACTTTGAGAAAAAAATTTCACCACATTCCCATTTTAAATGGGCGACCCCCTATTTTTAAGCAGTGACCCCTAGTTCTAGATCCTCCTACAAGAGGAAACATCCTCTCCACATCCACCCTGCAAGATCTTATATGCTTCAATCAAGTCGCCTCTTACTCTTCTAAACTCCAACGGATACAAGCCTAGCTTGTCCCAATCTATCCTTGTAAGACAACCCACCCATTCCAGGTATTAGTCTGGTAAACATTCTCTGCCTTCTCTGAATTGCTTCCAATTCATTTACAGCCTTCCTTAAATAAGGTGACCCAAACTGTACACAGTACTCCAGATGTGGTCTCACTAGTGCTCTGTATAACTGAAGCATAACCTTCCAACTTTTGCATTCAATTCCCCTCGCAATAAGTGAAAACATCCAATTAGCTTTCTTAATAACTTGCTGTACCTGCATACTAGCCTTTTGTGATTCATGCACCAAGACACCCAGATCGCTCTGCAACTCAGAGCTCTGCAGTCTCTCACCATTTAGATAATATGCTTCTCTTTTTACCTTCCTGCCAAAATGGACAATTTCACATTTTCCCACATTATACTCTATTTGCCAGATCTTTGCCCACTCACTGAACCTATCCATATCTTTTTGTAGCCTCCTTATGTCCTCTTCACAACTTACTTTCCTACCTATCTTTGTTATCAGCAAATTTGGCAACCAGCCCATCCATCCCATCATCCAAATCATTTATATAAATTGTAATCAGTGCAGGTCCCAGCACTGATCCCTGTGGCACACCACTCGTTATATCTTGCCAACCTGAAAAAGACCCTTTATGCCTTCTCCCTGCTACCTGTTAGCCAACCCATCATCTATTGGTCTTATGGCCAGTTAGCTTAACATCTGTCATTGGGAAAATGTTAGAGTCTATTATAAAGAATGTAATAGCAGAGCATTTAGAAATGCATAATATGATTAAGCAGAGTCAACATGGCTTCATGAAGGGGAAATCATGCCTGACAAATTTATTAGAATTCTTTGGGGAGGTAACAAGCAGAATAAATAAAGAGGAACCGGTAGGTGTAATATATTTGGATTTCCAAAAGGCATTCGATAAGGTACCACATATAAGGCCACTTAATAAGACAAAAGCCCCTGGTGTTGGGGTAGTATATTAGCATGGATAGAGGACTGGCTAACCAATAGAACACAGAGTTGGGATACGGGGGAGCATTTTCAGGATGGCAACATGTAACTTGTGGAGTGCCACGGGGGTCAGTGCTGGGGCCACAACTATTTAATGACTTGGATGAGGGAAGTGAATCTACTATCACCAAGTTTGCGGATGTCACAAAATTAGATGGGAAGGAAAGTGGTGAGGATAACACAAAGAGTCTACAGAGGGATATAGACAGGTTAAGTGAGGGGGCAAAAATGTGGCAGATGAAATATAATGTGGGAAAATGTAAAGCTATGCACTTTGGCAGGAAAGATAGAGGAGCTGAATATTACTTAAATGGGGAAAGACTGAAAAAAACTGCAGCACAGAGGGATTTGGGGGTCCTTGTACATGAATCACAAAAAGCTAGCATATAAGTTCAGCAGGTAATAGGTAAGGCAAATGGAATGTTGGCCTTTATTTCAAAGGAATGGAGTATAAAAATAAGGAATTCTTGCTAAAGCTATACAATGCACTAGTTAGATCACACCTAGAATACTGTGAGCAGTTTTGGTCCCCTTATGTAAGGAAGGATATACAGGCATTGGAGGCAGTCCAGAGAAGGTTCACTCGGTTGATCCCAGGGATGGAGGGATTTTCTTATGAGGAGAGGTTGAGTAGGTTGGGCCTGTACTCATTGGAGTTTAGAAGAATGAGAGGCGACCTTATTGAAACAAATAAGATTCTTAGGGGGCTTGACAGGGTGAGTGCTGAGAGGTTGTTTCCCCTTGTGGGAGAGTCTGGAGCCAGAGGGCATAATCTCAGACTACAGGGGTGCCCATTTAAAACAGATGAGGAGAAATTTCTTCTCTCAGAGGGTAGTATATCTGTGGAACTCTTTACCGCAGAGACCTGTAGAGGCTGGGTCATTATGTATATTCAAGGCTGAGGTAGACAGATTTTTAATCAGTAAGGGAATCAAAGGTTATGGGGAAAAGGCAGGAAAGTGGAGTTGAGGATTATCAGATCAGCCACAATCTCATTGAATGGTGGAGCAGACTCAATGGGCTGAATGGCCTACTTTTGCTCCTACATCTTATGGACCTATCCATGCCAATATGTTACCACCCATACCATGAGCTTTTATTTTACACAATAACCTCTGATGTGACATTTTATCAAATGCCTTCTGGAAATCTAAGTGCAGTACATCCACTGGTTCCCCCATTATCCACAGCACATGTTACTTTCTCAAAGAACTCCAATAAGTTGGTCAAACATGATTACCCTTTCACCAAACCATGTTGACTCTGCCTGATTACCTTGAACTTGTCCAAATGCCCTGCTTTAACTTATTTAATACTATCTTCTAATGTTTTCCTTATGACAGATATTAAACTAACTGACCTGTAGTTCCCTGCTTCTTGTCTCCCACCCTTTTTGAATAATGGAGTTACATTTGCTATCATCCAATCTAATGGGACCTTCCCCGGACCTAGGGAAACCAATGCATCAACTATCTCTCTAGCTACTTTTTTTAAGACCCTAGGATGAAGCCCATCAAGATGTGGGCACTTGCCAGCCTGCAGCTCCAACAATTTACTCAGGAAAATTACAATCACCAGAGAAATGGCACTGAGTTCCTCTCTCCCTTCCATTTCCTGATTTATAGCTGCTTCTGGGATGTTACTTGAATCCTCTATAGTGAAGACTGATGCAAAATACCTGTTCAATTTATCTGCCATCTCCTTGTTTTCCATTATCAGCTCTCCAGACTCACATTTTCTTTAGGACCAACGCTCATTTTGTTAACTTGTTTATTTTTAAAATACTTATAGAAACTCTTATTATCTGCTTTTATATTTCTGGCTAGCTTTCTCTCGTACTCTAATTTTTCCCTCCTTATTAATCTTTTAGTCATCCTTTGCTGTTCCTTATACTCTGTCCGATCTTCTGACCTTCCACCTGTCTTTGCACAATTGTATAATTTTTCTTTTAAGTTTGACACTACCTTTAACCTTTCTAGTTAACCACAGATGATGTGTCAGGCCTTTGGACTTTTTCTTACTCGTCAGAATGTATCTATTCTGTGTGTTCTGAACTATCCCCTTAAATATTTGCCACTGCATCTCTATCGATCTATCCCTTAACATAATTTG
This sequence comes from Carcharodon carcharias, assembly GCF_017639515.1. Lineage (NCBI taxonomy): Eukaryota > Metazoa > Chordata > Chondrichthyes > Lamniformes > Lamnidae > Carcharodon > Carcharodon carcharias. The sequence goes on along the minus strand of NC_054474.1, from coordinate 176,203,675 downwards.
CCAATTCACTTCAGCTTTGCTCTGCTTTCATGCCCTCATAATTGCCATTATTTAAGTTTTAAAACATGGCCTTAGATCCACTCCTCTCCCTCAAACTGAATGTAAAATTCAATCATATTATGGTTGCTGCTACATAGGGGCACCTAGAAGAGCCATAGTTGAAAAAAATTAGAGCTGGATATATACATTTTTGTGATGGAGGGCATGGAATTAGAAACTATGCTCTGGATCATATAGGGTGCCATGATTGTAAACAGATGAATCAACCTGAGGTACTGGCTGGGGTGAGGGTATGGAATTTGTAGCAGCAGCCAAAGATGAAGGCTTTAGTTGTCCCAGTGTTTGGCTGGAGGAAGTCACAACTCTTCCAAGATTGCTTGTCAGATCTGCAGTCTTGAGGGTCAGTTAAAGGGTTGACAGTTGTGAAGTGAGCATGCATACGGACATGTTACTGTTCCTTGAGGGGGAACACTTACAAGATGAGACCAAGAATGATTACTTTGGGAAGACACTAAGAATGGGGAGAGAAGCCATGGGTGCTCTGGCTAAGGTTGGAGAGATGAGAGTAGAACCAAGTGAAGATAATCCCATGAATCAGGATAGTGGAAAGAGATACCAGAGGTGGGTACTGTGTTCAAGACAGCAGAGCCTCTCTGATTTGTGGCCATCACTTTAGAAATTCATGTTTGAATCCTTCCAATCAGGTTTCCATAGTAGCAGAAATGGCGCTTACCAAATGACATCTAGTTGACTGTGACAAAGGTTAATTGTTCTTCCTCATCCTTCTTGACCTGTCTGTAGCCTTTGTCACATTTGGCCACAAAATTCTACCCCAGCATGTTTCTGCAATCATCCAGCTGGGCGGGACAATACTCAATCTGGTTCCATTCTTACCTATCTAATTGTAGCAAGAATCATTTGCAATGGCTTCTCTTCCCACACATTTATGTCTGTCACCCAAGGATTTTCTTTGGCCCCTTCCTATTTCTTATTTACATGCTGCCCCTCGACAACATCATCCAAAAACACAACATTAGTATTCACGTGTACGCTGACAATGCACAGCTCTACCTTGCCTCCATCTCTCTTCACCTGCAATCTGTCAGGTTGTTTTTCTGACATCTAGTACTGGGTGAGCAGAAATTTCTTCCAGCTACATATAATGAAGACAGAAACCAATGCCTTCACAAGCTCTGTTCCCTAGCAACCAACTCCACCCTCTCCTTGGCAACTGTCTGAGGCTGAACCAGACTGTTTGCAACCTGGGTGTTATGCTTGACCTTGGGTTAAATGTCTTACGACAAATCTGCTAAGACTGCCTAATGTCGCCCAATCCCAGCCTAATGTCGCCCAATCCCAGCCTAATGTCGCCCAATCCCAGCCTAATGTCGCCTAATCCCAGCCTAATGTCACCTAATGTTGCCCAATCCCAGCCTAATGTTGCCCAATCCCAGCCTAATGTTGCCCAATCCCAGCCTAATGTTGCCCAATCCCAGCCTAGTGTCGCCCAATCCCAACCTTGCCTCTGCTGCTGAAGTCCTCGGCCATGTCTTTGTTACCCCCCCCCCCCGCCCAGGTTTGACTATTCTTGTGCACTCTTGGCTGCCCTCCTTAGTTCTATCCTCTGCAAACCTGAGGTCATTCAAAACGCAGCTGCTCATGTGCTAAGTAGTGTTCATCCATTTGCCTTGTGCTCGCTGACATACATTGACTCCAGGTTAAGCAATGCCTCAATTCTAAAATCCTCACCTTTTGCCTTCAAATCCCTCCTTGGTCTCACCCCTATCTGTCTCTGATTTCCACCAGGATCCACCCTACTGTCTTCCCTCATTACCACATTACCTAACCTCCCCACCTAGAATCTCTGCATCATCTAATTCTGGCCTCTTGAGCATTCCAGATTTTGTTCATGTCGTTATTGCTGGTCATGCCTTCAGCTGCCTGGGCCCTGAGTTCTGGATTTTCCTCTTCCAATCTCCTCATTTTTCCTCATTTAAGAGGTTCTTTAAAACATAAGTTTTCGACCAAGTTTTTGGTCATCTGCCCTAAGGTCTTTATGTGGCACGGCATCAAATTTTGTTTTAAACTTTGTAAATGCCTTAGGACATTTTATGTTAATGATAAAGCATCACTGTCTCAAAGAAGATTGTTCGTTTGTTGGGACCACTTTTGATGTTGTGGAAGGGTTTCCATTGTCACTGACCGATTCTCTCCAAGCACAGAATCAAAGTGATGGTGACTCTTTTTGCAGCTTACTATCTCCCCAATAATCCTGTGCTGCAAGTCATTATCTTTCTGCCATCCTCTAGCTTGGCATCTATCCCAGATCTGATAGTTCTAACTCTCCATCTACACAGTGTCTTTTAACTGCTTTACCCTCCCTAATCCCATTTTCTTACAGATGTGCTATTGTTTCTCGTCACCTTATATGACTAACACCCACCCCTTCCATTTGGCCCATTAGTGTAGCCCCACTCTGATTAATGGAGATATGGAGCCAACATGTAAAAATGTTACGCCTACATAAAAGATATAATGAGTCAATATGTTGAGATATTACTCCTACACAAAGATACAAAGAGCACATGTCTATCTTGCAGCATCTTTTTTCCTTTCAGTTTTTCCTAGTGTTCCCACTGGGTAGAGTAACTTCTGAGATCTGAACAGATCTGGAGTCTGTTGTTGAGAGACCGACTCACTCCCCTAACCTGTGCAACATTCTCACTTTAACACATTTCTTAATGGAGCGTTTATACTATCCTTTGTCCATGGAACTTGGCCCAGGTACTTGTAATTGGCGGTGATTCTTGAGGTTATGAGCATTAAAATTGAGACATTGCTTAACAGTTTACTGTATATGCCATGGATATTGGGCTAAACATAAGATTCAATCTATTAGATGTATAGCTTAGTGGAGTTGATGTTGATCTTTGCTTCATCAATCTGAATGACCCACGCATATTGAACGTCAGCTGATTTTTGCTCCTTTTGATACAGCTGTTTGCTTCAGAACCCAGTTAAGCCTTGATTACTGAGCTTATAAGTATTTAATAAAGCTTTACAACTTTACTTTCTCTCTTATTCACTGTGTATAGGCGCCTTAAATTTCTTTTCAAATCACATCTTCCCCAAGGGAGATGGCGGCCCTAGTGGCAATGATGCTGAGCTAGTAATCCAGAGGCCCGGGCTAATGCTGTAGGACATGGATTCAAATCTCACCATGACAACTTGTGGAATTTGAATTCAGTTAATAAATCTGGAAGCAAAAGCTAATTTCAGTATTGGTAACCATGAAACTATCATCGATTGTCATTAAAAACCTATTTGGTTCACTTTAGGGAAGGAAATCTGCCATTCTTACCTGCTCTGGCAGTCTTACCTACATGTGACTCAGACATTAACTGCCCTCTGAAATGGCCTCATAAGTCATAAGCGATTAGGGATGGGCAACAAATGCTGGCATTGCCAGCGATGCCCACATTCTGTGAAAGAATAAAGGGAAAAAAAAACATGCTTACTGATTTGGGTTACAGATTATATAAATTTACTGTATAAAGTAAAATTTAATAGCTAGAAACAGAGTTTAATATTTTCTTGAAGCAAATTATTAAAGTTAACCAAAGACTGAGAAATACTGCTGAGAGATAATTCGCCAACCATCAATGTTCCTGTAGCCTGAAAGATACCTTGCAGGCTTTGTTTTGTGAGAAATAATGAGTGGGCACAAACCGCAAACAAATTTAAATAATATGCGTGCAACTAAATTTTCAAGGGAACGTTGCTGGCTGCCCAGTGCTCGGATATATCAGAGAGCTTGCCACGCAGTGAGTGTTAGCTCAGTGCAGAGCATTTAATTCAATTGCAAACCTCTATCACAATGCCACCTACAGGTTTAGCTGGTATTGGCATTTCTAGGTGGGTTTCTGATTGACCCAACTTGATATCAGACATTTTAACATTTTATGACTTTCTCAGCAATTTTAATATACAATATAACAGGGAGACTTACTTATTCAAAAATGTGTCTTTTCACAATAGTGCATGATTTATGTGTGAGCATAATTAACGTGATTGATAAATGTTTCTTTGAAACATTGCTGCAATTAAGCAGTTGCATTTAACTTAATGAGTAATTACTCAACTTGCATCTTTTACAATGAAAGGGTTCCAGGCATCTATTTTGACTAATGAGTGTTTCGCTGATTTTATTTCTGTTTTGTCTGCTTTTTCTCAACACAGTGTCGTATGATCTTAACAATGTAATTGTTGAATGTTTGAGCAAAGGTTCCAGGATACTAATTTAATTTGATTGGCATCCTAGTGAAATGTGATTATAGATGGACTGTAACACTGTCTGCATGACCATTAATGCATAAAAACTTGCCTGAATTTTAATCCGGCACTGAGTGAGTTGTCCTCTTTAATCAGTGTGCTGCAACAATATATTTATACAAACAAGGTTTAGTCAAGGGCTTTCATTCCTACTTTGAATGTAGAATTTTTTAAAAAAAATATTTTTCTTCAAAGAGTTTGTTCACTAACATGCAAATCTAATATCATTAAAAATTTTGCAATTGACTTTTATTGTTTAAATGTGCTGAACAGGAAGGGAAGGAAGACGTTTTTTAAAATTGGATAAGAGTGGAATTAATTGCACATACAAATTACAAGCACTCACTGAACAGTCATGGTGGCTAGACCAACTTTTTTGTCAGTTGCAGAATTTTTATACACTATTTGTTTTTATACTCTTGCCTTTTTTTCAGGATTCCAAATGTAATTTGACCCCACAAGCACCATTTTCACAAACCTGCTGTCTGGCAAACAATTTGTTTTTGTGAAAGAATTGCTTTGATGATTCACAGGATGCTGGTAGCTTTTTAAATATAATTTAACATGACACATAAGGCATTGTGCTGGTTGAAATTGAGAGAGGCCATGGCGAACTGAAAGAAGTGTTGCATAACAGATTGATATTTCCGATTCATAAACACAAGTTATTTTTTACTGATAAAATGAAAATAAAGGTCAAAAAGATATTGGTGCATTGCATGACCAAGGAAAACGGACTAGGCAAGCTTGAGGAATTGGGATTATTGGACCATAGTGGGTTGTAAATGCTTTAAAACGGTAGGGAAATGCAAAGCCTAGTTATAAGGTGAGTCCTTGTCAAGGTACAAGAGAGACTGCATGATGAGTTTTGATTTCAACTCTAGGCTGCTTAGGATGGCATACTTAGAGATTTGAGGGAATAAAAAAAGGAATATGAAAAAAAAGCCACTACTGACAAGAGCTGATTCTGAGCTGAACTTAATCAGAACTCTGGTCTCAACCCAGCAAGCTCAGCTTAAACAACTGAGGATGCAGAAATTGGCACTCAAGTCACAATTTTTTTTTTGGCAAGAGCAAAACCACCTCTACTGTATAAATTTTGAGCTTGAAACATTAGAATGGCTGACCTTTAAAAGCCATGGATGAGACAGAATACGGTTGTTACAATCAGAAAATCATCATTGATTTTGACCAAGAAACTTTTTCTTGGGTAGCTAGTGGGGGAGGTGGAGGTAATTGAAATGAGCAATGGTAGATTTAGGTTTGAGCAGTGATGATGTTTTACAGCACTTAGGAGAGGAAAGGGAAGGGCTAGATATGACTTGCATAGTAGGAGAGGAAAGAGAAGACAGATGAAGAGTGTGTAACAAGGAGCGGGTAATGAATGAAAGCCTGTGTCAGCCAGAATAGCATCTGTTAGGGATGCAAGTTAAAGTGAAAAAATAATCAAACTGAGTAACACACTTCTCAAAGGTCATCTTCATGTGCCAAACGTGAGAGAGTGATTCACATATTGTTGTGTTACAGGGTATTTCTTAAGTGGAGGATCTGAGACAGTGATCAGAAGAGCTTCTTCCCACACTTCCCTTTCCTTGTTATAACTCATAGAAAAGACCCACTGCAGTGGAGTTGTGCTGGGAGTTTCCTTTGGTAGTTGGGCCTCCTGAAATGCTGCCCATGGGTTGAGATTCCTCAATGATTAGGAGGAATCTGTCAACACATGTGGAGTTGAAAGGCAAAGAGCAAGAGAGAAAATTGGACAGAGCTAAGGAACAAAAAGTGGATCAGGAGAGCAAACATGAGGTGCAGAAAGGAAAGATTGTCTGGGGCGGCAGGTGGGGAATAGGATCTGGCAACTTCAGTGCATTGGAACATCTTGTTTGTCCAGAAACAAATATGGACAGATAGTTAATCTGTAACTATTCATGACTGAGAATGTCTAAGTGACCCCTACAGCTTTTAACTGTAGTGAATTAATCTGTAAGGCAGGAGTTCCAAGTACTTGGCTTATATGAAAATACGACTCAGTTGCCATGGAAAGCAAGCAATTATTTTAATTCATGGATGTGGTGGTCGCTGGCAAGGCCAGCATTTATCACCGAATCCTACTTTCCGCTGAGAAGAAGCCTTCTTGAATACAGTTTTGTGGCTTGCGATGCCATTTGCAGAGGGCAGCTAAGAATCAACCACATTGTTATGGGTCTGAAGCCATACAGATCAGATTGGATATGAATGTTAGGTTTCCTTCTCTAAAGGACATTAGTGAACTAGTTGGATTTTTACAGCAATTTCGTAGTTTCATGGCCATCATTGTTACTAGCTTTTATATTTCAATTATATTAACTGATTTTTAATAAGTTTTGTGGGTTTTTAATGGATTTGTGAACTGTTCACACTTTCTTTGATCAAAAAGCTAACTTATTTCCCAAATGGTGACAAATTTGTACAAGGCTGTAAAAAAAAAAGCACAATTATCAATGCTAAAATTTTCATTAAATCCGCCAATTGCCATATTGGAATTTGAATTTATGTCTCTCAACAACTAGTCCAGGTCCCAGGATTACTCATCCAATAACATTACCACTATGCTTGTACTTGTGTTTTGTTTCACTGGATGATGGCTTTGATGTTCGAGACCATTACAGTCTATACTGACATGTATCATTCGTTGATATCTTAGCTGTTGTACTGTAATATTAGAACGTGCTATTTTCCTGGACTAAAGCAGCTACAGGAGAAGGGAGACTCGCTGATCTGAAACCTATGCTCGTAAAAACAATTCAGCTTTTTCTTCCATACTGATTACTTGTAGCATCGATCAACTGCTCTGTAGAAAGAGCTTTAATAAAATTTGTGATTTGAATAATACAACTGATAAATCGCAACTTTTCTTTTGTTCTTGGATTGTACCCAACCTGTATCTGCTTTGTAGTTACTTCGTTTTGAAGTGTTATTCTTATGCATCGTATGTGGTAGCATATTTGTGCTCAATGAAGGATCCACAAATAGAATTGAGATAAATAACTATTGAATCTGTTTTGATGGTGCTGGCTGCGGAAATAGATATTAACCAGAGGACCAGAAGAACACCCTGTCCCTTTTCCATTTTGTCATGGGATCCTTTACATCCACCTGAAAAGGCAGAAGGGACTTTGGTTTAATGAAAGATGATAGTTATGAAAGCATCCCCTCAGCACTGCACTGAAGTGTCAGCCTAAGTTATGAGCTCAAGTAGCAGAATGAAACTTGACATGTGATCTTTCAATTTAGAAGTGAAAGTGCTGCCTCCAGTCAAGGTTGATTGTTGGCAAAATCATTAGGTTGCCCAAAATTAAAACTGCCATTTTCCCCCTACATAACATGGAGGAAATCCCTGTCTCTGCTTGAAAGTACGTGGGTGTTAATAAAACTATAAAGTAGATCCATGTGGTTTTACTTGACTTCTAATTTACACTGTAATTAACTTATATGTACTTTAATTTTATTGTTGATAATTATGTGGAACTACTGTCAAATCATTCCTTCGAGGCTTCCTAGAAAAAGGCTAGTGGGAGGGTTGGGGGCTGTATTTCAGTGGACTGATAGTCCAGATGGCACTTTGTAAATTTAGAAGTTGCTGATACCATTGACATATGTTACTTAGGTTTGTAAAGATTCCTGTTCAACTTTGTGCACGAGCTTGCATTTTTAATTACTATCTTTAGAATGTAGTAACAGGAGAGGACTGTATGGCACATCGAGCCTGCTCTGCCGTTCAATATGATCGTGGCTGATCTTCAGCTTCAACTCCGCTTTCCCACCTCTCCCCATATCCCTTGATTCTCAGCCTTAAATATATTCATTGATGGCACATCCATCACCTTCTGGGATAGAGAATTCCAAATATTCATCATAATTTGAGTGAAGAAATTTCTCCTCATCTCAGCCCTAAATGATTGGCCCCTTATCCTGAGATTGTGTGGCCCCTTGTTCTAAATTCCCCACCCAGGGGAAACATGCTCTCAGTATGTATCCTGTCAAGCTCCTTCATAATCTTGACTGTTTCAGGGAGATCACTTTTCATTCTTCTAAACTTCAGAGAATATAGACCCAATTTACTCAGCCTCTCATCATAGGTTACTCTGTCATCCCAGGGACCAATCCAGTGAACCTTCTCTGTACTGCCCCCATTGCAAGTATATCCTTCCTTAATTATGGAGGAATAAAGGTCAGGATTTTTCAGTCGGCATGCTCTTGGGGGGGGGTGACACACTGAGGGGTAAAATGACGAGTGATGACATCAAATGTGCGTCCCGAATGTCATCGCACAGTTCCACGATATTTCATTCAGTGGGTGTGCACCGGAGTCAGCTGCACACCCGCCAATATGTAAATGGCCTATTGTGGCCATTCAGGGAGTCATTGATGTAATTGTTAACGCTGCCGGTCCAACCTTAAGGTTGGGGGGCAGGCGAAAAGCCCAAGCGGCCTTCGCGTATTTTAGGAAACTTCATCCACGAGCGGGATGAGGTTTCCTAAAGCTTATATTAAATAAACAAATAATTTTTCCGCAAAATCAAAACATGTCCCATCTCATGTGACACAATCGCATGAGGGGACATGTTTAATTGAATTTTACATCCATTTATTTAATAATTACAATAGCCCTTCAATTACCCGAGGCAACTCCATGACTCGGGGAGATTGAAGCGCTGCTTTGTGAAAGAACGTTGGCCCTGAATCTCTCCACCCCCCCCGCTCACAGAAGTAGCGCTGAGCGCTACCGCTTACGTCTTACGCTGGGCAGGCCTTAATTGACCCAGCTGCATAAAATGGCAGCGCAGATGGTGATTGGCTCCGCGACCACCCGCACCCGCCGAGCCTGCCTGCCGCCTGAAAAATTCAGGTCAAAGTTGCATACAGCATTCCATGTATGGTCTCGCCAACACCCAGTACAAATGTAGCAAAGCTTCTTTATTCTTGTACTCCAATCCGCTTGCAATAAAGGCCAACATGCCATTTCAATTCCTAATTGCTTGCTGCACCTGCATGCTAACCGTTTTTGTGTTCCTTGTACAAGTACACCAAAATCTCTTTGAACATCAACACTTATAAGTTTCATGCCTTTTAAAAAAAATTTCTGCTTTTCTATTCTTGCAACCAATGCAAGTAACCCCACATTTCTCTGCATTTTCCTCCATCTGTCATCTTCTTGCTCACTCACTTAACCTGCCTGTATCTTTTGGCAGCCTCTGTGTCCTCCCCACAATTTACATTCCTACCAACTTTATATCGTCGGCAAGCTTATATATATTACTCTCTGTCTTTTCACCTAAGTCATTAATACAGATGGTAAATAACTGAGGCCCCAGCATTGACCTTTGTGGCACTCCGCTAGTCATTGCCTGCCAACTTGAAAATGCTCCATTTATCCCTACTCTCTGTTTGCTGTCTATTAAACAATCCTCTGTTCCCCTTTTTTTGGTTTTTGCAGGATAGTAATTGGTGCTTAAGGATTGGCCAATGCAAGCAGGTCTGAAAAAGTATCTTTAAATAAGTTCAATCCTAAATTATAGAACTTTTTCAGCTGAAATTTGAAATTGCAAACAGTTCAAATGCAGAAAACAGTTACGGTGTTTTTTTTTTGAAGTTTCAGTGCTACTCAGGCTTCAATATGCATCCAGTTGAAGTCAATAAATCATGTTACATCATGTGTACTGTTCTATCGATGACACTGTTCCTGTAAGGAATGCTTCTCATTCTGTAACGAGATTTTAAAAAGGAGATCTCTGAAGGCAAAAACAGAATTACCTGGAAAAACTCAGCAGGTCTGGCAGCATCGGGGGAGAAGAAAAGACTTGACGTTTCGAGTCCTCATGACCCTTCAACAGAACTAGGCAGTTCTGTTGAAGGGTCATGAGGACTTGAAACGTCAACTCTTTTCTTCTCCGCCGATGCTGCCAGACCTGCTGAGTTTTTCCAGGTAATTTTGTTTTTGTTTTGGATTTCCAGCATCCGCAGTTTTTTGTTTTTGGTCTCTGAAGGCTTTGGTTGCTGAATGGTCCAGCATCTTCTCAATGGGTGCACTATTAGAGAGTGTTTGCTAAGTTAAAGCTAACATTTAAATGTCAAGATAAATTTTAGATGGATTGAAAAATGTACTCTATCTGCTGCCATATCGCATTGTCACTTTTTTATCTTGCAGGAAATCACTGAGCTAAAGAAAGAAAACTTTAATCTCAAACTTCGAATCTACTTCCTGGAGGAGCGGATGCAACAGAAGTTTGATTGTGGCAGCGAAGATATTTTTAAGATGGTGAGGGTTAAAATAATGTAGGAACATTTAATGCAAATGATGTGCACACTTACCAATACATGAGGGAGATTTAGTGACTCGTAGTCAGCTTTCAGCAAACAGATCCGTAAAGAAGGTTTTTTTTAAATTTAAAATTACCAATCTGCTGGAGATTGGAAATAAAACCAAAAATGGCTGGAAGCACTCCAGCTTCTATAGAAAAATGTTTCAGATCAGTGATTTTTCATCAGATTCTGGGGGTTGCTAATTGACCAGCCACACACATACCATGGCGACTGGAGCAAGCCAGAAGCTGGGTATATTGTGGCAATTGGCTCACCTGACACCTCCAAAGCCTCCGTCATGCTGGAGCCTGATGGAATCCTCTCCGCTTGCTTTGATGGTTACATTTTTAACAAAACTCAAGAAGCTTGACCCCATCTGGGATAAAACAGGCTGCTTGATTAGCACCACATCCACTAGCTCAAACATTCACTCCCCCATCATTGGCACATAGTGCACACTACAACCACAATCTGCAAGATGGACTGCGTCAGGGTTTCTTTGGCAGCACCTTCCAAATTTGACCCCCAACACTACCTAAAAGGCCAAGAGTCACAGGTGCACGGGTGCACCATCACCTTCAAGTTAAATACTTTATATTGCTGTTCATTCATTGTTGGGTCAAAATATTGGAACTCTCTACTGCACAACATTGTTTAAGTACTGTCACCTCATGGCCTGCAGCAAATCAAGATGGCGACCCACCACCATTTTCTCAGGAGTAACCAGGGATGGGCAAATGAAGGCTTAATATGCTAGCAGCCACACCTCAAAAATAAGAAAAGGAAAAGAATCACTTTTATTAAAAAAAAATGACCTAATTCTACCATCCTGTTCACTTTCATACCATTGCAAACATCATTTTCTTCTCATCCTGGAATTTATTCTAATAATCTAATGCTTGCTGTCTTGCCATTTGTTTGTAACTCAGTTTCCATTCACCCTGTTGCAAGCCTACAGTGACATTCTTCTTGTTTGACTTCATGGCTTTCAACATGCCATTCTTCACCCTGTTGTCTCCTCAGTAGCCTACTTCCTTAAACCAATACTCTCATGGCTTCAGTTCTACCTGTTCTAATACACCTGTGTAAATATCCTGAAAAACTTATTTTCCTATGTCTGCATACTCCTCTACAGTGACCCAAGACATCTGCTTTGGCTTGCTAACACTTCTCATCTATGAGTGGTCCTTGGTGCAAATCTCTGTCCAGGAGGATCAGTTCTATGTATGTCAGCGATGCATAGATTTACCTTTCAATGACCATGCTGTTAAATTACCCGTCTTGTCATTAAGTTGGGAGACTGAATTTCTTGTAGGTTGGTACTTGCAAAAAGCTATCCTGTCTGGTGCCTAGCAGAAACTTCATATTCTAACCCCAATCCTATTTCCCTTCAGTGTCCACTTAAACTAAGTGCAACAATGCACAATCTTTTTCTGTCCCCTCAAGATTCAAACTTCACATCTAGTTCATCACCAAGAGTTGCCTCCAATGCTTATCTTTCACTGCTGCTTAAACCCTTGACTATGTCCTTGTCATTCTAGATCAATGTCCAAATGGCCATTGAGCTGGTTTCCATTTTATTAAACTTCTAACTCACCCAGAATCTCTGGTAACTGTATTATGCACTACACAAAGACCACCTTTCCTAATACTGCACGATATGTTAAAACTGCAGTTGGCTCCCATCATTTTGTGCATTTAATTTCACCTGCTGTACCTCTTGCCACCTCGAAGTTTCTCCTTCACAGCCTAATCTATTACACTGAACTTTTGTCATTCACTTCATTCACCTATTTCCATCCCCCCACCCCCTCCCCTCACATGAGGCCCCCTTTCAGCCCCCCTCTTCCTGAGTTTGACACTGAACTATGAAGTACCTCAGGATGTTTTGCTAAATTAAAAACACTATATATATAAATACAGGTAATTAAAGCTAAATACCAGAATAATGTTTTCTCTATGAAAATATGTGAATTATGACTGAAATAACATTTGAAGCAAATTTCCGAAGTTTTGCATGAACTGATGGCCATAATGCTACTGTTCAAAAAAATTGTGTTCCGTTTGAGTTTATTACTTGTAACCAGACCACTAATCCAATTTTATAAGTTGTAAATTCTTGACATCCTATACATGTATTAAGCATGCATTGATTAGATTTTTGTTTTTAATTTAAATCTCCCCATCATCAAAATGCACAACCCTGGCCAGACTAATGCATTATGCCAGTTTAGATGCAAAGAGGATTCTGATAGGTTCTGGTGTGGTATCACATAATATTGTTAAACGTGCTGGCCATGGAAAGACTTGTGATACTCTGTTTATTGCTACCTTGTATTCATTGTGGAGGAACACAGTTATTGGGTGGGATTTTCCGCACTCCCCCTTCCGCAACCCCCCCCCCCCCCCCCCTTGCTGGGATCTTCCAGTCCCGCTGCAAGTCAATGGATTTCTAGCTTGGGGGTCTCCTCGTCCGCGGCGGTCCCCACCTGAGACGGGGCCCGAAAATCCCGGCCATTGTCTTTAGTCTATTTATTGTCATTTGGGATTGTTTTTTGTAACACATGCACTTCTTCAATTATCTATATATCTTCATTCAGGACAGATAGTGTTTGTTGTCGAGCAAAATTGGAATAAATTGAATATTTTTAATATTCTGAAATAAATCTTAATTTGTTAAAGTAATTCTCTTTACTGAAGGCTAACTTTTATTGGAAGCTGTTGAAGCCAGTTTTAAGACTGTTGATCCTTTTTTTAAAAAATGCTTGAGTAAAACCAGCAGTATTGTGAGCCAGGACATATTGTCCAGCCTGCAGTCTCATAGAAGAGACTGGCTTTGCATTTGTAGAATACTGAAGACATGTGCCTTAAATATTCTGATTGGTTAGCTGCAGCTAAACCATTCCATTTTTCTTATTTATTAGTTAGTGGGCTTTTCTTGTTGTTTTTGCAGAATATTGAACTCAAAGTGGAATTGGAGAGTTTGAAGCGTGAACTAAAGGAGAAACAAGGACTTCTTGTCAAAGCTTCGTAAGTCCTGGTTAAATATTAAATGCATTTTTAAAAGACCTGAGAGCCACTTGGTAAACTTCTAAATCTTTCCCAATCAACATGTATGTTTCAGTTTTTGTGAGTTGAAATAAAAAGTGCTGATTACCCCTTCCCCACTTTTTAAAAAAGTCTCCTTTTCCCTTCTCTCTGAGTACAGTTCCATGACACTGAAACCTTATCCAAATGGTCATTCTTGACACATGAGCCTGCGTACTAATTGTCAGCAGGGTATATTGCTGAGCTATTAGGCCAGGCAGCTTCAGAGGAGAGGGAAACAGAGTTAATGTTTCAGGTCAATGAACATTTTTTTTTCAGATTTCCAGCATCTGCTGTATTTTGCCTTTCTATCAACAATCCCAATTCCCAAATAAGTCGGCACAGACCAGGAATTGAACCCAGGACCTTCTAGTCTCTATTTGTGGTGTATTTCTCCTTGATCCATTTGGGAGCTCAGTAGGTGGATCAGTTTAATTATTAAGAAAAGTAGACAAAAAGTTTTCAAGCCTGAGAAAAACCATCCACGAAGGAATGGTTATTATAATGCAGCAATGGGATGTAGATTTAAATCTGCAACAATATTTGAAAATTTTAAACTTTGGTTCCTGTTGTTCCTAGGCCACTCATCAATATTTATGATACTTCTTGTTTTAGCATTGTGGGAAACCCCTTATTTATATCAAATCAATAATTACACCTGCATGCCAATGATTTAATTGAGGTACTGAACTAGAATTGCGTGTGATTCTCAACTGGGTATTAGAAATGAATTTAAATACAAAACACTTTAATAACTGTAGCTCAACGATTTTTGTTTCAGTTTCTTCATGATGTCAGAATTTTAAAAGCTATTAGGAACTGTTTCAGTTTTAAAAGGAAATGCAAATTTTATCAGAAGGGAATAATCAAAAAGTTAAAGCAGCCAGAAAAGGAAAACTAACAAATGAGCAATTAAAAATTTTGTAATAACTAATTTGCTCCAACGGTGGAACAGTTGCAATTATTCATGCTGTGGCTGAGTGAACGCTGACGGTGGGTTTTCCAGCCACGCCCACCGCCAGGATCATCCGGTCCCACTGAAAATTAATGGACTTCTGGCTGGGCCACCGATTCGCCTGCCTTGGGTTCTGCCATGACGGGGCTGGAAAATCCCGGCCGAAGACTTTTGTGCAACGTACTTCATTTTAGTTGAAGTCTTGAGTATTAATATCTCAAGCATACTGTTCTGAATCACATTGGTTGATTTTTTTCTTTCTGATAATGAAGCCGCAAGTCACAAACTGAACAAACATAAAGAAGTAATACAACAACATATAGCTCCCCTTCAGTAAAAATGCATGTCATAGCGCCTATGCAAGACAGGAAGATAGATGCCAGTCATAGAATGGAGGAATTTAGGAGAAAGTTAAAAGATCAGATTAGAAGTAATTGAAGAAATGACAATATAGGCTTGATGAGGTAGATGTTCAGAGGCTGGTTCCTTTCACTGGAGAGTATAGAACTATGGAGCAGAATCTCAGCAAAGACCATTTCGAACTGAGGTGAGAAATTTTTCCATTTGGAGGCTTGTGAATCTTTGGAATTCTTAACTCCAGATAATCAGTTGTTGAGTATATTCAAGGCTAAGATTATTAGATTTTTAGATTTGAGGAACATGAGGGACCTGGTGGGAAAGTGGAATTGCATTTGAAGATCAGTCATGAGCGTATTAAATGTCAAAGCAGGCTGAGGAGCCATATGGCCTATCCTGTTCCTATTTCTGATGTTCTTATGGAATGTGTTTTAGGGAAATTTTTCAAAGTAGTATGGAGGCTGTAGGATGAAGTTGTTTTGGCATGGATTTCCAGATGGTGGCCTTTGATGTGAAGTGTGGTGTATGGGATATGAGCAATAATCTGAAGTGAGAGGTACGGAGAATCTATGCGGCAAAGTGAAACTGAGGAAGCTTGCTCACATAGAGGGGTTACAGGAGGGTTTTGAAGATGAAAATCCTGAAATTGTTTTGTTGGAGCACAGTGTTATTGGAAGCAATAATTGGAGCACTATTGGAATTCGGTAAATCAAGATCAATTATGTGGGTGAGTGATTGTTCTGACATTTTCAATATCTAGTGGTCCACATACGGAGTAATGCTCCCACTACCCTATAATTTATCAGCTCAGTTCTGATGAGTAGGACTTATGGAGAGAACTTTTTTTTGAATGGTCAACTCTGTTCAAGCCTATTTGGCTCAGTTGTCACACTCATCCCTCTGAGTCTGGAGGTTTTGGTTTCAAGCGGCACTCTTGTGACGCTATTTGAAACGCACTTTGTTGTCCCATTTGTGAGAAAAATTGCAGCTTTTGTTCAACTTTTTGCCTTTCACTAATGATCACTGAATTTGCTCCATGACATGTAGGTATTTGGATATAGCTGACACCTTTTTTCGGTAGAAGAGCGATAATTTTTAAAATACATTTTTATTGTATTTCAGTATTGTTCCGCTAACAATGAATGACAATACTTCTGCTTCTGAAAGGGTTTTCTTTCCTTTCTGTCCAAAATGCTTGCAAACAGTAATTGCTCAACATTTGTAAAACAGAGGAAACTTCTAATAAATGTTTTGCTGTTAATATTAATGCAACAGAAAAGCAGTGGAGAGTTTGGCTGGCAACAATGATGCAGAAATTCAGCGTGTGAAAGATGGAGCCCAGAAAGAGATACTTCAGGTTAAACAGCTCCTCAGTAACCAGATCCAAGTCTTGGAGGAGGTGAATATATTCTTTATTTTATCAATTTGTTTAAACCAATGATCATGTTTGGGTTAACAAGCTTTTTACCTATTTGGCAAGAAACTTTTGGACAAGGTAGTTTGGTAACAGTTTTTTGGCAAATATGGTTTGTTCCATTATGAAATATTGTAGTTGACGCATGCATTGGAAGGTATCTGGATTTAGCACTTAGGGAACCAATTATTGTGGCTAACACTGCCACTACTTTCTCATTGCATTTTCCTCTCTTACTCTGTCATAGTTTTGCTACCCTGGTCTTCATCTTGAGGCATACTTTTAGGGTGGAGCATGCAGTAGATGCAACACTAATTTGTGGATGCGTACATGTACAGGGAGCCTCCCCATGGTGCTGCAGCGCAAATAAATGCAGCCATCCATTATACCCACTCCACGGTCCTGAATTTCTGGGAGGCTTGTTCCAATGTCCTGCAGTAAATTCAGAAGGAGGCTCATGGAAGGTCTGTAAACAGCTAGATACATGTTTAGCTGGGGGTTCTGCTGTCCTTCCACTAAAGTTACAATGGGAGATCGGGTCAAACTCCATGGAAATTTCCCTAAGAAATTAAACTGATTTTGAAAATTGTTTCACTGGGCTATCATCCCCATCGGCCAATAGAATTTCCATTTTCCTTTATGCTCTATAATATGTGAAAATATATTTTTTTGGTGGCTGGAAAAGGGAAATGGGTATTGAAAATGTCCTACTGAAAATTTACAGGAATAAAATCATTTTTCCCCTTTCATGCAATTAGGATGTTAAAACTACCCAGGAAGAATTGGAAAAGATGGCTGCTATTGCAGAGCAGGAGAAGATTCGGAGTATCAGCCTGGAGAAGCAGATTCTAACAATTAACAAACAGAACCGTATGGGATCACCTTTACCCCCAGAGCAGACCAAGAACCGCACAGAGACTGAACAGTCAGTTTTCTTTTAGTTTTAGTTTTCTGATGTCAAAACATTCTTAAAAAGAGACCAGATTTTTTAGAAAATCTTTCACAGGATAGGGGTGTCACTGGCTAGGCCAGCATTTGTTGCCTAAACCTAATTGCCCTTGAGAAGGTGGTGGTGAGCTGCCTTCTTGAATCGCTGCAGTCCATGTGGTGTAGGTACACCCACTTTGCTGTTAGGAAGGGAGTTCCAGGATTTTGACCCAGCGACAGTGAAGGAATGGCAATATAGTTCAAGTCAGCATGGTGTGTGGTTTGGAGGGGAACTTACAGATGGTGGTGTTCCCATGCATCTGCTGCCCTTGGCCTTCTAGGTGGTAGAGGTCACGGGTTTGGAAGGTGCTGTCGAAGGAGTCGTAGTGAGTTGCTACAGTGCATTTTGTAGATGGTACACACTGCTGCCACTATGTGTTGGTGGTGGACGGAGTGAATGTTGAAGGTGGTGGAAGGGGTGCCAATCAAGTGGGCTACTTTGTCCTGGATGATATTGGAGTGACACTCATCCAGGTATGTGGAGAGTATTCCATCACACTCCTGACTTGAGCCTTGTAGATGATGGACAGGCTTGGGGGAAGTCAGGACATGAGTCACTTGCTGCAGCATTCCCAGCCTCTTAACCTGCTCTCATAGCCACAGTGTTTATATGTGTAGTCCAGGTCAGTTTCTGGTCAATGGTAACCCCCAGGATATTGATAGTAGGGGATTCAGCGATGGTAATGCCATTGAATGTCAAGGGGAGATGGTTGGATTCTCTCTTGTTGGAGATAATCATTGCCTGGCACTTGGGTGGTATGAATGTTACTTGCCATTTGTCAGCCCAGACCTGATTGTTATCCAGGTCTTGCTGCATATGAGCAAGGACTTCTTCATTAACTGAGGAGTCATGAATGGTGCTGAACATTGCGCAGTCATCAGCGAAAATCCCCACTTCTGACCTTATGATGGAGAGAAGGTCATTGATGAAGCAACTGCAGATGGTCAGGCCTAGGAAACTACCCTGAGGAACTCCAGCAGTGTTGTTCTGGAACTGAGATGATTGACCTCCAACAACCACAACCATCTTCCTTTGTGCTGGGTGTGACTCCAACCAGTGGAGTTTTCCCCCGATTCCCATTGACTCCGTTTTGTTAGGGCTCCTTGATGCTGTACCCGGTCAATTACATTATGAAAGGGAGGTAGTCTTTAAGTTATGAAGAGGATGGATCAGTTTACATTATAAACGAGGGGGGTTAAAGTACATTATGAAGGGGAAGATAATTTTTACTGTGAATGTTGGAGTTAGTTCACACAATAAAGGAGAGGGAACATATTACTATAAAGGATCATGAAAGATAACATGCAGGTACAGGAGAAACAGCAAGAAATTAGGAAAGCAAATGTTTTGTTGGCCTTTATTACATGGGGATTGGAGTATAAGAGTAAAAAAGTCTTACTGTGGTTATCCAGCATGGATTTGATGTGCTGAATAGTTGCCTTCTGTACCATATTGACTGACTTTTTTCATTGTCTTAATTAGTTTAATTGTTGCAGTGTTTGAATTCCAATATATTGCCAGTTTTTTCTAAGAAAATACACTTTTGCATCCGAGTTTACAAAAAATTGTTGCCTCTTTAACTTACGTCTCCCAAGTGTCAGTATTTAATAAGGAAAAGCTGATGCATGACATGTGCGGTAATTGTAATATTCTGTTCAAAGCAAAATTTCCAGAAAATGATGAAGCTAATCAATAGCTTCAATATTCAATAAATTCAGAGCTTAAGAATATCTGACAATTTTCACTCACACTTTTAATGTCGGGATTTAGCTTTGTGGAATACCAGGTAAAGGTGTGCTAATATTTTTTAGGCTAATTGATCAGCTAAATGAGACTATAAAGAGCAAAGACGTTCTTATTAATCAGCTTCAAAATGAAAAGGCAAAGATGCAGGACAGTCATGTGAATCCTTCAGAAAAGATCCAGGAACTCACTGAGGCACTTCTGAAGAAAGCTGGTGAATCTGAAGTAGGTGATGTCTTAATACTTTTTTTTTTACTAACTCCAATATTAATACAATATAAAGAATAGATTCCAATGTGGCAATTACTTGATTTTTCAAAATTAGATTTATGTTTCAACCTGAGTATCATAAGTTGTGATTTTCTATTTCTGTCCTCTCTGCATAATTTTCTGTGCATTTGCCTTAATAGACATGGATAGAAGACTGGCAATTACAGAAACAGTGGCTTTCTCTGAACACTAAATACAATCTTAACATGTAAAGAGTGGTAATTGTTTTTGGATTGAAAGAAGGGTTGTTTTAGGACTCTCTGCACGGCCTTCTTGAAGGAAGGATTACTCTTCTTGAACCTGATATTTTAGCTGAGGAGACATGTTACAATGTTTGTATTAAATTAATATTGACTCCCTAACTCTAGGTTTGCAAAGTAAAATAAGAGAGCTTGATTTTATTCCTCCTCGAAATTGGGAGTGAGGCCAGGGACTTGAATTAGTACCTGTGTCTTTCACCACTAGTCATGTTCCTGACATCTGCCCACGCTATTTGGAGGTTGCACTGAACTGTTGCCAAGACGTCTCTTCAATGAGAGAGAGGAAATCTGGGAGATGAAACTTCCTAGCACATGCTAGCACATTATTTGGAAGTAAAGTTGTATGAAGCTTCGGAGGCTTGCTCCTGTCGGAGGTTTCCTGTATGAAATGAGGACTAATTTGGAACATAGAGGAAGGGGATCCCTAAAGTGGGGGAACCACTTGAAAGTTAATGCTGGTATTTTACTGTTAACTTTCAGGATGATCCACTCGAAGTTAGGTAGGAAGAAGTACATGTACAACAGATGTCAGGTAGAAAATACAATGGAGAATTGGACTGAATACAGAAAGACTAGAGGGGAAGTGAAAAAACTAAGAAGAGCAGGGAGAGAGCATGAAAAGAGACTGGAAGCTAACATAAAAGGGAATCCCAAGATCTTCTATAAGCATATAAATATTAAAACGGTGGTAAAAGAAAGAATAGAGCCTTGCATGTGGAGGCAGGAGAAATCACGGAGGTATTAAACAAGTACTTTGCATCTGTCCTTACAAAGGAAGAAGATGCTACCCAGGCCGAGGTGAGAGAGGAGGTAACTGGTACACTAGAAGAATTTACAATTGAGAAGGAGGCAGTGTTAGAAAGGCTATCTTTACTTAAAACAGATGAAGTACCAGGACTGGATGAGATGCATTCAGCGATTCTGAGGGAAGTGAGTGGAAATTGCAGAGGCACTAGTGATAATCTTACAATCTTCCTTGACACAGGAGTAGTGCCAGAGGACTGAAGAATTGTGAATGTAACACCATTGTTCAGCCACAGTCCAGTCAGTTTAACTTCAGTGATAGGGAAACTTCTGGAAACTATTGTTCGGGACAAAATCACTAGTCACATAGACAAGTGCAGGATAATTAAGGAAAACCAGCATGGATTCATTAAGGGAAATCATGTTTAACTAACTTGCTGGAGTTTTTTGAAGTAACAGAGAAGGTTGATAAGGGCAACATTGTGATGGATATGTATTTTCAAAAGTCATTTGATACAATGCCACACAACAGACTTGTGAGCAAAATTCTAGCTCATGGAATAAAAGGCAAAGTGGATAAGAAATTGGCTGAGTGACCATAAACAGGGTAGTGATAAATGGTTGTTTTTCAGATTGGAGGAAGGTTTGTAGTGAGGTTCCCCAGAGGTCAGTGTTGGGACCCTTGCTCTTTCTGATATATGTTAATGACCTAAACTGTAGTGTTCAGGACATGATTTCAAAATTTGCAGACCATATGAAGATTGGAAATGTTGTCAGCTGTGATGGGGATAGTCTTGGACTTCAAAAGGACATAGACATGTTGGTGAATTGGGCAGACAAGTGACAGCTGAGATTAAATTCAGAGGAGTATGAGGTGATTCATTTTGGCAGGAAGAATATGGAGAGACAGTATAAAATAAAGGGAGAAACTCCAAAGGAGGTGTAGGAGCAAAAGGGCCTCGGTGCGTATGTACATAAATCTTTGAAGATGGCAGGGCATGTTGAGAGAGCAGTTAATAAAGCATACAGTACCTTAGGCTTTATTAACAGGGGCACTGAGCACTAAATTAAGGAGGTCATGTTGAATTAGGCCTCACCTGGAGTCCTGCATCCAGTTTTTGTGCGCGATACTTGAAGAATGATGTGAAGGCATTGGAGAGAGTAGAGAGGAGATTCACAGGAATAATTCCCGGAATGAAGAACTGAAGCTATGAGGAAAGTTTGAGAGGTTGGGACTGTTTTGCTTGGAGAAAAGAAGGCTGAGACAAGACTTGGTAGAGGTATTCAAGAACCTGAGGGGTATGGACAGGGTAAATAGTGAAAAACTGTTCCCACTGAAGAGAGCATCAAGAACTAGAGGGAACAGATTCAAAATAATTGGCAAAAGGAGTAATAGTGATATGAGGAAAAATGTTTTCACCCGGGGGTGGTTGGAGTCTGGAATGAACTTCTTGAGAGGGTGGTAGGGGCAAATTTGATCAAGGTATTCAAAAGGGAATTGGATTAATATCTGAAAAGAGAGAATGTGCAAGATTGTGGGGATAAGGCAGGGGAGTGGGACTAGGTAGAATGCTCTTTCAGAGAGCCAGTGCAGACTCAATGGACCAAATGGCCTCCTTCTGAACTGTAAAGATTCTGAGGTTTTAGACCACAAATTACTATTTTCAGGAATATATTCTTATAACGAGTTATGCATTGTTATGCATGTTTGAGCTTACTTTGTGCCTGTGGTGAGGTGTCCTATGCCTTTAAGCCAGTGGCTTTAAGCAAATGTGCTGCATGGCTCCCCAAATCTTCAATCTCTTTTTGCTGCAATATTTAAGGAAGCCACCAGAGACATGCCTGCAGGCATCAACATTAGGTTACATTCAGGGAAGTTCTTCAGTCTCTCCAGATGTGTGCCTCTGGCAAAACCACAGAGGCAGTAATCAGAGGGCTTCTGTATGCAGATGACCAAGGCCTATATGCCCACAACAAGGAAGACATCCAGACTGTTTCAAATAAATTTTTGAGTGCTACCAAAAACAACTTATCTCCAAATCAGTGTCTGCAAGACCGAGGTTATGTTTTAGCCAGCGCTAGGCACATGCTATAAAGCACCAGACCTAACTGTTGATGGCAGTAACATCTCAAGGCTTTAGAAAAATTCTCATGCATAGTAACATGCTCTTTAGCGATGTCACTGTTGATGAAGATATCAGTGCACAAATACAGAAAACAAGCTCTGCCTAGGGCTGACTCCATGATCATGCCTGGAAGCAGTGTGGCATTAAGCTGAAGACTAAAATCAAACTTTACGAAACCATTGCCCTTATTACTGTGCTGTACAGCACAGAATCCCAGATCTGTTACAGACGCCACATCAAAGCTCTGGATACTTTCACCAAAGGCACCTGAGGACCATCATGAGAATTTGATGGTAGGACAAAAATCACAAACAATGCCTGGGCTCAACATCATGGAGACCACCCTCCAAAAACTCTGTTAAGATGGGCAGCCATGTCTCCTGCATGGATGACTACAGGATCCCAAGCAGATCTTCTAAGAGAGCAGCCACAGGGCAAACAATATCAAGGTGGTCAGTTTAAACCTAAAACTTATGAATTGCAGACTATCTCTCTTGGGAAAACACTGCAGTTGACTGGCCCATGTGGAGGCAAGCACTGAAATTTGGTTCAGCACACTTCAAGGACCATCTATGCCAAACTTACAACATTCAGCCTGCCCAGAGGAAGGCCATCTGCAGAAGTTCCCTAAGCACAGACAATGACAACGTGAACTGCCAGTTCTGTGGATGAACATGCGGATCCCACATCAGACTCCTCAGTCATGAGAGGATGATAAAATCACTTACAACTTGGAGATACTCGAATAATGAGGAATCTACCATCATATGTAGTATATGGTACAGAATATAGTCGGATGTCACTAATATTGCCTGCTGGAGCTGAGTCACTGGTGCTGGGAAGCCTCTGTTCACTCTGAGGTTTTAGTACATTAAGCTCCCACTTGGTTTCCAGAGCAGGGAATTTTTCACCATATCCAACTAAAATTAGTAGAGATTACTTTGGAAGGAGGAGGCCCTATTATAATTCAGTATTCTTTTGATTTATTGTTGTTTTGCTTTGTATAAGTCGAAGTTGTGATTGTGATATTTATGCTGCTGATCATTCAGTAATATGGAATTTTTAAAAGTCTTTGAAATACTTTCATTTGTTAACATAAAACAGTAAACTGATCAAATGGAAAATGTGCTTAGTTTGATTTAGAAAGATTTTGTGTTAGATTTTGTATGCTATTTTATTACGCTGCATTGTGATTTAGATACAAAACCAGAAGCAACATGTACATTCATTAATAGAAATTCAAGTCAGCATGACCAAAGTCAACTTTCAGATTTATATGTTACCAATTAGCTTAATGCATTGGTGAATAACTAACTTTTGCTTGATAGAAATAGTGAAATGAATTATTGCAGATAACATTCACATGCTATATTAGAGTTTTAAGTTTTACCAGCATTAAATAATATTATATACCTCATTTTCCTTCCTTAATCAGGCCCTTCGAGGTGAACTAGGAAATGAGAGAAATCGCTTTGAAAAGGAAATGCAGGTAATTGTATCTTATGTATATTTTATCAAGTACAAAGAAAACTTAATTTTTAGTTTGCAGTTCACTATGCCATCACATGGGTTATCTGTACTTTTATGTGTCTATGGTAGGTCCTGTAGCTCAGAATGGAACTGGAATTGCTTTATTTCTGCATTTTGAGTGATGTCGCTGCTCAGGGTCTTGCTTCCCTCTCAATTATGTTTATCCATTTTTAAAACTGATCAGGCACAATTGTCTGGCAAGTGACTTTTGACTTTTAGCTAGTGCTTGTTCAAATGGGAAATTTCCAGGAACTGGGCCAAATAAAAAAAAGAGTGAGTGAAATTCCCCTTTGTACATTTCATTTAACAACAACTTTGCTAGCTACTAGAATTTCCGGGGGTCTTCTATTTCAGAGATGTTTCTTCAGTCTCTGACGCCAACTGGTTATCCATGAATGAACTGTGATACTTGAGTGGAAATGATTATAGCTAAGAAGTGTTGGAATAACGTTTACTTGCTTTAAAAGTTTTATTTCTTGGAATGAGCTGCACATTGCTGTTGCCTTTACATCGTATACCTTTGCTGTGTAAGATATCATGAGAAACTATGATACAGTAGGCGTTTTGGCTCCTGCAATAAAATGTTCAAATTAGTGAAAAGTTGCAATTCCATTTGTTATTACACACTATACAAACTTGGAACTTAAATATTATCTCTGTCCCTACAAGAACTACCGAAAAAAATTGCCTGAACTCCAGGATAATTTAAAGACCAACAATCAAGAGGGGGTCTCCCATTGTTGAATTAGCAGTAAGAGAAATCACTGTCAGGCTTGTCTGTCTGCTCCACTGCTAGTTAGTTGCTTTCTAGAAATATTTTGCCTACTCACTGTGATTATCTTCTGTTATGCTTAGTAGAGATATAATCGAAAAAAATCTCTTGTAAATTCTTGAAACTATAGAAACACAGCAAGGTTTTCAAACTTTTTTCAATACTGTCATCTAGCTTTAGCATGCAACATGCTTGATAACTTACCTGGCATCCAATTATCCACTGCTGTTGTTGCAGGGTTACAGCTGCTTTCAGGTTCTGCATAAAACAGGCATTAAACTGTGGTTTTAGGTTTTGACATTAGATGTGATTCTATTATTGAGACAGATTATCTTCTGTGTTTAAATGCTCTTCATTCTCCTTGAAAGGCTGATGCCTTGCAGCTGTATTGCATAAGAAATCTGTAAACTACCCTCAACAGAACTTTTTAATCTGATATATGCTAAGTGCTTATGTGTGTTAATTGCATTTTTTCCCCTGCACACCACTTACTTTTCTGCCTGGTTTACTATCTGCCTATTTAGATATTGTTTATTTAAAAACGGGCTGATTTGTTTACCCCCCCCCCCCCCCACCCCAGTAGCCTAGTGTATAAATATGTCACAAAACAGCAGCAGACCATTCACACCTGGGTGAGCCAGCTGGCTGGTTGGAGAAGCCAAAGGAAAATCAGCTACCTGGGACAGTATGGGGGTCGTGGAAAGATCACTTTTCTAGAGCGCATGTGTCTGTCTGCTACTCAGTGATTCCTGCTGGGAATACATACACGTAGGTGCTTGTTAAGAATAGTGGCAGTGCCCCTCGTAGCCAAATGAATCACCAAATTCACATATGAAACCACTTGAGAGCTGCCAGAGCACATGCATCCATTCTTCCAGGATAAGTTATCATCTTTAGTTTCTTCCACCCTCTGCTATTCTACCTTTTATAGTCTTAGGTTCACTTTTTGAAATTCCCTATTTACTTTAGGGAATGTGATTATTTTTTACATGCAGAAATACCCGCATCATCCACCACCACCACCACCACCACCACCACCACCACCACACACCGCCCCCCCCCCCCCCCCCCGCCACCTGCAGCTCACCATCCGCAACAACGAGGAGTTCTGCTGGGAGGGGCCATCATAGCCCAGGGTGGGGTCCCAACATCCAGGCTGTGCTGCTGCCCAAGAAAACCGGCCACCCCAGCAAGGTTTACGCCTGAAGGGGCGAGATCGGAATCAGATCAATAATCAAAGCTGGAAAAGTATTTAAAAAAAAAACACCAGGCTTATATTTAATTCTTTGCATCCACTGTGCACTGTGCAAACCTAAAGAGCTTCTTGGTTATTCACATTGGCACCAGGGCTCATAAAGCTTGTAGACATCTGGCAGAGGTGTCGTACCACTGATGCAATGCATGTTTATTGCTCGTTTA
Source organism: Carcharodon carcharias (assembly GCF_017639515.1). Classification (NCBI taxonomy): domain Eukaryota; kingdom Metazoa; phylum Chordata; class Chondrichthyes; order Lamniformes; family Lamnidae; genus Carcharodon; species Carcharodon carcharias. The sequence goes on along the minus strand of NC_054474.1, from coordinate 176,177,339 downwards.
CTAGTAACAAACTGTTGAAAACATGGAAACCAAACAAAATATAGCATGCAAGTCAGCATTCTGCACTGTGTTATCTGTGCATTTAAACTTTGTTTCATTTCTTGTTTTTAGGGTTTTATGGTCGTGAGTTATTTTAAATTTCATTTAAAACAACATTGGTTTCTGCATAATCTGAAATAATGAGTTATTTCAATCTACTCCACATACCCAGACAGTCTAGCTGAGAAGACAGGGAGAACAAAATCTTACAGCTGCCTTGCTACCCTGTCAGTTTTCTCATTGTCTGTGTACTTATCCTGTTTATTGCAAGACTGTACCAGGCAACCTTGATTTGCAGGGGGAGTGTTAAAAAACTGGCTTTTTAAAAGAAAAGATTTTTCAGTATTGAATCAGATCTGAATGAAGGAGCATATCTAAGAAATAAATGCCAAGTACAAAAATTAAGTACAAAATTAAGCTTCGATTTAGAAATGATTTAAGCAGTTTCTCGGAAATGATTTGCATAGGCACACCAAAAATTGCTCGTAAGTTTGGTTTACTGTTAAGTAGTTCGACAATGTGGTTGGAGGAGAGAACTTGTAACCACACGCAGTTGTTAGTTTTGCAGTTCTTGTGTGAAAGACTGTTCAGGGACACAGTTGGAGATCTGGAGTGGACATTTGTATTTGTGATGAAACAGCTAGAGTGAGCTTTCCAATCTGGCAGGCCGTGGGCATTCTTGCAGAGGAAGTTACGAAACCGGGGATTAAGTCATCGTGTTAATCATGTAGAATAGTGGCTGGCTTTTTTTTTTGAAGACTGCAGAATAGAAAGCAGAAATGCAAAACAAAAAGCAGAACAAATGGAAATTCCGATAAGAAGTAAAGATTTTAGACCAATAGATGTCAATTATCTGCGTGCAGAGGCCCAGTCTGAGAGTGAAGAAAAGTTAATGAAGATCCTGAATCTGGGGTGAAAATTATTCTACACTGTGTGCTTGTGTTTATGGCTTCCTAGAATATTTGACTATTCTATTTTGAAAATTGGCAATATGTTGGCAAAGAAGATTTATTCAATGTAGTCCTGTCTGTCGCATGTGTGATGCAAGCTGTTCACTGACGACTATACTGAGAACAGGAAACTAAAGTAGCATGCAGATGTTTGTGGGCTAAAATAGGAAGACAGCCTAGTTTGACAAAAGTCGACATCTTGAAAATGCCTTTTTAAGAAAAAAGCCCCTTGCAAGCATAGGACCACGAGGATAGGAGCACAAATCAACAACTACCAAACGGCTGAACTTGCACTTCCTAAAATATTTGTTGTTGTGCACTGAACAAAAAGAGAATCAGAAACTTACTGGAAGGCTGGGATTAGAGTTTGGTCTGTAATCTATGCTGGTTCACACTGAAGCAATAAGAGTACTTCAGTAAATGCACTGTTCTGGTGACCCATGTTTGTCACTTCAGTTTACTTTGTGAAGTAGTGAGCTGACGGAAGTTTTCGCAGGACAGCAGTAATTGAACAGTTCAGCCACAGGCTGTGGTGAACTACAGTGGAAAAAATCGTATCTCATCGAGGAGAAGACGAACGACAGCAGTCTGTAATGCTACTTGACTAAAGGTTGTGCTTCCTGTATCTTGCTCTTTCATGTTGGGATTGTTATTGAAATGAGGATTCGTCTTCACAGAATGGTAACAAAACATCAGTGCAAACTTGATATGTTCCAACCAGCAAAGAGGTGACTTTTGGAAGAATTGGTAGTCAGAGGTATCTGTTTGAAAAGCTTATGAAAGGCTAATGACGATACTGCCTCATCACTGAAAAGCTGCAGTTGATCACCATAGCAACTCTTGACAGAGCTGCAACTGGCCCCTTTTTTGAAATTTTATGTGATGGAGCAGAATCAGAAAATGTGAATGAAGAGCTTTGCGCTATTTGAAGTCGGTAACTCAATCAGTATTCTACAATTCAAGGACGGCATGGTGAGCGGTTTTGCTTAGAAGAAGCTCAGAGTTTAATTTCTGAAAATGAAAGATCTTTGTCGCATGTGTGCCAGTGATCTCCAAGGAAATCAGCGACGCTGGATTTTCCACACCTCTAGCAAAAGAAGATTGCAGATTGTTCTTTCTTATGTATTGGGTTATACCATTAGCCGTGATGGCCAAGGAGAGTTCTTATGCAGTAAATGTGCCTTTATGTTGGAAAAGGTATTGGAATATGACATTGTTATTGCTCGTGTTAAGACTGTTGCCAGTGCGAGACTGCAGATGTTAACGGCAGAGAAAGAACAATTAATTCAATGTATAGTGTATTTGTATTTTCAGTGTAATGAAAAATCTAAAATTTCCCAATGTAAAGAACGCATCTCTACTCGGGGTGTGAATCAATTTTCTTTACAATACAGCATGCTTCTACAAGATGAATCTGTTGTATCTGAATTCTGGATGCCAGGAAGGAGCAACAAAAAAAGCTTGCGCTGCTCAAACTGCTGGCGCACTTTCAGTGGTGGGCACAGGACAAGAACATGCCTCTGCTCTGAGTCAGTGCGAGTAGCAGGTTTATTCTGTGACTTAGTCTGTTCCACCCCTAGACGGACCATGCGGAGTGGATTAACAGGAAATGTACACCAAATTCCGTTAAGCAGCCAATCACGGAGTATGTGCTTTGATTTAGACCAGAGAAGACCTACCATTGCAAGGAAGCTGGCCAATCGTGCCCGTTCAAGACAGTCAGCTTGTACAGACGATCTGGAAAATGAATCAATGCCAACATTAAATTCAACCAGGATTGATTGGATGACTGATGAATCTGAGGATATTCAGCCGAAATCCATGTTTGATTGTAGAGTGACAACTGAAAATTGTGCCTTAATGAGACAATGTATTGCTAATGCAATTCAGGAAATTAGGGATATTGAATACAAATCAGTGCCTTCCTTGTCGAAAAGCAAAATACCAAAACGTGTGAAATTTTCTGCAAGGAGACCAACGTCAGGATGTAGCATTGCGATGGCCCTGCAAGAAACCGATAACCTTAATGGTGCAAAACCTGTACAAACGATTTGGGTGGACCTAGAAGATGATTGTCCTTCTTTAAAAACTGAGGTAGTTGATGCCAGTAGCGTTACACCTGTCTGTCTGTCTGTCTGGGTCTGCCCAAATTTGTATCTAAAATTTAGCTGCTACTCATTTGACATGTCAATATTAAGACTGGCATATGTGGACATATCCAGTTCAGTTGACAGAAGCCTGTCAACATTTAGAAATTAAAATGCTTATGTAAACACATATTGGGAATTTCAAAAATAAGCTCTTATCTTTGTTGGGTGTTGAGTATCAGACCTCTGACCTATAGTTCCTTTCCATTCCTTGCCAGCCGGTTCTTCCACTCTCTTGGCCTCCTCCACCTCAAACCCTGTTCCTCTGAACAATCGTCAGTTTCTAGCCTCAAGCTGCCTGTGCTCCATATAATCTAATTTACCATTTTGCAGCCTTGACATATGCTGAGAAGGCTCTCCCATTGTTCTCAAATGTTCCCAGTCTTCTGTGCTTTGTACATGGCCTTTTCTCCCCTTAAGTGTCTCTACTGGCTCTTCCGTTGTTCTCAATCACAGCCTTCTTTGCCCCACTCAGCTGCCCATTTGTCTTTTGCATAGTTTTCAAATCTCATGCTACCCATTCTCCTCTTTAAGTTTTTTTTTCTCTTACCTACATCACTCTTCTATTTAACTTTTTGGTGTGTCTGTGACACCAATGGAAAATATTAGACTGGCACAAATAACCCTCAAAAATACTCATATAAATCGGTAACATCAGTATAGACAAACTTCATCCCATAAAGGTCACAAGCACATTAGCTAACAGGGAACGGAGTAGCCATAAATGGGTCTTTTTCTGGTTAGCAGGATGTAATGAGTGGTGTGCCACAGGGATCAGTGCCTGATTTTACAATTTATATGAATGACTTGGATGAAGGGACAGGTGGTATGGTTGCCAAATTTGCTGATGACACAAAGGTAGGTAGGAAAGTAAGTTATGAAGTGGATGCACAGAGGCTACAAAGTGACATAGATAAGTTAAGAGAGTGGGCAAAGACCTGGCAAACGGAATATAATGTGGATTAATGTGAAATAGTCCATTTTGGCAGGAAGAATAAAAAAGAAGCATATTATCTAAATGGTGGGAGATTGCAGAGCTCTGAGATTCGGAAGGATCTGGGTGTCCTAGTACATGGGCAGAATCTTCGGGTTGGCGAGTGGGGCCTGCCTACGTGTAAAATGACACACGGTGGCATCAGGCGTGCGTCCCAATGTCACTGCGCGTCATTCTGATTCTCGGAGTTGGCTGCGCGTCTGCCAAACTGTCAAATGACCTATTAAAGCCATTTAAAAACTAATTAAAGTAATTAATTGAGTTGCCCATCCAACCTTAAGGTTGTCGGGCAGGCGAAGAGCCCAGGCGGCCTTCACATTTATCATGAAACCTCATCCACAGGCGGGATGAGGCTTCGTGAAGGGTTTCTAAATTAAATAAATTTTTTTATTGAAATTCATTGACATGTTCCAGCTCATGTGACACTGTCTTAAATTTTTTTTCTTTATTAAAATTTTTTTTAAATCACACTAATCTCCCTGAGGCAGCTCTGTGCCTCCGGGAGATTTCTGCACTCTTTTGCGCACATGCATAAAAGAGCGCAGGTCCCGACTCCTCCTACTCCCCCCGCCTGCACAGGGAGCGCTCAGCGCTTCTGGGTGTGCCCAGTATGCAGGTACAGTAAGTAATTAGGAAAGCTTGTAGAATGTTATTGTTTATTGCGAGGGGAATTGAATACAAGAGTAAGGAGGTTATGCTTCAGTTGTACAGGGCACTGGTGAGGCCACATCTGGAGTACTGTGTATAGTCATGGTCTCCTTATTTAAGGAAAGATGTAAATGTGTTAGAAGCAGTTCAGAGAAGGTTTATTAAACTAATACCAGGAATAGGTGGATTCTGTTGTGAGGAAAGGTTGGACAGGTTAGGTTTATATCCACTAGGGTTTAGAAGAGTAAGAGGTGACTTGATCAAAACCTTTAAGATCCTGAGGGGTCTTGACAGATGTGGAGAGGATGTTTCCTCAATTGGGAGAATCTAGAACTACAGGTCACAGTTTAAAAATAAGGTGTCGTTCACTTAAGACGGATGAGGAGAACTTTTTTCTCTCAGCGTTGTGAGTCTTTGGAACTCTCTTCCTCAGAAGGCAGTAGAAGCCAGGGCCTTTGAATATTTTTAAGGCAAAGCTTGATAGATTCTTGATTAACAATTGGTGAAAGGTTATTGGGGGTAGGTGGGAGGTTACAATCAGATCTAATTGAATGGTGGAGCAGGCCTGAAGGGCCAGGTGGCCTACTCCTGCTCCTAGCTCATATGTTTGTATGTTCACACAAATTTCTCCAGACAAACTTCATAAGATAGTGCTATCACAGTAAAAAAAATCTCAGCAGCTGAGAGAAAGGTAGTTACATACTAGGATACAAGGCAAGTTGCAGAGAAATCAAGAAATCACAAGCACAGAAGGAGAGATGGCAAAAAATATCAAGTTAAGGTCACTTGGGCATGAACCACAGGAGATCTGCTACTACTACAGAAGGTTAATTATCTCATCTTAATTACAATGCTGTCTGAAGGATGTTGGACCTTCTCTATAACTTGAATAACTGAGTTTCATCATTTCTTACGTTACTATGTTACAAGGATATATTTTCTTTTCATTACCCCTTAACAGAACCTGGTTGAAAAACAGAGGCAACTGGGACAACTGGAAGTGGAAGCCAAGCAGCTAAAGGATGACCTTGAGACTGCTGATGTTACTATTAGTACTCTGCAAGAAAAGTTGAAGAAAGCAGACGGTGCAAATAAGGTAAAAATTCTACCCATTTTTTTTGTCAAAGCCCTAAATTATGCAAGTATGCTTAAAAGGTTAATTTACGAGCACCTAATTTTCGCCTAAAGAGCTCTGAAAACTTTTTGTACCAACAATTTCTCATTGTTAGGGACATGGCCAGATTATTTAGAAAGACCTTCGTGAAAATCAAAGAAAGTTAACCAAACAGGTGTTTTTATAAGGCATTAATTACTGACAGGAAATTTCTAAGATCATAGTATAATTCCAGTTTTCAACAAATTGGTCTTAACATTCTATCGCACTAATTTTTTTAGATTCTTCAAGAGCATGCTAATGAAAAGGAGAATGAGCTGGTTGCTGAGAAGCAGAACAGTCTGAAGCGAGATAAAACTATTCAAGGACTGACTCTGGCTCTGAAGGCCAAGGATAAAGAGGTATGTGGCTCAGTAAAGTGAATACTGACAAGCAGGTTTTTATCAACTGTGCAAGAGATATCTTGCTTTAGAAATGGAACTTGAAGCTAATCTGTTAAAACATTACCATATATTTATCATTGCATTATATGCACTTTTACACTGTTCACTCTTTTAAAATCCTCAAACAGATAGAGGAACTTTGTCACGAAATTGAGGACCGAGATAATACTCTAGTAAAAGCCAGAGATTCTATACATAAAGCACAACTGCAAAAATTTCAGGTAAAAGACAAAACTGCTTAATAATGGCTGCGATTGTTTTATTATTTGGAGTTTAGGTAAATGGATTTCTCTGTATAAAACTCTAATTTTGAGAGTTTTTGATATTCAGGGAGCAGAAGAATATCAAAGTCTCATGACTGAGAAAGAAACTGAGCTTGCAGAGCTGCGTACAGATCGCAATGGAAGAGTAATGGAGATCCAGAAATTGCAAAGAGCACTGAACAGGCGAGAGCAGGAGCTGAATGACTTAACTGAAGCAAAGGATCAGCTAGAGGAAGAAATGGAAGGGCTGCAGCTTCAAAAAGCAAAGGACGACAAGACCATTAATGTTAGTGTCCATTCTGTAACTCTTCTTTACCATTTTATATGATGTTATCTATCAGTAAATTGTTTGTATTATGTTCTTGTGGTAAGAACAAATGAACTTGAACTCGTATTGTTCCTTATTTCATTTCTCAAATATCCAAAAGTGTTTCAAATGCATTGAATTACTTTTGAAGTACAGTCCCAGTTGTGCGAATGTGGAGACCTGTTTTTGAGGTAATAGTCAAGTTTAATTGGAGGTTTTATATTTTAGGCTTTAAAAATTAGGAATAACTTTTTAATGTCTCGTATCCACGATCCATTAATAATGTGATGTTAAATCATATTCTTATGTGACATCTATGTAAACCATCTAATGAAAGTCTAAACAAAGTCAATGACTGAATGTAGTATGCCCTGCCTGTTACAAACCAATGTTGATAAACCCATGTGTTTCTAAGTGTTCATGAATTTCATTCTGCATTATGGATTGTAGAAAACTACAGTACCCATAGTGGAAGTCAGACTAACTAGCCTGTAGTTTGCTCGATTATCTCATTCCCCCTTTTTGAACAGGGTGTATTATTTGCCGCCTTCCAATCTTTGACACAATCCCCTTCCCAAAGATCTAAAGAGTTCTGCGTCACTTGTGTGAGTAAATTTAACTTTTTTTTAAAAAATCCACACAATCTACTCTTCCCTGAAAAGCTCAGCTTCTAAATAATGAAGTTCTGAGGATATTTTCACATATGCTACAATTTCTGAAATCAGCTTGAAGTGATGGATTCCTATCACTTATGTTTATTTATCTAAGAGTGAGCTAGCAACATGAGGAAGAACACTGACTTTTCCGCATCCCCTATCCTCTCTCTTTGCCAAGGTTATGAAAATATTTTGAAGAATCTTGCCACATCTCCCAGTATATTAAAGGATATTGTATCCTTTTATTTTATCCTTTTATTTCTGAATGGGGAACAGTACGGAAACTTGTTGAACAATTTCAAAATGTGTCTAGATTCATAATTTTAAAATGTAACTGTTTTAAACTTAAATATTTACAAGATGAATTAACACCAACCATACGTTGATATTTTAGCACCCTTGTAAAATACAGCTTGCAAAAATAGGCATCAAATCCTACTAACGTTCTGTGAATTAACTTTGAATACCATAACAAAAACAAAAATACCTGGAAAAACTCAGCAGGTCTGGCAGCATCTGCAGAGAGGAGCACAGTTAACGTTTCGAGTCTTCAACAGATCTAAGGAAAAATAGAAAAGGGGTGAAATATAAGCTGGTTTAAGGGGGGCGGGACAAGAAGAGCTGGATAGAGGGCCAGTGATAGGTGGAGATAACCAAAAGATGTCACAGACAAAAGGACAAAGAGGTGTTGAAGGTGGTGATATTATCTAAAGGAATGTGCTAATTAAGGGTAGAAAGCAGGATGAGCGAGGTACAGATAACCCTAGTGAGGGTGGGGTGGGGTGAAGGAATCGAAAAAGGCTAAAAGGTAGAGATAAAACAATGGATGGAAATACATTTAAAAATAATGGAAATAGGTGGGAAAAGAAAAATCTATATAAATTATCGGAAAAAACAAAAAGGAGGGGGAAAATCGGAAAGGGGGTGGGGATGGAGGAGAGAGTTCATGATCTAAAATTGTTGAACTCAATATTCAGTCTGGAAGGCTGTAAAGTGCCTAGTCAGAAGATGAGGTGCTGTTCCTCCAGTTTGCGTTGAGCTTCACTGGAACAATGCAGCAAGCGAAGGACGGACATGTGGGCATGAGAGCAGGGTGGAGTGTTGAAACGGCAAGCCATTCAAGCAAATACCATAACTATTTCTAAAGTGAAATAATCTCTGTGTACAAAACATTTCAACAACTGGTCTAAAATTCATGTCCATCTTACTTTCTGTAGGATATTCAAAATCACATTCAAAAACTGGGTGCTGAGTTGACAGAGAAGGAACGTGCAATGGAGCACAAGTACCAAACTCTACTGACTGAGAACAAGCAGAAACTACAGAGCCAAGAACTAGTCATTGAGCGGCTGACAGACAGTTTAAACAACAAAGATAGACTGCTCCAGGTGTGGACCAGAAAAGAAACTACTGTGGAAAAATAACCTAATTGAAAAGCACTAGTGTAGACTGGTAACTTATGCTTTGATATAGCTTGAGTGATGCAAGTTAAATGTTCAAAATAAAAATGTTTTTATAGAAGCCTAATCTGAAGCAATGCTAGTAAGTAATGCATCAGGAAGCTTGTTTAAAGAGTTGCATTTAAACTCAACTGTTTTTTTTTTGCCATTTTGTGACCAACTGAATGACGCCATTAACATTTTGAATAGAATAATATGTGATTTGAGTTATAGATATAGTGCCATTCTTAATCTATCTGGTAGTATAGGGCAGTGGTCACTTATTAATTTTCTTTGGCTGACTGCCATACTTTTAGAAAAACAATCCATGGCAATTGACTTTATTTTTCCCATCCTCACTATTGGAAAGCATTGAACCTCTACCCATTGCTCCACACCGTTGCAGTAATTGAGAATCTTTGATGCACTAATGTCTCAGTGCACCGCAGAGCACTATGTTGATCCAATGTTCTGTATCACTATTTTTGTTCTTACTTTATTTAAAATCCTATAGTTTACCATTTTAATCCAGGCCTTAAGTTATAATAGGCACCATGTACAAATTGCATAATTGACCTACTATTGACAAAATTATAATTGGCAGAATTGCAGTGAGCTATAGAGAAAACATCAAAAAAGTATCAGTTGATGAATCAATAAAGGAACCTGACAATTTGAGTAACTCATTCATGAGTGGGCTATGGATAGTGGAGATCCATAACATATATTTCACTGTTGGACAAAACAAGTTTTATAAATAAGATGTTATATTTTCAACTGGGAGAAAATCCATTATCTTTCTAACTTGTAAAAAAAAGGTAATATTGATTTATACCTTCCTATTTTATATCCAAAAGTATTAGTGGATTTGACCCTACAACCTTCAGGTCTATTGTGTGTTAAGTGGTTGCATAGCACTAACCTACTGAGCTAGTATAGAGCTTTTCTTCAAGCTTACTCCTTGGAAGCCATTTAATCTAGATAATGATGTAATTAGTTAATGACAGGTGTCATAAATTAAGACCAATTCTAGCCTGATTTTTTTTTGCCTGTAATTATACAGAATGACTACTGAGCTTGGCCTAAATAGCCAAGTGGTTATGGTCCTGGGTTTGTAACCCCAAGATCAAGAGTTCAAATCTCACAATGGCAAACTATGAAATAATGTAACCTCATCTGAATACAGATGGAAACGTGTTAACTCGAAAGAGTATCAAGAGTTCAATTCTCACAATGGCAAACTATGAAACAATGTAACTTCATCTGAAACAGATGGAAATGGGCTTATACTCGAAAGAGTTACATAAATAGCCAAGTGGTTATGGTACTGGGTTTATAACCCTAAGATCAAGAGTTCAAATCTCACAATGGCAAAACAATGAAATGGAAGAGACATTGAACAAATATTTAGCTTGGCCTAAATAGCCAAGTGGTTATGGTACTGGGCTTATAACCCCAAGATCAAGAGTTCAAATCTCACAATGGCAAAACTATACCCATGACATGCCTTGGCCTAAATAGCCAAGTGGTTATGGTACTGGGCTTATAACCCCAAGATCAAGAGTTCAAATCTCACAATGGCAAAACTATACCCATGACATGCCTTGGCCTAAATAGCCAAGTAGTTATGGTACTGGGCTTGTAACCCCAAGATCAAGAGTTCAATTCTCACAATGGCAAACTATGAAACAATGTAACTTCATCTGAAACAGATGGAAATGGGCTTATACTGGAAAGAGTTACATAAATAGCCAAGTGGTTATGGTACTGGGTTTATAACCCTAAGATCAAAAAGCTTGGCCTAAATAGCCAAGTGGTTATGGTACTGGGTTTGTAACCCTAAGATCAAGAGTTCAAATCTCACAATGGCAAACTATGAAACAATGTAACTTCATCTGAAACAGATGGAAACAGGTTTGTACTCGAAAGAGTATCAAGAGTTCAATTCTCACAATGGCAAACTATGAAACAATGTAACTTCATCTGAAACAGATGGAAATGGGCTTATACTCGAAAGAGTTACATAAATAGCCAAGTGGTTATGGTACTGGGTTTATAACCCTAAGATCAAGAGTTCAAATCTCACAATGGCAAAACAATGAAATGGAAGAGACATTGAACAAATATTTAGCTTGGCCTAAATAGCCAAGTGGTTATGGTACTGGGCTTATAACCCCAAGATCAAGAGTTCAAATCTCACAATGGCAAAACTATACCCATGACATGCCTTGGCCTAAATAGCCAAGTAGTTATGGTACTGGGCTTGTAACCCCAAGATCAAGAGTTCAATTCTCACAATGGCAAACTATGAAACAATGTAACTTCATCTGAAACAGATGGAAACAGGTTTACTCAAAAGAGTATCAAGAGTTCAAATCTCACAGTGGCAAACTATGAAACAATGTAACTTCATCTGAATAGGAACAGATGGAAACGTGTTTGTACTCAAGAGTTACAAGTTTCTGGTGATGGACTGTGTCAGAGAGCTTGAGCTTGGCCTAAATAGCCAAGTGGTTATGGTACTGGGTTTGTAAACCCAAGATCAAAAGTTCAAATCTCACAATGGCAAACAATGTAACTTCATCTGAACAGATGGAAACATGCTTGTACTCAAAAGAGTTACAATCTCAGCAGGGACCACTAAATAGCCAAGTGGTAATGGTACTGGGTTTGTAACCCTAAGATCAAGAGTTCAAGTCTCACAATGGCAAAACTATCAAGAGTTCAACTGTGCCTGATTTAAAAGATTATCAAGAGTTCAAATCTCACAATAGCAAATTGTGAAACAATGTAATTTCATCTGAATAGGAACAGATGGAAAACATGTTTGTACTCGAAAGGGTTACAGAATGAATAGTGATCACTCTTTTCTCATGTTTTTCTCTTTTCCTAAGGATTACATGGAGTTGGCAAAAGGAGTTCAGCAAGGAGGGGATCAAAGCCCAAATGGAAAGGATGCTTTGCTAGCTAAACTGCGTGATCGTCTAAAAGAGAAAGATCGAGCTCTTGAGGTATTCTCTCTTTAGTAAATTAAGCAGAAAAATGGCAATGAATGATATGATTATTGTTTGTAGAAATAGAATGTGAAAAATAGATTGCAAAATTAAATGTATTTCAAAATTATCAGCACAGTTTTTACTGGCTGCTATTATGTGGTCTGGTCACAAAAATACAAGATCTATAACTATAATGCCTCCCACCATCCCCATAGTTCAATTGGTAAGCATGTTGTATTAGGGAGTCAAACAGACCAGGACGATTGAAGGTTCAATCCCTAATCTGTAGTCAGTCCAATGACCACAGCAGTGGGAGCGCTGCAGTTGACCTTTAGTGTTGCCAGCCTAAGGAGGGGAAAATTTTAGATGGGGATCCTGCACCTGATCACCACACTGCTGATAGGTACTTGTGTATGGATGTCAAATACAAACCTGACTTAGTTCAGCTACAGCATCTCCATGGTAAAATAATCTGTAAACTCACAGCTCACAGATGCAGAAAGGCTATTTAGATGATATACTGGAGGACAGCAGAAACAATTGAACCAATCCCAGTAACGTATGGGAGGATAAACATCAATTGAAATGTCTAACCTGAAAATAGAATTATTAAAACTGTATTGACCTCTTTTGAAGTGTACATGTGACAAAGATGTATGAAAAATGCAGTCGGAGACTCATGGTATTTTTATCAAGCACTAGCATCTGTTATGGTAGCAAGTTGTTGGACTCGTAATCCAGACAAACGGACTAATGATCTGGTGACAAAAGTTCAAATTCACCATGGTTACTGAGGAATTTAAATTGAGTTAGTTAATTAATTAAAGAAATCCGGAATAAAGATGGTAGGATCAGAAATTAAATGACCAGTTTGCTGTAAAAACCTATCTGATTTGCTGAAGTCCTTTTTAGAGAAACGATATCTATCTATCCTTATCCAGTCTGGCCTATAATTGACTTCAAACCCACTCTCAACTGCCCTCTGAAACACCCTAGTAAGTCATGTATCTGTGTTCAAGAAGGTGGCTGTAATAAATACTGGTGTTACCATCAATGCCCATCTCCCTTGAATGAGCTTTTTAAAAGAAAAACTTGCATTGCTATTTCTCTTAGCTTGTACAGACTGGTTTGAACATTTGGCTCTGTAACAAGTTGCTATTTTTATATTTGCTTAGCAAATAACTGACGAGCTGCTGCTTCACTCACTCCAGAGTATCTAACACCAGTGGAATTGCAGTCATTACCCAGAGTGCTTCAGTGATTGTGCCATTTTTCTGCACACATGTGAATCTGCTAATTCGGTTCTCCTGTTCTATAATGTAATAACTTTTACCAACCAGTGCCTGGTTTAGGTTATCGGTACTCTTTTCACAGACATTGTCAAGAAAAAGCTAATAAATTCTAAATCTTTGTACCTATTTGTTTTATAAAGGGGACAAAATATATCCTATTTTTATTTCTTCAATATAATATTCACTCTTTACAATTTTTTTTTGTAAACCCTAAAGCAAGCCATTGATCAAAAACATGCAGCTGTTGACGAAAAGGAGAATGAAATTCAACAGCTGCATCTAGCTTTGAGAGAAAGGGAACATGATTTCGATCGACTGAAGAGTCTCCTTGCCAACAATGAAGAAACCATTAATGTAAGTTTAATGCAGGAATTACATATTCTGTACAAATACAAAATATCCTACAGCTATTTTCTTTGGACGTATTCTAAAGGCGCAGGTTGTACTTTGGTGAGGCAAAAAATGATTTGTTAGCAGACTGCTTCTGTCACTCTGCACGTACCTCTGTACCTTTATCATTTCAGAGGACTTATATATTGAGTAAAACATTGGCATGCAAACTTGAGTACTAAAATTTTTAACTTAAAATTTAAGAGTGAAATTTAAAATCCATATGTAAAACAGTCCTCCTCTGGTCATTGAAGAGCAGCAGCTGCTGTAGAAAAGTCTTAATTGGAGCAAAAGACATGTAGATGCCAGTGTTAGGAAGCAATTCACAGGATTATATCCTGTGGAGTGAAGGGCAGTACAAAAGAGAAATTAGAAAATAAAGGAATACTTCATTTTGAACAATGAGTAAGTGTGTGGCATCATTGTTGTAGTGTCACATTTATTTGAAAGTCAAAATCATTTTTAAGAAAAAAAAGATTAGAACAATTTATTTCAGATTGTTCTTATTTAGCATCTGAAAAAGTTAACTTATGACCTGAGTGTCCTTTTTAACAGTAAATTTTAATTATCTGGAGGACAGAGCAAGTTCATATGAATATGCTTTACTTGGTTAATTAATTGTTCTGGCCTATATTCATATTCCTAAAACTGCAGAGAATATAGAGACCTTCAGGATACAGTATTGTTTTCCAGGTAATTTCAAGTGACTGCTCTCATTGTAAGTAAAATTACTGTGATCTAAGTTTAATTTTTCTTTGAAGCGCTTGGATGGTATGATTAAAGAAAAAGACGTGGAGCTGCAGCATCTGGCAAATACATGCAAGAATTTGCAAAGAGCAAAACAGGAGTTGGAGGATAATCAAGCACAGTCTCTCCGTGAGAAGGATGCCATTATTTCACAGCTGCAGCAGTCTCTAAAAAATAAGACTGAAAATTTGGAGGTAATTAATCTTTGGACAAAACAAGATTCTAGAAATAACAGACATTTGTGCTGCACAGATCCTGTGTAATATTGTACAAGTAGGCAGTATATCAGATATCCTAATCAATCTGATCAATTATGTATCCTGCAGTTTTACTCTTTTTGTGACTTTCTATCCCAAGTTTGAACAATAAAGCTTTTTTGAAAAAACAGTTTTCCGATGCTAGTCTGCTAGTGCTATATGTGGGTGTGTGTGTGTAAATATTCAATATAGTTTTTCATCCCACTTCATTAAATTCTTGGGAATTAGATGCTTCACAATAGGCACATCAGTTATTTTAGATGCTTTTCAAGGTAATTACTTATCAGTGAATGTAATAACTAGTCCTTAACTGTAATATATTTTTTTTCTCAAATGCAGGAGATGACAAACTCATTGCTGAGCCAGGCTCATTGTGGCACCAAAGACTTGGCAGAGCAATTGAATCAGCGCTTAAAGGTAAAAGAGAAGATGCTGGAGGATGCTTGGGCAGAGAAAAAGCAGCTGAGTGCAGAGCATGAGAAGGAGATTGCAGATCTACTAAACGCCATTAACAGCAAGGATCAACTCCTCAAAGTATGTGGTTGAGAAATAGATATAAGATACTTATTTTTTTTTTATTACTTGCATTTATATCAAAATTGTCTGACCCAATTGGATACTTTTCAGATGCATTGATTCTGAAATAACTTCAGCGAACTTATGCAGCTCTGAAACTTACTCTTTTGTCTCTGGGCTGGACTGTAAACAGGATGATTATGCCTGGTATTTGTAACAAGCTATTTATATTGATTGTCACAGGGACACTGAAAAGGCACAAGAGTCCCATTGGGGTCTCATCATAACAGAACCCCTGGAAAACAGCCGAAAGCTGGTTAAGCTGAATCTTCCCTTTGCCTTGGGACTTTCTGACGTGCCTTGTAAGGAGCAGAACCTCTTCCTGTCCAGTGCAAAACAAAACAAATGTTGTCTGGTATCAGGTGCAGGGCCAGGAGCTCCCAACTCAAGGAATTCTTGCTATCCTGGCTCAATCAGCAACTACCATTTCTCTGCAGGCTGGTATTCCCCCAAGGGTAGCTTCCAGGCTACAGAAGTAGGCTGAATCCCTGAAGGAAGCATCAATTTTATTTTTTAAAAGTGCCAGATTGCGGCCCTTGTACAGGAGACCAAGAGGGACATAACTTGGAAATGGGGTGATGGCTTGGGAAAGAAAAGAAATTCATTTAAACAATTACAGAATCCTTGATTGGAAAACTCAATGGTACTTATGAACCTTTTTTGCCTAGAATATTTACACTGTCTGTTCCAAATACATCCTTTTATAAAATGATCCCTTTAATAAAAGCATTGTGCATTTGGTTGAATAATGTTCTGTGATGGTGGCATTGAAACATCTTTTTTTTAGATACCACCTAATTTATTGAGTTTAAATTATTAAAAATTTAAATAAATTTTGGCTCTTGCAGATTTTCCATCTGTTAAAAATCGATATCATCAGTCATGCAAGGATTCCAATAATTTTTTTATATTTGAAGTTCCAACCTTGGACAGTAGGTACTATCTTCTTAGCAATGGCTGACTGAATATTTTTATTTTGCATTTCCTTTTCAGGAGGCATCAGAACGTTATAATCGCCGTCTATCTGAACTCAGCCGTGAGAGTCGGGGACTGAATCGTCAATGTGCTGAGAAAGAGCAAGACGACTTTGGCCTGTTGAAACATGACTGTCTGTTAAACCAGGAGCAGATACTGGAAATGGCTCAACTTAAAGCTGCTCTAGATGAAAAGGATAAGATTATTAACGTGAGTACGGCTGCAAATCTAGATGAGTTCTTATAAATTATACTTTAACCTCACTGATACTGCAAGAAGTATCAGTCTTGGTGTTAAATTGATAATTGTCTGAATTGTCTCTTGGGCAGAAGGTGCAGTTGTTTCTAATTCTAAGCATGGACGGATTGATGCAGTTAATTAAAACCATACAGGAGCCTGTCATTTAAATTTAATTGTCATCCAAAATTTAGACAACATTATTTTTATAAGTAGTGCAAACCTTGGATGATACCATCCTAAATGCGGTAGCGGGTAGGTAAAGTTTACCCATCGGCCGCAATGACGGCTTGTCACGCCGCATTAATTATGCATTCCCAGGAAACATGCCGTTTCCATGGCGGGCAGGCTGTCATTCGTCCGTCACACCATCATCTCGCCACTTCATCACGCCAGGCGCCATGACCAGAATTGTACGCTGTTCCTGCGGGCGCTCGACCGACCCAGAATCACGTGAGGAGATGTCGGGCGCGCGTCCCGATGTCATCATGCTCACGCGCAACATTACGATCAGCGGGCGCGTGCGGGAGTCGGAAGTGTGCCCACCGGCAATTAAGTGGGAAATTAAGCCCATTAAGGAACCACTTTTGTTAGCGATTTTACGCGGCCTATCCACTTGGCAGACAGGCCAAACCAACAGGCGTCCTTCATGTTTTCATTCCAAGCTACAGCCAGGGCAGGATAAAATGTCCAGGGTTAAATAAAATAAAAGAAGACGTTTGAGGGATGACCTGCTATGTAATCTGCTGCCAGGTGCTCACATTTACAGTATTGTCACAGTTTGCAGCAGTTTATTGAGCTGATTTCATTCTTAAATTACTGCAGCTCCCTGAGGCAGCTCCACAGCAGCCTTCAGGGAGCGCAAGCCCACACCCTCCCTTCTCGCGGTGCCCACCCTCTTCCTGCAAACACACACACACCCCAAACAGCTCTGAGCCTTTTTCAGCACGTGTTTCACTGCAGCCAGCATGAAATTGCGTTTGGAAGCTGATCGCGGGCAGAAGTGCATTTTGCGTCCGTTTCTGGACCCACCGATCGCGCATGCCTGCTGCAAAGAAGACATGGCCCTGAATGACAAAAAGACTGCAGCCCCCAGGTCCAATGATGCCTCCCTCGTGCGCCTTTTGGGCACAATGGAGGCGCGCCATGATGTCTTGTACCTCCCCTGTGGCTGCAGGACGGGCAGCAACCTCACTAACCTGGTTTGGGAGGCGGTGGTTAGCACCAACGCCCTGCAAAAGAAGGCAGCCACCCATTGCCGAAAGAGGATGAATAATCTTCTCCGTTCCGCCAGAGTAAGTTACTTTTCTCATTGCTCTCACACTCTCACAAACCCATCACACATGCACAGGGCCCTCACTCACTGCCAGCTTAAGGGCCATCACCATTCACTCTCTCGTACACACCTTCATTGTCCTCATCCCATCCGTGGGACCACTCACCACCCATACATGCCAAGCATACCTATCATCTGACCTGGCAAGTGCCCTGCTCACACTCTCTCCATCTTTATTGATACAGGACAAGCTGGCATACAGCAAGAGGGAGAGGTCACTTACTGGTGGAGGAATGCCTGAAATCAAGGTCCTCATGGACTTTGAAAACATAGCCATCCAACTGGCCGATGAGGATCTGGACCACCCCTGTGCTGACAGTGAGGTCGGCGCTGCTCTACCACGTAGGATCCCAGCAGTGCAACATCCATCACACAACCATGCTGTGAGTGGTATGTCCCGTTTCACAGCCCACTGCCATTCACTAATTATCTCTCCTTGCTTTCGCAGGTACATCTGCCAAACAGCTGATGGAGTCCACAACGCAGGGCCTTCACACAAGCCCTGAAGAAACCTCTGAAGAGGAATATGAAGGCACCCCCCCTTGAAGTCCCGTCACAGTGTTCACCCACACTCTCCATCAGTGCAGAGACACATACCTTGGTGGGACCTAGCTTTAGAGTAGCCTTGGGATCACAATCTGGTGAGCACATCCCACTTTCTGATCCACAGCAGGCAGTGGCTAGGTCTTCCCAGGTTTCCGGCACTTGGAGGACTGCTGGAGGCCAGAAGTTTGCAGAGTCTGAGTCAGGTGATGAGCCTCTGGACTCAGTCATGTCACAGTTGCTGGAGCTGCAAGGCAAACTTGGGAACATCAGGATGTCTGCTGTACTCCTCAGATTGCAAGGCACGATTGAGGAGCCCGTCCGCTGTCAAGTTGAGGTGATAGCACTGGCATTGCCAACATACTGAAGTCAACACTGGTAGGATGGAGATCTTGGTCCAGAATGTCACTCGTGCACGGCTGCGCGGGCCAAACTCCGTCGCTGACGCCATAGCTTGCTTCTGACAGATTGTATGCGAGAGGGATGTAGGGCAGCTCAATCTCACTCCAGCTACCCCATCTCCTCAAGGAGTTATCCAGTGGCCCTTGGGCACCCATCGTGAGGAGGACCAGCAGCTCAACAATCCGGGGCCATCCACCCAGGTAACTCCTGGAGTATCCGGCCCATCTGAATCACCTGTTCCTGCGACACCAGCAGCTCCAGCTCCATAGGCCGAGGAGGGTGCCACTGCCACACAGGCGGACCCTGAGAGCAGGCCGCGGCCCTCCTGGGCTCGGCCCTCCAGAGGACACCCACCAAGGTCATCACCGACAGGGCGTAGCAGTCAGCAGGCAGCCTCCACCTCAACTGTAGATGTCCAGGGAGCACCAACGCATAGTGGCAGGGTTAGGAAGGTTAAGAAGATGTAGTTGCACAGCCTGGGTACGGATGTTAATCACTTGTACATAATGTTCACTATGGTCAATTAACTGCCAAGAATATCTCCCTGCCTGTGGCTCCTTGCTCTGATGAGCAGTGTTCATGTCACTCAGATGGGAACCCTTTCTGCACAAGATAAAGACAGGTGTCTCAGCCCAAGGCCTCTTCCCTGTGCTTTGTGCAGCCTTCAGACCAGTGTGATGGTCCAGCCTCACACTCCCTGGACACATTACTGATGCCTGCACCTCGATGGTGCTGGTCATTGCTGCCAGAATGTCGCGGGCAGGCGTCACAGAGTTCCGCCATTCTCTCTGTGTGCTCTCAGCACCTTTTAAGGTGGGACAAAAACAGAAAATGCTGGAAAAACTCAGCAGGTCTGACAGCATCTGTGGAAAGAGAAACAGAGTTGCTATTTTGAGTCCGCATGACTCTTCTTCAGAGCTACAGAAAAGTAGAAATGTGATAAAATTAATGCTGGTTAAGTTGTGGGGGGGGGTGGGGGGCGCGCAGACAGGTGAAGCTGATTGAAGGCTAGTGATAGGTGGCATCCTGGCTCTTCTGGTCCTGGGCGAAATGCACAAAGTTGTATACCCTTGTGAAGATGGCATCTGTGATCTCGTGGATGCATTTGCAGCTGACACTTGTGATATCCCACACCCGTGGAGCCCTGAAAGGAGCCATTGGTGTAGAAATTGAGCGCTGCAGTCACTTACACAGCCACTGGCAGTGGATGCCCTCCATGTCCACGTGGTGCCAAATCCTGCAGTAACTGACAGATGTGACTGACTAGTTCCCTAGACATGGGTAGTCTTCAGCGACACTGGTTCTTGGTCATCTGCACGGATGAAAAGCGATGTCTATAGACCCTGGTCTAGCTAGGCGCTGACTGGCAACGGCTCACTGTGGCTCTTCAACGGCATATGCGGGAGCCCCAGCCTCCCCTTATTCCAGAGGGTGCTGCTCCTCTGTCTGCACAGCTGGCCGTTCAGCCGCTCTCTGTCGTCTTCACTCTCTGTGCACTTCAAGGCATAAAGCTAGTTCATCAGGCTCCATGAACTTGATGTACTCCTCCTGCAGGATGAAAGGGAGAGACGTGCAGGTTCGCATTGGTGTACTATGAGCCTGTCTTGGTTAAGTCTGAAGGCCCCTTAACGCATTCCGGAGAGTGCTGGCCACCACTTGGATGGCCGGAGATTAGTGCGTTGCATGGCTGACAGAAACCCCACCTTCGACCCACTCCGCCTGACCAATTGGCAGCAGCTTTGCTCATTGGACTGCATACTGTGCTCATGGCTCAGGCACAGGTATTCTCCTGTCCCACACTGCAAAACTGTACTGTTAGTTTGAACCATGGGGGAGACTGGTCCAAACCCGGATGCTGACATTGCAAGGAATTGTGAGTACCTCTACCAGTGCCTCCTCCATGGCCAGCTTTAGCAAGGAGGTTGTCCAGCATGTCCAGCCTTCCACTGTTCTGCAGTCCACTGAAACCTTCATTAGTTTACAGTCTGTGCCCAAGGTGTGAAAAGCTCTGGAGCACTTGGTGGCATTTTCATGTCTCTGCGTTGCTTGAGCAGGCAGATAAACTAGAGACCCAACTCCACACATATCAATGTGGCTGCACCTGAACTGTCTCAGCTGGAGAGAAATGGTCACTTTATATATGGTGTGCGTAATGCGTGGCCACTTCCCTCGCCCACCCCTCCCCCACCCTGCTTGTGCTCTACCTTCAACCACAGGGCAGCCTTTTCACCCATCCCCACCTGCAAAAGCCTCCCAAAATCACCTCAACTGCAGGGCAGCCTTTGCCTCCCCACTCACCCCCATAAATGCTCCTCAATCTTGAAGTCTAACCGGCATCCCTTGCGAGCGCTCTGCAACATCACTGTGCACTCACATCTTAGTTCCCTCAAAGTGCAGTCTGCCAAGTGCATGCCTATTATAAGCTGTAGTGAAACACATCTCCGTGCAATCGTGCCAACGTGAGCCGATGATCAGCGGTTGGGTGGGGGGGTGAATGAGTCTGGCGGGCTAGCCTTATAATGACATGCAGGTGTATTACAATAAGGTTCCCGATGTCTGATGGCAGGAAATGTGGCCCACCATCGATGGGCTGAGCGGACGATTGCAAACTGGTTTCACAACATCGTGAAACTGATTTTTGGCTTTCTCGCCATTTTGTCCACTCACACCACCGAACACGCCTGATGCCATTGGGCATGGATGATTCTGCCCTTGGTGATGTTTGTTTTGTAAGGGACAGGAAGAGGTTCTGCTCCTTTAAAAGATTTGTCAAAAACTCCTGAGGAACAGTAGGAACCTCGCAGAACTGGATTAATGCTATTTATAGTGGTCCTTCCAGAGGTAGGGAGGGATTTTGATCGGACCCTTGTGGTTTTCAGCTCCCAGTGACAAACAAATTTAGCTTTCTTGCACTTTAAGACGGCTGGTTCTGGTGAAAACAGGCTCTTGGTTACTGAACATTGTTGTTTGGGAATAACAGTTCTGGCTTTTTCATTGACAATGGGCAAAGAGTGCATGAGACAATGGCCTTGTTTTTGGAGGTAGTATACTCGTTGGGCAGGATTTTCCACTTGGCGTGCGCACACTCAAGCATCGCATGATATTTTGGTCAGCAGGCATATGCGAGAGTCAGCAGCGCACCCGCCGACAATTAAGAGGCCTATTAAGGCCATTAATCAATTAATTAACTGCTATTTTTCGCTACCCGTCCGACATTAAGGTTGGCGGGTGAATCGGCCAGGCTGCCTTTGGATTTTTGAGGAAACCTCATCCAAGTGTGAATGAGGTTTCCAACATTGACGTTAAAAAAATGGGCAGAATTTTTATTATCAACATGTTTAGTGAGTGATTCGTATTTGTGGAAATTTTTTCCAGGATTTAACAATCTTTAATTAAGGGTTTAAAATTCTTCAGCTCCTTGAGGCAGCTCTCTGCCTTCAGGGAACTTTCATTGCGCGCTCCCCTGTGCCTGTGCTGACTTCAGCGCTTGCCCTCCTCTCGCCCCCACCCCAGCAGCATTGAGCCTTTCAGCGCGCGTTTCACTCTGGCTGCCCGTTAATTGGCCAGCCCGTGTGAAATTGTGGTTGGGGGCCGATCGCGGCCGGCGGGCTGTTTCCAGGCGCGATTGCCTGACAACCTCAAAATCCTGCCCGTTGGAAACTTGGTGTATCATTATAATGAGTTCTTCAATGATGTAACATTCATTTCTGTGACTTAAAAACTCATTTCTGACATGAATTATAACCTTCTTTGGTAGAAGCTAATGGAACATGGACAAAAGAAAGACCAGTACTTTGCACAACACGAAACACCAAACCCCTCGCATATTCTTGAGCTGAAACAAACAATACAAATACTGCAAGAACAACTGCATGAGAGAAAAGGTAGGTAATGACGGGAAAAAGATTGATAAAATTAAAAACCAGTTGTCTGAGTGAATTACCTTCTGGTGCAGCGTAATAATCCTGAGTGGTTGTGTTGTGTAAAGGCGGAGCTTTGGCTCCCTTCTACCCATTGGTTTGTTGAATAATTGAGGCAATACTTGGAAGGTTCTGTGGCCAGAGGATGAGTGAGAAGCAAAGAGCGAAGTGTGTTGTATACTGACTATACTGATCACTATTAACGCAGTGATTCTGATGATGTTATGTGTTGATGATCTGGGGGGAGAAAAACAAGACCTATCAACCACTGTTTTACATGAGTGTTTACAATATGTCTCATTCAGCATATTTAACTTGTTTGAAATGCTATAGCCTGTGTTCTCAGTTACCCAATTTACACATCCATTACCCAGACAGCCCCTCCCACTTACCTTCTCCAAGTTCCATTGGCTTCTCATACCCTAGCAAATGGCCTTTGAAATGCTCGTCCTTTGTCTTCAAATCTGTCCCAATTCATCTGCCTACTTTAGTGACGTCTTCCTACTTCACATCTCCACAATTATCCCCACCTCAAACTGAACAACTTCTTGTCTCCTGCTCTACCAGTGACAGCTGATTCTTAGCCATCCTGGGTTTGCCTGCCCAGCGCTTTCCTCTTTGCCATCTTGTTCTTTATTTAAAAGGTAAAAAAAACCCTTTTAAAATCCTTCTCTTTAACCTTTGGTTTCCCAAACTTTCTCATCTTTTGTTTCCTTTCTCCCTTCTTGCTAGGTATCTACTGTTTTGTCAGCCTAAAATTAAGTGCTTTGAAACATTATTCCGCAAAAGAATAATACAGAAAGACAGCTTGTATATTTAGTTTGGTGCCTCTTCCAGATTGCATTGAAGTATATGCAAGAATTTATCTCAATAGAAAGCGTTTAATGCCATTATAGCATCTGATATATACATAACCTCTTCCATAACTGATGGATTTTATTTTTATAAAAGCAAAAAACTGTGGATGCTGGAAATCAAAAACAAAAACAGAAACAGAAATACCTGGAAAAACTCAGCAGGTCTGGCAGCATCTGCGGAGAGGAACACAGTTAACGTTTCGAGTCTGTATGACTCTTCAACGGAACTAAGTAAAGATAGAAAAGGGGTGAAATATAAGCTGGTTGGCGGGGGGGAGGAGTGGGACAGGTAGAGCTGGCTGGATAGAGGGCCAGTGATAGGTGGAGATAGACAAAAGATGTCATAGACAAAAGGACAAAGAGATGTTGAAGGTGGTGATATTATCTAAGGAATGTGCTAATTAAGGGTAGAAAGCAGGACAGGGAAGGTACAGATAACCCTAGTGGGGGTGGGGTGGGGTGATGGAATCGAAATAGGCTAAAAGGTAGAGATAAAACAATGGATGGAAATACATTTAAAAATAATGGAAATAGGTGGGAAAAGAAAAACCTATATAAATTATTGGAAAGTGGGGGAGGGGGGGAGATCGGAAAGGGGGTGGGGATGGAGGAGAGAGTTCATGATCTAAAATTGTTGAATTCAATATTCAGTCCGGAAGGCTGTAAAGTGCCTAGTCGGAAGATGAGATGCTGTTCCTCCAGTTTGTGTTGAGCTTCACTGGAACATTGCAGCAGGCCAAGGACAGTCATGTGGGCATGAGAGCAGGGTGGAGTGTTGAAATGGTAAGCGACAGGGAGGTCTGGGTCATGCTTGCGGACAGACCGAAGGTGTTCTGCAAAGTGGTCACCCAGTTGAGGAGTCATACCGACTCGAAACGCCAACTGCGCTCCTCCCCGCAGACACCGCCAGACCCGCCGAGCCCCTCCAGGCACTTTTTTTGTTTTGGATTTCCAGCATGCGAAGCCTTCTGCTTCTATCCCAATCTGGTAGGATTAGTGTTGCTGTATGCATTATCTGGTACACACTGCATACAGCAACACTAATCCTACCAGATTGGGATAGAAGCAGAAGGCTTCGCATGCTGGAAATCCAAAACAAAAATAAAAGTGCCTGGAGGGGCTCGGCGGGTCTGGCGGTGTCTGCGGGGAGGAGCGTAGTTGGCGTTTCGAGTCGGTATGACTCCTCAACTGGGTGACCGCTTTGCAGAACACCTTCGATCTGTCCACAAGAATGACCCAGACCTCCCTGTCGCTTAACATTTCAACACTCCACCCTGCTCTCATGCCCACATGTCCGTCCTTGGCCTGTTGCATTGTTCCAGTGAAGCTCAACGCAAACTGGAGGAACAGCACCTCATCTCCCGACTAGGCACTTTACAGCCTTCCGGACTGGATATTGAATTCAACAACTTTAGGTCTTGACCTCCCTCCTCCATCCCCACCCCCTTTCCGATTCCCACCCCCCCCCCCTTTGCCCCCCAATAATTTATATAGATTTTTCTTTTCCCTCCTATTTCCATTATTTTTAACTGTATTTCCATCCATTGTTTTATCTGTACATTTTAGCCTATTTTTATTCCTTCATCCCACCCCATCCTGTACCTTGCTTGTCCTGCTTTCTACCCTTAATTAGCACATTCCTTAGATAATATCACCACCTTCAACACCTCTTTGTCCTTTTGTCTATAACACCTTTTGTCTATCTCCACCGATCACTGGCCCTCTATCCAGATCTACCGCCGCCCCCCCCCCCCCCCCCCCCCCCCAACTTAAACCAGCTTATATTTCACCTCTTTTCTATCTTAACTTAGTTCTGTTGAAGAGTCATACGGACTCGAAACGTCAACTGTGCTCTCCTCCGCCGATGCTGCCAGACCTGCTGAGTTTTTCCAGGTATTTCTGTTTCTGTTTTTGATTTTATTTTTATTCTGAGTTAAATTAAAACACTAAATTTCATTTATGGAGATTTGATTGTACAGTGACGAATGTTAATGACTTGCGATACAACCATGGCAGGAATTTGAGCTCAGTAATTTTTGTTTTCGTTAATAGATCAGAAATTAACATCGTAGAACCAAGAGACTAAATCCATTTATGCAAACCTCACAGCATTTCCCCATCTGGTTGTTCTCAGTAATTAATGTATGTCCCTTCTTTCTTTAACTTAGCTGAATTAAATCAACATGAGCCTGCAGAAGATGAGATTCTCATTAAAATGCCCCAACATGAGAAGAGCTCAGCCAGCCTGAAAAGAGAACTCGCTGAAAAAACTGAAGAATTAAACAGCACCTTAAAGAAAGAAAACAAAGCAAAAGTATTATGTCTGCTGTAGCTAGAATAAGTCTTGGCAAAATTATTCGTTGAATGCTTTTTAAATGGCTTCATATAATTCTATTCTGGGTGACTGTGTAACCAAGTTTTTTTTTTAAACTCTTAATTTTGCAGATGGAAGTGGCCCGACTCAAGTCGTTTGACAAATTGGAGAAAGATATTCAGACACTGGTTGCAAATGTTGAGTCATTGTCCAAAGTCATGCTGACCAAGGATGAAATTATTAAAGTAAGACTGTCACGAACTCTTTTTTTTGTCCAGTGGGGTAAATTTAATTGTCATTCATTCTCAGCATCGCTGGCAAAGCTGGCATTTATTGCCCATCCCTAATTTACCTGTAACAGGTTTGGCAGGCCACTTTCTTCAACTGCTGCAGTCCATGTGGTATAGGTACACCCACAGTGCTATTAGGGAGAGAGTTCCAGGATTTTGACCCAGCAATAATGGAGGAATGGTGATATAGTTCCATGTCAGGGTGATGTAAAACTTGAAGGGGAACTTGCAGGTGGTGGTGTTCCCATGCGTCTGCTGCCCTTGTTCTTTTAGTTGATAGAGGTTGTGGACTTGGAAGGCACTGTCAAAGGAGTGACGTTGACACAGTACTTTTGTAGATAGTACCTGCTGCTGCCACTGCACTAATAATGGAGGAAGTAAATATTTAAGATGGTGAATGGGGTGCTGATCAGGTGGGCTGCTTTGTCTTGGATTGTGTTAAGCTTCTTGAGTGTTGTTGGAACTGCACACATCAAAACAATTGGAAGGTATTCCATCACACTCCTGACTTGCACCTTGTAGATGGTGGACAGGCTTTGGGGAGTCAGGAGGTGAGTTACTCTCTGCAGACTTCCCAGCCTCTGACCTGCTGTTATTTATTTATGTGGCTGGTCCAGTTCCGTTTCTGGCCATGATAACTCCGGGATGTTGTTAGTGGGTGATTCAGAGATGGCAATGCCATTGAATGTCAAGGGAAGATAGTTGAATTCTCTTTTGTTGGAGATGGATATTGTCTGGCACTTGTGTGACATGAGTATAACTTGCCACTTATTAACCCAAGCCAGAATTATTGTCTGGGTTTTGCTGCATATGGACATAGATTACTTTTGTGTATCTGAAGAGTTGTAAATGGTATTGAACATCGTGCAATCATCAGCAAGCATCCTTGCTTCTGACCTTATGATGGAGGGATGGTCACTGATGAAGCAGCTGAAGATGGTTGGGCCTAGAATGTTAGGCTGAGCAACTCCTGCAGCAGTATCCTGGAAATGAGATGGTTGGCCTCTAACAATCACAACCATTTTCCTTTGTGCTAGATGTGACTCTAATCAGTGGAGAGTTTTCCCTCTGATTCCCATTGACTTCAATTTTGCCAGTGCT
Source organism: Carcharodon carcharias (assembly GCF_017639515.1). Classification (NCBI taxonomy): domain Eukaryota; kingdom Metazoa; phylum Chordata; class Chondrichthyes; order Lamniformes; family Lamnidae; genus Carcharodon; species Carcharodon carcharias. The sequence continues at coordinate 176,150,106 of NC_054474.1, read as the reverse complement.
CCTTGATGCCACACTTGGTCAAACGTTGCCTCGCTGCCAAGGGCAGTCACTCTCACCTCACCTCTGGAATTCCATGTTTTTATCCATGTTTGGATGGGATTTGAACCCATGCCCCTAAAGTATTAGCCTGGGCTGCTGGTGCCCAGTCACATTAGCACTACGCCACCATTTCCCCCATGAATGGGAGGATTTTTTTTTTTCCATTTTCTTTGTATTTTTGTAAACTTAGTTAATTTTTTTATCACAGGATCTTCAGTCTAGACTTTCTTCCTCTGAGGTAAAGGGAGCGGAGCAGTTTACAACAGAGGTAATTGTGCTGAAGGATGATATCCAGAGACCTGATCACCCTCCAAGAGAAAGAACTATCATCGGTGGAGACAGCCAGCAGGTTTGTCACCTCTAACATGGCTATTTGATTTTGTCTCTTATAGATATGTTTTACTTAAATCTAGTTAACAAGGGCACCAAGATGATCGCTAATTAAATTTTTTACAGTCTGTCCCGACTTTAGAAGATCAGATGTCAAAGGAACACTTGCATCATGTACTAAAATCTGAACAGCAGCTCTACTCGAGACTGATCAAAGCAGTGAAAGAACCAGACAGGTAGAAAATAATGACTGTTTCTACCTTTATTAAATATGCGGGGGGTTCTTTTAAAATAAGACCTAAACAAGAACCATTTTGAAGATTCGTGTATTTCTGTTTGTAGCTGGCTTATTTATAAACAAATGTAAGATCTCATATGAAAGTAAAATACAGCAGATGCTGGAACTCTGATAAAGACAGAAAATGCTGGAAATACTCAGCAAGCCAGGTAGCATCTGTGGAGTGAGAAACAGAGTTAACTGGCTGAATTTTCCCATGGACTTTGAGACCCCAAAATCAGGACCAAATGGGGGTCCTGTGTTCACACATGCCAGCAGTGAGACCGGCACATGGATATTCAAGGAGACAGCCTCCTATTTCAGCTCTGGAGCCTCAGGAGAGGTGAGTGTTGCTGTGGCAGCGTAGAAAATGCCAAGGATGTCTCAAAATGGATGTGCCCTCAGAGCCTAAAAGTAATTGGAGGGGGGAAGCATTCAGAGGCTCGAGTGGCCCCCACAGCCTGCCACTTGGGGTGAGAGGAGGGGGGGAGGGTTGCCTCCATTAAGCTGGTGGCCTCTACACATACTGGGGATCTGCTCTGCTACCAGTAAGCACGAAAAGTCACCCTTATTTGGGGCCTTAATAACTTAAGTTGATGGCCTCCTTTGTTGAGGAGGCTCCCCACTATTCCATCCCCCCCCCCGGCCACCACCACTTGCCTCTTAGCCTGCCACTCTGGGGCTGGGAAAATTCAGCCCATTGTTTCAAGGCTGTGACCCTTCATCTGAACCATTCTGATGAAAGGCCACTGACCTGAAATGTTAACTCGATTCCTCACTGCACAGATGCTGCCAGACCTGCTGAATATTCTGTTTGATGTGCAAGATCTGATGCTGCAGTGCACTTTTGACAAAAAGTATATATTAGAGGTGGAATGTGTCTGATACATTTAAAATCACAGCTTGAACTCATTTCTCATACTGACCTCACCTCTAATGAACAAAAAAACTGAGTTAACTCTGCAAAGAAGTTGTCAATCTTTTGCTTTCATTCTCTGCTACAAAGGATTTAAAACGTACATTTCTTAATCTAGAGTCATGTTTTTAGTTTTAAATAAATGTTTTAGATTATACATGGTGCTTTTAATGAGACTCAAAAGTTGGTGATATTCTTCTAACATCCTATGTCTGAGAGGTTTACCTAAGGCAGTGGATTATTTATTAACCTTTTAACTTTTGGGACATGGGCTCAAATCCACTCCAGATCCATGAGTTTGAAGTTTCTGTTTTCTAGCTGACAGGATTTTTTGAAATGAGTTTGAACACTCTCAAAACTTCTAGTAAGCATTGTCCTACATCACAGCTTAATAATTTGACCCTCTGCCAATTCCACTTGGATGATGCAAGAAGGCTGGCATTGTAAATTGGAGGTGGGAGGGGAGGAAGTCACTTTATAGAGGAGTTTTATGGTTGTGCTGTAATTTACTTGGATGTGCATGATAACTGTATATGAGAGACTCCTTTGGGCTCAAAAATTAGTTGATCGAGGCTTTTACTGCTTCCAATAGTTGACTGTTGGCATTCCTTTTTATGTATTTTCCTACATTAGGCTTTCACAGAAACCTGTTTATTTACTTTGTGCCAATATGATAGAATAAGTAAGCCAGCCAATGTATGTTTTACTGTGTGTGTTTTTATAAATTGGCTGTTAAATCTTTTGTTTTTTTTTTCCTTTCCCATGATGCTGCTTCTTTGCCACAATTCTGTGCAGCTGCAGTCGCATCCAAGCCTTGCAGATGGAGCTGACAGCCATTCAGTTGCTACGACAACAGCTTGAGGAAAGCATTCAAATCAATCAAAATCTACAGAGGAACTTGGAACAGCAAATCCAGGAAGCAAAAAGAAAAGAAGGTGGGATGCAAATGAAAACATTGTAGTACATTATAGGGAAGGACTACAAGCTAGTTCCTTAAAGAGAGAAAAGTTTATTAAAAGAAAGATTTAAATAATACATTGCACTTTGACTCAATGGGAGACATGCAGTTTTGTTTTTGAAGGATTTTTTAATTGCATTTGGAAAAGCACAACTAAGCCCATAGAATTGGCAAGCTATTTAATAGTGGACAGCATCACAGCAGTGTTCAAAACTTGTTCGTACACATTATCCACCAACGTGAACATACTAGCAGGGGTCATGGAATAGGGATCACAAGCAGGAATCCTGACTGGTGTTTACTTTCCCCTTTCTTCCCTAGCCCACAGGCACTGACATTAATTTAATGTTTCCCAGCTGCTGCTTAAAATAAATAAAAAAAGAAAGACTTGCCTTTCATGACTTCAGGATGCTCCAAAACACTTCACAGCTAATAGACTACTTCTTGGAGTTTGATCACTGCTGTTGGAAATGTGACAATTAATTTGTACACAGCAAGCTCCCACAAATATCAATGTGATAATGACCAGATAACCTGTTTTAGAAAACTTAGCTAAGCCAGTACCAATCACAGTCGAACCTGGAAGGTTCTGGTCTGAATGGCTTAGCATTATACTAGGTGGTATCTTTAACCACTGGACCATTAATTAGAGGAGGCCTGTCCCTGTGAATTATAACACAATTTCACTCATTTTTAGATTTTTGTTAGGCAAGAGCATTAAGGGTTATGGCACCAAGGTGGTAAATGGAGTTAAGATACAGATCAGTCATGATCTAATTGAATGATGGAAAGATTCAAGAGGCTGAATAGCCTCCTGCTGTTCCTCTATGCTAAATTTACTCTGGATTATTTTGAAAAACTAAATGTAGCCTTCAAATAAGTTGTATTGTTCAATGTGAAAGGTACCAATTTAATATATTATCTTCCATGTTATTCAGGAGGTTTGTTTTGGATTTAATTTCTGAAATGAGTTATGAATGCTTGATTGATGCAGCTTTACAATTAAAAATTGTGTTTATCAAGAAATTAATGAAAGTATAATTAAATTAAAACTGTCCTGTCCAGATACTAAATGAAATTTTATTTAGCTTGCCACTTGTAAAGCCAGCTAATGACATTGTCGTAATCATTGAGTGGGTGGCACCTAAATCTATTCTGCTCAACAGTTTACAAAGTAACTTGCAGTTCCAACCTTTATGGGCTTGTAGAAGCCAGTATAGTTTATTAATATTTTGCAGTATCCTGCAGGTTATGTCAGTTTAATAGCTGCATATAATTAAAAATGTTCTGTTTTGATCCATTAATATCTTTTGTTAAAAGAAAATTTGGAGTGGAATACCCTTCAAGTACATTACTTACAGCATATCATTTAGTACATTACATCCAAGCTATAAAATTGCTGAGTTGACATCACCAATCAAAGAGCCCAGCACTGTTTCTTATAGACCCAATGCTACAATGATACTGCTGGACTTCTATTCCTAAAATTGTAGCTTGCCAGCTCTGGGAATATCTGGATCTTAGTGTATCATTATCAACTAGGTGGCCTACTTTTTAGTACCACGATACTGGCTGAGTAATTACACTCAAATTTGGGAAACCTAAAAGCAGGAAGTCAAAGTCTAGCTGAACAGCTTTTTAAAACTTGGAATGTGCAATTCACCATTGGAAACTGCAATTTTTAGTGCTTGCTGTCCTAATCTTCATTTTAAATCTATTGATTTGAGCCAGAAAAGTTGTATAGTCCTTTAGTGATTCTAGTGTAAATGTTTTGTCCTTTCCAAAGCTGAGATTGTTATTGCTTTTAAGCCATTTTTCCTCTAATCTTATAAATTTCTGGTGTACCCCTGGGTTCACTTCCTAAAACTTTCCTCCATGTTGATTGTTCTTATTTTAGTGTAACTGATTTTAGACTCATTTGATGATTCATCAATTATTAGAAGTTAAGGAACAAAAGTAATTTATTTGTGAGTCATGTTAAAAACACTGGGATGTTCAGCACAAAATTGATTGGATCAAATTGTGACCCAGTTCAGTCCCTGAAACAGTGATTTTAAAAAAACATTGCAAATATCTAAACATTGTGTGCTTGACAAAGACAATACTGTTCCAAGACTTTGCTATGGTCAGTACTACTTCTGCTGTAAGAGAAGTGCTGTTCAGAAAGAGGAACTGAGTATGTAGGTATTTTTGCGAGTGGAAAACAGTTTCTAGTGGCGTTCCACAGGGCTCAGTGTTGGGTCCCTTGCTGTTTGTTGTATATACTAATGACTTAAATGTTTCGTGGCATGATTGGGAAATTTGCAGATGTTACAAAAATTGGCTGTGTATTTGATAGTGAAAAGGATAGTTGTCTCCAGAATTATATCAATGGTTTGGTTTATTGGGCGGAAAAGTGGCAAATGGAATTCAATCCAGAGAAGTGTGAGGTAATGCATTTGGGGAGGGGAAACAAAGCTAGGGAATTCACAATAAGTGGGAGGGATAGAGGAAGTGAGAGACTTTGAAGTGCATGTCCACAGGTCCCTGAAGGTGGCAGGCCAGGTGGATATGGTTGTAAAGAAATCATATGGAATGCTTTCCTTTATTGGACAAGGTATTGAATACAAAAGCAGGGTTATAATGATGGAACTGTATAAAATGCTGGTTAGACCACAGCTGGAATTTTGTGTACAGTTCTGGTCACCATATTACAGGAAGGACATAATTGCTCTGGAGAGAGTAAAGAGGAGATTTACAAGAATGTTGCCAGGGCTAGATAATTGCAACTATGCAGAATGATTGGATAGGCTGCGGTAGTTTTCCTTGGAACTGAGGAGGCTGAGGGGTGACTTGATTGAGGTGTACAAGATTATGAGGGGCCTAGATAGAATAGATTGGGATGTCCTGTTTCCCCTAGTGGAGAGATTGATTACCAGGGGGCGCAGATATAAGAGGATTGGTGGAAGGATTAGAGGGGACATGAGGAAAAACTTCTTCACGCAGTGGGTGGTGGGTGTTTGGAATTCGCTGCCTGGTTTGGTGGTGGAGGCAGAAACCCTCAACTCGTTTAAAAGGCACCTGGACCTGTAATCTGCAAGGCTTCGGACTGGGTGCTGGATTAGAACGTGCAGCTAGTTTTCTGTTTTTTATTTTTCAGCCAGTGCAGACAAGATGGGCTGAATGGCCTCTTTCTGTGCCGTAACTTTTCCATGGTTTTACCACACAGTGCACAATGGAAGTCAAACTCTGTTCCCTAAAAGGCTTTGGATGCCGGATAAGTTGAAACTTGAAGACTAATATCATTAGGTTTTTTGTTGGTAAAGGACATCCAGAGATATGGAGTAAAGGCAAATAAATAAAGTTGAGGTCGAGATCAGCCATGATGTAATCAAAGGTGGAACAGGCTTGCAGCTCTGAATGGCCTACTCCTGGTCCTATCTTGGCCAGAAATTATTGCTTTATATTTAATAAGTCACCAATGTTAAAACCAATTGCCTTTTCCAGCTTTGTTAATTTTTCTTCTTGATTTATTTGATGAAGAGAAATAGCTGGAAAATGTATAGATCACAAGATGTTTGAATGAAAAAGGCTACATAATCCATCTTGATTCATACACCCAGAAAGATCCTGCTGTCACGCCCTCTCACTTCCAATGCAGCATCTAATTATTTCTCAAATAATTCCAAAAATGTTGCCTCCCGATCGCTTTCCAAAGTTAGCCCCATGTATTTAACATTGGCTTTATGGGTGAAGAACCTACAATACTTGTCCTAAATTTGAACCTGTTTAAACCCACGTTTCCTTATCCTACTCTCTTAATTTAGTTTGAAGTAATATTTTGATTCTGCTTTCCCAATGTGACTTTCTGTCTTGTATATCTTGATCAGATCATCTCCCCTCTTCAAAGCTTGGAAGCTTAAATTTCTTAGTCTTTTCATGTAACTCAAACCTCAACCCTTAGGATCAGCAGAATAGCACTTCTGCATTGGCTCCCACATTTGCATTTATTCGCTATGTCTTAATGTCCAGAACTGGAACACAGTACTCAGGGTGTGGTCTGATGAGAGCACTGTACCTTTTGAAAAATATAATTTTCTGCTTTGTTTATTTTTATCAGTGATAGCTACAAGTAGTCATTTTGCTCATGTTTTGTGTTGTTGAAACTTTATTGCCCCAGACACTGCATCCAAAGCGGACATGGTTGACTTTAGAGAGATTGAGACTCTACGACACCAGTTGGAAGACACTCAGCGCTGGAATGTGTCTCTGCAGTCCCGACTTGGACAGATGCAGGCTAGAGCTGGCGGAGTGGGTGCAGCCAATGATTCCGGTATAATGTTACTTTTCCCCCTCTCTCATACATATCATTTGTTTTTTATTCATTCATGGCATGTGGGCTTCGCTAGCTGGGCCAGCATTTATTCCCCATTCCTACTTGCCCTTGAGAAGGTGGTGGTGATGCCTATTTGAACCACTGCAATCCATGTGGTGTGGGTACACACCCACAGTGCTGTTAGGAAAGGAACTCAAGGATTTTGACCCGGCAACAGTGAAGGAACGGTGATATATTTCCAAGTCAGGATGGTGAGTGACTTGGAGGGGAACTTGCATGGTGGTGTTCCCATGTGTCTGCTGCCCTTATCCTTCTAGATGGTAGTGGTTGTGGGTTTGGAAGGTGCTGTCAAAGGAGCCTTGGTGAATTTGTGCAGTGCATCTTGTAGATTGTACACACTGCTGCTATTGTACATCGGTGGTGGATGGAGTGAATGTTTGTGGATGGGGTTCCAATCAAGTGGGTTGCTTTGTCCTAGGCAGTGTCAAGCTTCTTGAGTGTTGTAGGAGCTGCACTCATTCAGGCAAGTGAACAGTATTCCATCACACTCCTGACTTGTGCCTTGTAGATGGTGGTCAGGCTTTGGGGAGTCAGGAGGTGAGTTACTCGTCTCACGATTCCTAGTCTCTGACCTGCTCTTGTAGCCACAGTATTTATATGGCTAGTCCAGTTCAGTTTCTGATCAATGGTAACCTCCAGGATGTTGGTAGTGGGGGATTCAGTGATGGTTGCGCCATTGAACCATCGAGAGACGATGGTTAGATTCTCTTTTGTCGGAGATGGTCATTGCCTGACAGTTGTGTAGCGCGAAAGTTACTTGTCACCTGTCAGCCCAAGCCTGGATGTTGTCCAGGTCTTGTTGCATTTGGACATGGGCTGCTTCAGTACTTGAGGAGTAGCAAATAGTGCTGAACATTGTGCAATCATCAGCAAACATCCCCACTTCTGACCTTATGATGGAAGGAAGGTCATTGATGAAGCAGCTGAAGATGGTTGGACTGAGGTCATTACCTGAGGAACTCCTGGGGCTAAGATGACTGACCTCCAACAACCACAACCATCTTTCTTTGTGCTAGGTGTGACTCCGACCAGTGGACAGTTTTCCCTTTGATTCCCATTAACTCCAGTTTTGCTAGGGCTCCTTGATGCCACACTCAGTCAAATGTGAATTTGATGTCAAGGGCAGTCACTCTCACCTCACCTCGGGAGTTCAGCTCTTTTGTCCATGTTTGAACCAAGGCTGTAATGAGGTCAGGAGCTGAGTGGCCCTGGTAAAACCCAAATTGGGCATCAGTGAGCAGCTTATTGCTAAGCAAGTGCCACTTGATAGCACTGTTGATGACTGATGATCGAGAGTAGACTGATGGGGCGGTAATTGGCTGGGTTGGATTTGTCCTGCTTTTTGTGCACAGGACATATCTGCCAATTTTCCACATAGCTGGGTAGATGCCAGTGTTGTAGCTGTACTGGAACAGCATGGCTAGGGGCACAGTAAGTTCTGGAACAAAAGTCTTCAGTACTATTGCCGGAATATTGTCAGGGCCCATAGCCTTTGCAGTATCCAGTGCCTTCCGTTTCTTGATATCAAGTGGAGTGGATCGAATTGGCTGAAGACTGGCTTCTGTGATGCTGGAGACCTCCAGAGGAGGCCGAGATGGATCATCCAGTGAGTTGTTTAATTGTCCACCACTGTTCACGACTGGATTTGGCAGCACTGCGGAGCTTAGATCTGATCCATTGGATGTGGAATCGCTTAGCCCTGTCTATTACTTGCTGATTATGCTGTTTGGCATGCAAGTAGTCCTGTGTTATGGCTTCACCGGTTTGACACCTTATTTTTAGTAATGCCTGGTGCTGCTCCTGGCATGCCCTGTTGTACTCTTCAATGAACCAAGGTTGATCCCCTGGCTTGATGGTAATGGTAAAGTGGGGTATATGCCGGGCTGTGAGGTTACATATTGTGTTCGAGTACAATTCAGCTGCTGCTGATGGCCCATAGCACCTCGTGGATGCGCAGTCTTGAGTTGCTAGATCTGTTTGAAATCAATCCCATTTAGCATGGTGGCAGTGCCACACAACACGATGGAGGGTATTCTCAATATGAAGGCAGAAATTCTTCACCACAATGACTGTGCGGAGGTCACTCCTACCAATACTGTCATGGACAGATGCATCTGTGGCAGGCAAGTTGGTGAGGATGAGGTCAAGTATGTTTTTCCCTCTTGCTGGTTCCCTCTTAGATCCAGTCTAGCAGCTATGTCCTTCAAGAGTCAACCAGTTCGGTCAGTATTGGTACTATTGGTGGTGGACATTGAAAACCCCCACCCAAAGTGCAATCTATGCCCTTGCCACCCCCAGTGCTTCCTCCAATTGGTGTTCAACATGGAGGAGCACTGACTCATGGGCTGAGGGAGGGTGGTACCTGGTAATCAGCAGGAAATTCCCTTGCCCATGTTTGACCTGATGTTATGAGACTTCATGGGGTCTGGAGCTGATGTTGAGGACTCCCAGGGCAACTCCCTCCCAACTGTATACCACTGTGCCGCCACCTCTACTTTTCTGCTGGGTCTGTCCTGCCAGTGGGACAGGACATAACCAGGGGATGGTGGTGTCTGGGACATTATCTCTAAGGTATGATTCCGTGAGGATGACTATGTTAGGCTGTTGCTTGACTAGTCTGTGAGACAGCTCTCCCAATTTGGCCCCCAGATGTTAGTATGGAGGACTTTGCTGGGTCGACAGGTCTGAGATTTCCGTTGTCGTTTCTGGTGCCTAGGTTTCATTCCTCTTTTGTGACCTTGTAGTAGTTTGAGTGGCTTGCTAGGCCTTTTAAGAATCATTGCTGTGGGGAGTCACATGTAGGCCAGACCAGGAAAGGATGACAGATGAATCAAATGTGTGTATTTACAACAATCGTTCAAAGGTCATCATTAGATTTTTAGTTCCAGATTTTTATTGAATTCAAATTCCACCATCTGCCATGGCAGGATTTGAACCCGGGTTGCTGGATTACTAGTCCAGCGACAATACAACTAGGGTCACTTGTATATCTAACTTGCTGGCATATTGTGCTTGTTTCCTTTTCCAGAATACAGATCAAAGTTAAGTTATACTTTGAAATGGTTACAATCAATATGTGGTTTCAAAGATTATTTTCTCAAACTGCTAGTGAAACATTTCATCATTTCACTGCATTATACGCAGAGGACAAGTAAATGTCATTTATTGGGAGAAGGATGTAACAGAATCATATTAATCATTTGAATACTTGCCTCTATCATGTGCAAAAGCGTCAGAAATTTCTAGTGATATGTTGCAGTTTAAATGCAGAGAAATTATGTTGCCTAATACATAATTTGCCAGGAATAGATAATATTTTTGTGCTGGAATAACATAATAGCCTTCAAACAGTTAAACAGAAAAACTGTAAATATTAGAAACACATGACAGATTAGTCATCTCATTTGGAGCAGGGGGTTGGTGGGGGACAGGTGAACATTGTGGGTGGTACCTTTCAGCAGAATGCACGATTTAACCACCCAACCTAAAATATTAACCACTTTGTCCTTCAAATGCTTACTTAGCCACCAATTAACTTGCATCATTATTTTTCTTTTTTGAAGATAGTGTGTTGAGATTCTTGAACTGAAACAATAGAACATAATGCACTGCAAGCTCTCTTCACTGATCTGTAATGTTTTCTAGGTGACACATTTACAAGCTATGGAGACCAGACTTCATATCTCAGCATCTGCCTGGGACCGTTTGATGATTTGGAGCAGGAAATAGTAAAACTTTCCCTGCCAGAGCTCAGACAAAAGGTGAATTGCTTTTTAAAAATCACATTTAATTCCCACCCCACTCCTCAGCTCTTGTGTCTTTTAATTAGAAGGGAATATTTTAAGTTGCATTATCCTATAAAACTGCAAACAACTCATCTTTAAAAAAAATCCTTGTTTTGCCTTTTACATATATGCAGGTCATTGAACTTCAGAAGTGTTTAAAAGCATTGCAAGCCAACAATCAGGAGCTGCAAGATAGAATTATTATGTCAGAGCATTCCACTTTGGGCTCTGACAGCCAAGAAAAACAAGATGTACCAACAATGGCTGCTCAAATAAAGGTGAAGAAGTTGCTCTGAAGCAGTAGTGAATCAACAGAATGTTCTGTCACTGAAAGTATTTCTCTTCCAGTATTACGCACAGCTTCTGAAGTAGTACAAAACATAGGTTTAGAATGCAGCCTACTTGGATATAAAAACGTATACAATAGTATGATCTAATCAGCTTATGACTTTCCTAGCATAGAAATTTGTATTTCCCATAGACTTTGTGCTTGATTTCCATTATATAATGCAACAAGTTTTTACTTAATTTAAAACTATTCAGATATTTATGAAGCTTTTCAGAATGTTTGATCTGACTATTTGAGACTTGAAAAATCTTTTGTTACTTTTTGTTTCAGGTCTTCTGTAATCCATTTTGCATTCAATACATGTTTTCATTTAAACTTCAGTTATATATGCTATAGTTTTCATATGTCCAGTTTTTTTTCTTCAAACTTCATTCTTTTGTCTCATCCCGCTCATGTCTCATATAGCTACTTAATCAAAGGCTAGAAGAATCAGTGAAAATGAATGAAGTCCTTCAGGAGCAGCCACAAAGCCTTAACCAGATTGACACCCATCATTTGGTAAGACTTTTATTTTCCCATTAAGAAATTCTGGCTTTACCTGTTTTGCATTATCTTTTGTCTACAGCCACATGCCTGTACGTGGATGCAAACTGACTTTGAAAACCTGTCTGAATTTAACATTTTGATTTTTTTTGTTAGTGTGTGTGTGTGTGTGTGTGTGTGTGTGTGTGTGTGTGCCTACGAGAGAGAGAGGAATGATATGGCGGGACTTTCTGCACCTGTCCGCCGCTGTGATTTTCCGGTCCCGCCACCATTCAATGGACTTCTGGCTCCCCCGCAGCCACAACAGGGCCGGAAAATCCTGGCCATAGTGAGCACTTGAATAATGTGGGACTCTCTTTATAACCTGCCTCACACCACCTATTGATGTGACTGTCTTTCCCCTCAATTTGGTAATGAAGCTACAACTTGTAAAATTATGCTTATGGCAAGGTTAAGTGTAAATATCAGCTAAGCCCGAGATTTAACGTAAATGAAAGTCTAACACTGTTAGTATTTCTTTAGGTCCTGGGTTGCTTCCTCACTGTCTGTGTATTTATTTGATTTGTCAAACATAGGCCATGTCCAAAGATGACAAATGTATACAGACCACTCCTGAAGTTAAACCGGCATCCGAGATTGAGCCAGAGCAGCAATCTGCCACCCATGGCCTAAGGACAGCTACTGAGAAAAATCGGGAGCTGAATGTTTCAGTGGCACCCAGTGACTCTGTTGCTGATAATAGTTTAGAGTCTGCAAAGTTAATGAAGGACCTGAGCAAGATTAATTGTGAATTGGAAGATAAACATCAACAGCTGCAAGAAGTGCAGAGACAGCTGGAGATGACAGAATGCCAATTGCATGAAATGGAGGCAAAGCAGCTCCAAATGGAGGAAGAAATTAACGCAATGAGGTTATTGATGGAGGAGAATGGTGTATCATCAGTATCTGATTTCAAGTAGGTGCCATTGATACCTTCAGATGACTTATTTATTCCTTTTAGTGAAATGTTGATGGTCCTGGGCACTGATCATTCATTTCATTTAATGGGCTCCCAAGCTAGAAATTTAATTCAAGATTCATCCAATTCTGACTGATTGATTGATTGTTTTCCTCTATATTCCCCAACCCCTCAATTTCTTGGCTGAATTTTGAACAGATTTTGATTTGTTTGATTTGATATTTTATTTCCTCTGTCAATGCAAATTGAAGTTTAAAGCTTCACTAGCTCACAAAAATTGTGATATAAAAAGGGCAAAGAGCTTTGACATTTTTATGTCCATGAATTAAAATGAGAGTGAAAGAAAGTAGGTGAAGATTTGATTTTAAAAGTTATTCATGTTCCTTATAGCACAATGAATGGAATAGTTTTGTACACCGTATTTGGGGGGGGGGGGGAAAAACTTAAGAAACAACTAATATCTCTTGATCGTAGATTACAAAACAGATATCTGAAATAATTTAAAACAGCTAATTTGGAGGGTTTTTTAAAACCGAGCCTGCATCAAGTGCTTAAAAGCACTATGCGTACATTTATGCTTTGGACACACTCATGACATTTTCTTGTGTATGAATAGGCCATCTGTATGATATGATAGAGTGCATCTATGAGCTGATTAATTATATAAAACATCATTTCCAGGAGTGAAGTTGGGAACTTGAGAACAAAGATAATTGAATTACGAGATCAACATGGAGAAGACCTGTCAATATGTCAAAATGAAGACACTGGGGAAGAGACCAGTGATGAGAATGAAGACAGCGTAAGAAAGGAAGTTCAGAGATTAAGGATTGAACTGAAAAATCGCAGGAAGATCCGTAACCTTCTTGAGCAGCAAGTAGAACTTAACTGCTGTGGAGAAGGTGAAAATTGTTTCAACCCTGACTTGATTGTAAACATGGCCAACGAGATTGAACACCTGAAAGCTGAACTGGAAATTGCCAATCAAGAAATGACAAGCGTGGACAGAAGTCTGAAAGAAGTGAACGCTAAAGAGCGGGAGGGATTCCAAGGATCAAAGCTGCCACGGTCAGAATCTTTGGAACTTGGAAACAGCGAGGGCAAGGCCACAGAGCAGGAGCCTGCTTTATCTGCAACAGTAAGTTGTTCTGTCTTTCCGTTCATCTTTTGCACAGGTTGATTATTGAACAAAAATTCCAACGTAGCTTGGCCTTTTCAGTATCCCGTACCACGTGAAAGCAATTGCACACTTTGTCCTGGAAGCATATCCTCAGTCCTTTTTCCACTATCGCTGGTGCTGGTTCCATTGTCAAACATTCCACAAAAAAAATGATCTATTATTCTTTTAGTCTTTTCAAAGATTTTAATGTACCTGATGCAACTTGTTCCAGTTTGTCAATTGTCAGCATTTAATTTGGATCTTTACCTTGACTGGTTATATTCAGCCAAAAGCCTGTGGCACACTTCATTGAATCAAGTACCTGATGCTATTCAGATAACATTCGTGCTATAATGTATAATTTGGCCAGAATCTGATGTGGTGTCAGAGTTTGCAGCCTATTTAGAGTGTAACTAAGAGGCAGCCAGTTGATTTTACAGTAATGACCTTGTGGCAAATGTTTTTTTTTTATTTGCTTGCCAGTGCTCCCTTCGCAGTACAGAGTGCTCATCTCCAGAGAAATGGGGCTGAATTGTCACCCTGAGGGTGGAAAACAGGAATCCGGTCTTTTTCTCGGTCCCAAAGTTGCCCTGGTTGGCGGTGGGGGTGGGGTCAATTAATGACCAGCCGTGGTGAAACATGCGCTGAAAAGCTCAGCACTGCTGGGGTTGGGGGCGAGAAGAGGGTGGATGATGACGTCAGTGTGGGTGAGGATGGTTGCTGACAGGACGCTCCCTGAAGGCAGAGAGCTGCCTGAGGGAGCTGAAGATCTGAAACAGCAAAAATAAAGGTTTCAAAATCTGAAAAAATGTGTCCACGCATCATAATCAGTCACCTGAAAATTTAGCTAATGAAAATACTGTCCACAAAAATTTGTTTATATTTCATTTCATCATGGAAATTTCATCCAGCCCATAGATGAGGTTTGATGAAAAATGACCGATTTGCCTGTCTGCCAACCATAAGGTTGGATGGGCTATGTAAAATGACAGACAATTGCACCGTTAGTGGGCCTAATTGCCCTCTTACTTGTCCGAGGGCACACTTCCGACATTTGCTCACGCCCGCCAACCGAAATATTGCGCGAGCGCCAGATGACGTCGGGACACTCACCTAATGTTACCTTGCACAATTTCATGCCCGATTGGGTTGGGTGGGTATGCCCGCCCGATCAGCATAAAATTCAGCCCTTAGAGTTTTTCGGCCGAATTTTCACCGAGTCGGAATGACTTGGGAGCCCTTTAAAAATGACAGAAGGGTCCCGATTCCAGGGTTCCTGACCCCATCCCCAGGCTGTCTGATTTTTGGGAGCGCCTCTAAGGGTGCGGGTTGGTTGCTGTCAAAGCCCGCGTCGCCCACTCCTGACTTGGCTGGCTCCATTGCGGCAATAGTTATGTTTTACCCCTCCACAATTTTCATGGAGTTGAGCCAGGTTTTTTAAATTGTGGTTCATGGCCCCTCAGAGGAGTCGTGCACCCTAGTCTGCATGAGGGGACCTATTTAAGAGGTGAGTTCAGAATGTTCTCCTCAGCCCCCTATGCCAAGCTATGTCCTGCCACTCATTCCTGTGGCTCATGCCCCCTATGCCAAGCTATGGCACTTCCATACCCACTGACCCATTGTAAAGAAGCAATGGTCATGTAAGGGCCATAGCTTGCGGGACTGATAATGAAACGCTAAGGGTACTGGCATTGGGTTCCGGACATGCGGCAGTGGGAAATGTGGCCTGCCATTGAACGTATTTTCGCAAACTGGCTTCACGTTGGCATGAAACCTATTTTTGGCCTTCTCATCATATTGTCCATCCCACCTACCTGCCGTGCTGTCTGACCCTAACGGGGCTAGAAAATTCTGGCCTTTGATTGCCTTTGCTTCCACCACCCTCCTAGGCAGCAAGATCCAGGTCATTACTGCTCACACTTTTAAAAAAAAAAAGCTCTTCTTCACATTCCCCCTGCACTTCTTACCCAAAACCTTATAGCTTGTCCCCCTTTCCCTTGTACCATCAGCTAATGGGAACAGTTTTCCCTTGTCTACCTTACTTAACCCTGTAAGAATCTTGCACTCCTCTATCAAATCTCCTTTGTTCCAAAGAGAACACCTCCAGTTTCTCCACTCTAATTTTGCTGTACAATCCTACAGCCCTGGGACAATTCTGGTAAATCTCCCCCATCCTTCCTAAAGTGTGGTGACTAGAACTATGCAATACTCTTAGTTGCAGTCCCATTTTATTTAGTTTTGCCATTTATCTGGAATAGGGTCAATTAGAAGATTGATGTTTGGCTTCCACTCCATGACAAAGGGAGAAAGGAAGGAAGTTTATTCCTCGCCTTTTCCAATCTTGGTGCATAACTATTTGCTGGTAGTTATTTTACTAATTTTTGGGATTTGGACCACGGCACCCCCTTAATTGGCATGGAACAAGTGCCCTGTACAATTAAGGTTAGTAGGTGGGCTCACGAAGCTGGAGGACCAATTAGAAGATGCACTCTGCCATTTTTTAGAGAATGCAGCAGCAAGGAGGAGCTGTAGGTCTGTCTGGAGAGCTGGCAGCCCAGTCTGCAGCTGCTCTATGGAGTTGATCTGTCTCCCTCCATTCCAAGTGTTACGTCAGAAAACTGGAGGTGGTTTGGAAATCCTAGTCAGCCTCTTTAACTTAACATTGGTGGCCCATATTGGTATTTTCAGGCCCCATCTGTTCCTGACCTCGGTGGGGCCCAAAAATCCTGCCCATGGACCCGGCCACATTAGGCTTAAACATTTTCTGTGTGGCTGTCGTTACTATTTTAATATATCTGTAATAAAGCAGAGCAAGTGAAGAAATAACTTATATATTGATGAGTATTTTTGCAATTTCCTATATGTAACCAAATACAAAAGACACTATAAGCTCTGAAATATTTTTGAAACTTTGGTTTGCCTTTACTATTAATAAAAGCTCTAATGCATTTATTTTATTCAGACCAGTACTAGGTCTCGCCTTCCTGTCCCACTAAGGCGACCAAGGTCAGTCAGCAACGTGAGCATTGCCGCCTCTAGTCAAGATATTCCTCCTGACCATCAACACACTGATCAGTTGAGGACAGTAATGAAAGACTACAAGCGGTTGCAGAGTAAGTTGTATGCAGCTGAGGCAACACTTGTCAGCCAGGCAGAGAAGTTAAAGCTTCATTGTATTCCTTTGCATGGTAAGTAGCTCAATATTACTTGGAAAGGGTAATTGTCCAGAAGCATTATTCAGCATTTCAGAATTATGTAAATTTTGCAGAGTGAACCCCTCCCACTCCCAGCTGTACAATAGATCTGCTCATTGTGTCAAAAATTGTTATAACTTAGATACGCATCAAAGTGCTATATTTTTCAAGCAGTGGTTACTGTTCTAGTTATATTTTTAAACTGCACTTTGATTTCCCTTGACTTATGTGGTGAGCCTTTTGGATTATAAACAGACAATTCCTAGCTAGCAACTATGAAAGGGACAGTGTCAGGGTTATTAAATGGAGAAAAGAAGAATGAATTAATGGTATCTGGGAGGCCTACACCACTCTCCAGCTCTGACTCTTGATACCTCGGTGCTACAAACAACAGCAGAGCACTGACACTGCCAGGCAACAATATCATTGCCGAAATCTCTCTAGACAGCTTGACTTATATGGTGAGCCCTTTTATTTGTAATGTGAGAATGTGCTTCAAATGTGAGATGAAACTTATTATAATGTATTGTAATAACTCGCACACAGGGGGCAGAATTTAATGCCCTCCCCTTAGGTGCGTTTGGAGGCAGAGGGGCATTTTATCAGATAGGCAGGGACTGTCTCAGGTTCTATTAAGTGTGGGGTGGGAAGACTTGTGGGCAGCCTTCTCACCCTGCTGCCAATTGAGGCTCATTTAAGGACTTCATCCTGCTCCCACTGGTACTTAACCAAAGATGGGCAGGGCAGTTGCTATACTGGAAGCCGGAAAAGCAAACCCTGTCGGGGTGGATCGTGGGCTCCCAGCAGGATGGAGGGTTGCCACTGAGATCTAATGCCCCTGCCCTTGCTACCAACCCCCTTCATTTCCCCTCCCCACAACCCCCATATGCCCTAACTCACCTGTGGCCTTGGCCCCTTGGCAATCCTAGGCCTCTCCCTGGCTCCCACTGGCATTGTCTGCAATGGCTAACTGCTGGCCTCTGATTGGCTGGTAGCTCTTGGGAGCAGGATTTCTGCCCAGAGGTTCCTTGATTTTGGAGAAGGTTAGCTGTTGGTGGGCCTTCCCCAAGGGAGGCATCTTGGGGCTCTTGCCTGCTCTCCAGCTGGCAGGCAAGACCTCCGTCACCAGCATTAAATACTGCCCAACATTTCCATGATTCTCAGCACAATTAAATTTGGTGGTATAAAATAGATAGTCATTGTCTGGGTTGACAGAGGAGTTTGCATTTAAATGGGACCTGCTGTTTGTCAAGAATATCTAAAGGCTTATCATTAAATTTGTGCTGTGTTCGTTTTGTTATTTGTGATGTATTTTGGCTGCCAGTAGCTGGGGTCATAATTTTGAAAATGTGGTTTCTTCTATCTTTATTGTGGGCTTTAGGATGAAAAAGGAATGCACGGCAGGTCAGATTGCATTGTTGTGAAATGCATTTACTTGTCCTTTTCCACATAGCCATATCACAGACAGAGATGCTAACCTTAGAGTAAAGTTAAATCCCTCTTTTTTCCCTTCTCAAGAACAACAGGATGACAGAACAGTGAAATCATTTGGATGGTGGGACTTGAAATGCATTGGAATTAATGACGACTATATTTATATTTGTTGCTTCAAGTTTCTTTTCGTTTTTAAGCCTTGCTTCTGGAATTTTGAGCCTGCAGCTAGTTCTCGCTGTTTTGCTTCAGCCTTCTGTGTTATGAACTTGGCTTTTGTCCTTATTTTTTCTGTAGCTGAATTATCTTTGAAACAAGATGATAAAGAGGTCCAGGTGGATGTTCAGGACCTTGGTTATGAAACCTGTGGAAAAAGTGAAAATGATGCGGACAGG
Source organism: Carcharodon carcharias (assembly GCF_017639515.1). NCBI lineage: Eukaryota > Metazoa > Chordata > Chondrichthyes > Lamniformes > Lamnidae > Carcharodon > Carcharodon carcharias. The sequence continues at coordinate 176,131,457 of NC_054474.1, read as the reverse complement.
GATGAGAGCAGTAGCCCAGGTAGATGGCATGAGCCTAGAACCCTAACTAATGATCAGAAAGCATGAGGGAAAGGACTGCTTTATTTTCTATAGAACTCACGTTATTAACTTTTGTTTTCTCATTTCATGCTAAGATGTGCTCATTGATTATTTTCAGTTCAGTAGCTTGTTAAGTCCCAAGTTTGAGAAATGATGGCACATAACTGATTACATAATCATTCAAGTAGTTGAACTCTTGATTTGCAACTAGGTTGAGCTGACTCAGTGCTTGTTCTGGGTGAATGAAATTAATAAATTTTCAGCCACATCTCTTAAATGCACAATCATGCGACAAATTCTCTGATCTGAAGATAATAAATTGGCACAGCAAATATTCTGTCTTAAATTTCTGCATGTTTATTCTGCTGCTTTCAACCACTTTATGCTTTTTGTAATCTTGTCTCTGTTATTTCAACTTTTTGGGATTTGTGGTGACATTTGCATGGAGCAGAGAAGGATAGCACTTCTCTTAATTCATATCGTTCAAAACCCAGGAATAAACTAAACTGATGGAATTAATAATAAAATCTTTAACATTTGAATTTTTTTCCCTCAGACACAGTCAGTCATTTACCAGGCCATCACTATGGTGACTCAGCCATTCCTTCCCTACTTAAATTAAATCGCCGTTTCTTCTCTATGGAAAATCTTGATACAAACTCATCAACTTCGTACCCAAGTTCACCAAGTTTGATTTCACCCAAAATCAGCTTGAAGAACCTTGATGTATTTGATGACTATGGACAGACAGATGACGTGAATGAGCTCAAACTTCAAATTGCTGAGCTAAAGGAACAAATTGAGAAGTACCAGAAAATTATTCGCCATCTGCAGGCTTGCATGCGCAAAAATTCTCTATCCAGTGAACAGCTGACTGTCTCAGATCATAGCCACCAAGCTACAATGAGAGGTTCATATGAAGGACACTCTTTGGATTCGATTCAAAAGGATGATGATAGTAACCATAGTCAGAGAAGACATTCCATACAGTCTCCAGACCTATCTGTTCAAAACACCCAGAAGATTGGAAATCTTTCTAACCATGAGTCAAGATCACCGAGTATGGATTTTGGAAGCCAGAGTGAAAAAGGAGACTGGCTGGTATCTAACTATCCCCAGGATGAACAGCAGGTGCAAAAGTTAAAGGAACAAATGGAACAACTGGAAGATCAGTTGCAGAAAGAGAAGGCAAGGAATGAAGAGCTTCAGGATCGGCTGCATCATCTTCAAACTAAGTTGGCCGCACCGTCACCAGCTCAAAAGTAATTTGTTTTACATTGCGAATAATAATAGTTTTTTAGTTTTCCATACAGATTAGTTTAGGTTTGGTAGTATATGCCCTAAAAGGCTATTAGTGAACCGGTGTGAAGATTTGAGTTTTGATATAAAACTTTCATTTCTTAATACAGTCAAATGCAGTAAATCAAAAAAAAACTATATCAAACTGTGGCCTGAATGTTTGCCAAAGTGGAGAGGTTCTCTGTCATGGCAGAAGTGGCTGAAAATCTTAAGTTCCATCCCTAAACACAGCCCTTCCTATTTTTGCTGGGGTGGGAATGGGGAGTGGTTCATAGAGACAGCCTGCGCACAATTCTGATTTTTGCACCCCTGTAGTGTAAAACCCAGACTGTGCAGATTAAACCAGGTAAGAGCAGACTGAACTTTGTGTATTTGTTTGGATAGCCCATGTACCCGTTTGGAGAGGTAAGGTACCTCTTTGGATCTGGTCCCAGGGCATTTTTGGGGAAGGTGAGTTTGAACTATGGTGCAGGTCAGGTGCCCTTTGGAATTGTTAAAAGTAGGCATAATTGTGCGTAAACTCATTACTGTCAACCTCATTGGAACTGTCAACAGACCTAAATTGTCAGATGTGCCTGTCAAGGACTATCAGGGGGGTGAGTGCTGGAGGGATGTTTTAGTTCTTCTTCAAACCTTCACAATGTGCCAGAGCACAGAGGCAGGCCTCTGGCCAGCCCACCCGTACAGCAGACAGCTCTGCACTCGTACCGACTCTGCAATCTCAGAGCCTGTGTTCGCTGCAATCCACAGTTTTATCTATTGCTCAGACTTGAGGTGTGATGTTAGTATAACATTAAGGAATTAATGTGGGATTAAAATATAAGCCCTGATATTTACCAAGGTGCAATCTTGAAGCAGTGGGGAGGAGGAATTATAGTCAGGAAACCTGGGAGAGTGGGTTTCCTGGACATTGAGGGCAAGCAATGTCAGGTTTCTTGCCTGACTGGAAAGATTGTAGATAGATTTAATGGGGTGTAGAATGGTAAATGAAGGCATCAAGGGTGGCAGCGGGAAGGGCATGTGCTTAGGCTGATTGTGGGGGCGGTGAGTTGGAGGGTTGGCTTGTTAGGCCTGGAAGAAGCACTGGACCACAAGCAATGCTGTAAAGTCACTTACCCAACCATCTCACCCTTCCCGCCTCTTTTTTTACCTGCTCTGTTTCCCCAAGCCTGGGAACCTCAGCCAAAACAAATCTAAATATAAAAACCTTCGTAAAATGAAGGTGCATAGCCTCGTTAAAAGGTTTTAACAACCATCCAGCCTCCTGAGAGCAGAGCAGTCGCTCATCTGACTTTTGTTAAAACCAGAAATGGGCTGGTTTGAGGCAGCTTCAGGTCAGATTTGACATTTTTAGCATTTTAACTCCTTAGCAGATCCTGTTATTGGGAGTTAAAAGTACCCCCTTAGACTCTACATTCAGAGTGATCTCTGAAGTTAAAGGGATGATCTGACTCAAGGGCAATTAGGGATGAACAATAAATGCTGGCCTAGCCAGTCTTGTCTACATCCTATGAATGTTTTTTTTAACATTTCTTGTTTTAAAAATAGAACTCTGTGGGTGCAGCTAAGAGAGATGAGAGATTCAGCAGATCAGACAATCCACATACCTGCTGATGTCTCCAGTGTTGTCAGGTTTTGTTTCCAATTTCCAGCACGCACAGTATTTATCTTTTGTTTGCTGGGGTTGCAACTCTGCACGTTGCACACATACCTGCAATAATGTCAATATCCGAACGTACAGGGAAATATTCCCCGTGAGAACTGCTTATGTTAAAAATCTGTTTCGTAGAAATATAAAATTACGCATGATTTACATTATGTGACCCACAGCAGATCCATTGGAGCTCAATACAAATGAATACACAATTAGAATACAGGGAACTAAATGGCTTATTTTGTTCTGCTTTATTTAGATATGATTCGCTGGTGCAGTCACAAGCAAGGGAGCTCTCACACCTTCGACAGCAAATTAAAGAAAGCTTTAATATCTGCACTTTGCACCACCAGACTCTGGTGGATCTTACCAAAGCCTTCGAGAAGCTGCTGCAGGCCAGTGATGTTGATTATTACGTTGGTGAAGCTTTTCGTGACCAGCTAAACCAGAGTTTACAGCTGGTGGAAACGCTAGAGAACAAGTTTGATGGCGGTAAGCTAACAGTAAAAATTGCTGAGTTTGAAATCGTAGTTGGAAAAGAAAATTATTTGGCTGCATATTCATCTCCCTACATATTAAAATCTTGCAAGGGACATGTTTTCTGTCCACCACCAGGACTTGCTACTGTCTAGGTTTAATGGTCATGCTTTTCTGGCAACATTTCCCATTCTCTTTTTTTTGTCAGCTGTTATAGTGTAGATCCAGATGCTGGTCACTAGATAGCTCTGCAGCAAATTTCTGACCATGACACTGGTAAGAATTTGATGCCTCTCTCCCCAACGTTTGGAGGCCGGGTAGCATTTAGTTGGGCTGAAGGGTGCCAGTGGGGAACCCTGCTGCCTTCCTGTCTCTGCCCAATTAAGGGTGGAATCATCCCAGATTTGCACCAAGTGCGGTAGTGAGTGCGTAAAACAACTTTTTACCCACCAGCCGCAATGGCGGCTTTTCACATCATACCATCCCAAACCCGCTGTATTAATTATGCATTCCCGGGAAACATGGCATTTCCATGGCAGGCGGGCTCTCATTCATCTGCAACATCATCACCTCGCCACTTCCTCATGCTGGCAGCCATATTTAAAGTCCAGCCATGCACACCTCTCAGTGCTTCCAGCCCAGGACTGCTGCAAAGAAGATAGGGCCCGGAAAGGAAAAAAGACTGCAGCCCCCAGGTTCAATGACGCGTCTCTCGAGCGCCTTTTGGATGCAGTGGAGGCTAGCCGTGATGTCCTTTCACCCCTGCTCTGGCCGCAGGATGGGCAGCAATCTCACTAATCCGGCTTGGGAGGCGGTGGCAGCAGTGATCAGCGCCAACGCCCTGCAAAAGAGGACAGCTACCCAGTGCTGCAAGAGGATGAATGATCTCCGTTCCGCCAGGGTAAATCACTCTTCTCATCATTCTTGTCTCTCACAATCTCTAACCCATCACACACCCACAGGTGGGTAGACCACACTTTTATGAACCTCATCCATGGGCGGGATAAGAGGAGTGAGTGGGGTCACGAGTGTTATTTGTCAGACATTTAATGCTTAAAGTTACTGCTAGTTCCCTGTGTGAACAGGAATGCTTCAAAACTCTTCACAGCTGCTTGGACAGAAGCAACAGCCTTCAGGTCAGGACTCTGGAGTAAACATCATTTCTGGGGCCTTGCTGGTTTCGGGAAGCCTTCCCTCAGCCTGGGAATGGGAGTTGTGCTCTCCACTGGAGGGCCAGAAGGAGGAGGAGGCCAGGAGTCCAGAGTCAGCCTCCAGGGGAGCCACCTTTGGGAGGAGTGGAGCAGGGCCAACAGGAAGGCCAAGGCAGAAGGGACCGCAGAAGACGCCACTCTCCTGCTGCCAGGGTTTACAGGCAGTGAGGCAGCTACCTCAACATGTCTGAGGTGCAGTGCCAAAGGAGGCTCCATCTCTCAAGGGGAGACAGTCACCTCCATCTGTCAGGTGATAGGCCCTGAGATCTGCGCCACCTGTGTGGGTGGACACCCCATGCCAGTGGTGTTGAAGGTTAAGGCTGCCCTCAACTTCTAGTCTCCGGCTCTTTCCAGGGGTCGGTGGGTGGTCTTTGTGGAGCCTCCCAGTCAGCTGTCCACGTGTGTCCAGCAGGTGACAGACCTTCTGTTCAGGCATGCATTGACTTTCATCCACTACTGCTGGGACGAGGCCAGCCAGACAGTGTGAGCCAGAGGCTTTGCAGCAATTGCTGGCTTCCCCCACATCCAGGGTGCAATCGACTGCACACATCTGGCCATCAAGGTGCCAGTGGGTGAGCCCAGTGCCTTCGTCAACAGGAAGGGCTTCCACTCCATGAACGTGCAGATAGTGTGTGATCACAGGATGCTGACTCTACAAGTCTGTGCAAGGTACCCAGGCAGCTCCCACGTCACCTACATCCTCAGACACTCCCAGGTGCCGGGGCTCTTCAGTGCTCCAGCCCGGCTGGATGGATGGCTGCTGGGTGACAAGGGCTATCCCCTCAGAAGGTGGCTCATGATGCCTCGCCGACATCCAAGAACAGAAGCTGAGCAGCGGTACAATAGGACCCAGGGCTCCACAAGGGCTGTGGTGGAGAGAACCATCGGTCTTCTCAAGATGCGCTTCCAATGCCTGGACCATTCGAGGTGCACTCCAGTACCCCCCAGATTGTGTGTTGCTGATAGTGGTTACATGCTGCACTCTCCACAATCTGGCGCTGAAAAGGGGGGACGCAGTGGAGGAAAAAGATGTTGACGTAGATGCTCTGGCTGCAGATGATGAGTCCAGCATTGAGTCCAAGGACGAGCACGGTCAGGAGAATGTTGAGTGGGTAGACGCTGACCTGGGCAACCTCCAGGGAAGCAGGGACACCAGTCAACCACAGATGGACCTCAAACATATGCCAGGGCTGCAGGCTCCATACTCGATACCTGAGAGCAACATCTGCCTGGTTAGGAACTTTAACTATGTGTCTTGTCAATAAAGCTCAATGACAAACATCCTAGGTTCCCGTCCACCTGCAGAAGTAAGGAATGACCCTGAGCTATGCTCACAAATCAAAATTTACTGATTAACAAAATGAAGCAGAAAATGAAATGAATGCAAAGGTGTTATGCATCACACCAACTTCTCATCAAGTTATAGCAGGGCAACATAAAACCACCAGTGAGAAGCCAGTGGTGTGGCTGAGCTGCCTTAAGTTTATGCTTCCAAGTGCTACGCCTAGATGTTCCCCCCTCGCTGGCACTGGCATCTGAGACAGCCTGCTCACTGTGCTGTCCTGTTGGCCTCGATGACCTTGGTGGACGTCTTCTGGCCCGTGGAGCCTTTGATGGCCCTGCCCGGGAGAGAGCCGCCAGTTCCATGGCTGGCATCTCTCCAGATGCCGCAGCCTCATCAGACCCCACGATCACTGGCAGAGGGGCGGAGGAGCTGCTGCCCTCATCTGGAGCACCCTGAGAGAAGCACGCAGAGACAGCAGGCAGCTGCTGCGCTGATGTGAAGTCGCTTCGGACCTCCCTGCTCACCATCGATGGATGAGCACCGAGCTGGGATACTTGGTGCCCAATCCATTTCCCACACTGGCACTGATCAGATGAGGTCAATGCCGCTGTGAGGGCTTGCAGGTCTGAGCGCAACTGCAGGAGGCCCTGATTGTTCTCCTGGAGGAGCCACTCCACAGGAGTCACCACTCCATGGAGGACGCATGGCGCTCGGCATTGGTGATGCTCCATGTGGACTCCTCCAGTACGGGCACCATGCCATACATTGCCTCATGTATCTCTGCCAGATCATCCCGCGTACCCTGCTGGACTAACAGCATCTGCTGCCTCACGGATGACTCCAGAGGTACATCAGCAGCCACCAGTGGAGCATGTGCCTGGTCCCCAGCAGTCCTCCAACTGCTGGTGCCATGGGCACTCTCTGTCTCCATCCGCACCTCAAGCGAGGATGAATTGCCCTCACCACTGTGCCCCGGGACACTAGCCGATGATCTAATTCCCACCGAGATGCTAGTATCTGCGCTGGTGCCTGCCTGGCAGAGATGGTGTGACGCTGGTGATTCCATTTGTTCGGGGCCCCCGGGTGTCAGAGATGGCCCCTCTGCCTCCTCCTCCCGGCCCTGCTCCGGTGATGCTGGAAGGAGGAACAAGGACATTTGATTAGTTCAAGTGGAGACAATGTCAATGTACATGCCTAGCCCCCGGATCAGTATACTCTCGTCCTTCCATAATCAATGGTCAACCCATGTTGGAAGCTTCAATCACTGAACATTCAACAGTGGGATGGTTGCTGGGACACACATGGTGACCTCAGTGCATGGCAATCTTACCTTCCCCCTGGCACCCCAGCCTCACCACCACCAATGGACCTGGGCACATGGCAAGTCTCAAGCTCCAGCACCTCCTGCATTGATTAGTCCAGCCTGTACCTGGATTCCCATCGCATCCCTGCCACCCCAACCTGAGTGGGACATTGCAGGGCTCCAGCGAATCATCAACCCGGAGCTGCTGCACACTCACACCAAGAGGCCAGGGCTGACCTCCCTTGTCCACATGCTGCCTCCATCACATTTGCTGCCACACGGTGTAACCTTGCAAAGCATGTACGCACAAGCACATGGAACGCCAAGGGCAGCAGATGGATGGGTGCCCTGCCACATGGAAGCTCCCCTCCCAACTTGTTAGCACCCTGACTTTGACATGTTCTGCAGTTCCAGCACTGCGCCTAGGTGCAGATACTTGAGGAAGCCCCCAAAACAGTACTCTGGGTATCAGTCCAACACATACTGTGGGCGCAGAACCCATCTCAGCACTACCCTCTCAGGGTGAACACTAGGCATGGGCAATATCGCTGGCCCACGCAGCAAGGGACACGTGCTGTGAATGATTCAATTCTGTAACTGTACTCAGAGTTGGGGGGTGGTGGGGTCGCGGTGGTGCTGGGGGGAAAGCCTACCTGCTGTGGTAAGTGACCTCTGCCAACATGGTACTCACCGTTCCTGAACGCAAGAGGTTGTTGAAACTCTTGCGGCACTGGACCCACGTGTGTCACACTATGTCATGGGAATGACTATATGTCTGCCACCTCCTCCCAGGTACGTTTGGTCAGACCGGGGTCGTCCTCCTGTCACTAAGAATAAGCACCTCCCTCCCGTGCTGCCACCTCCTCCAGGAGGGCAGCTAGGCACTCGTCAGAAAAGCGAGGGGCACAGTGTGCCATTGCCCTACCCTCCTGCCTGGCCTGCTCACCAGCAGCACCCTGGGGAGCCCTTCTGTTGGCTATAATGAACAGCCTTTGCAAGACTGCCTGTGCGCTATTTGAACAGGTCCACCATTGGGCTTGGCAGTCATTACACTCCCGCCGCCTCCCGTTGTCCTCGGGAGCCGCATTTCACGCTGGGCAGGTCTTAATTGGGCCACCCACATAAAATGGCAGCACGGAGCTGATCACAGGCGGCGACCAACTCTTCACCCGCCCACTCCCGAACAGCCCAGCCGATGGGGAGAAAACTCTCCTCCGGGAATTGCTATACAATTTATTTTGAATGGCCATTTTATTGCATTTGAGGCACTTCCTTTCTTTGCTCACCATACTTTTTTTGAAGAGGCACTTGAATTGGGAACTACTTGTACATTAACTTTCCTTGGTGTCATTGTCTGGAGTATTAATATTGCTATCACCTAGATAATATCCAAAATGCTGACTCTGCCTTTTGTCCTGATGTGTTATCGGTGCATATATAAAACAAGCTTCTGTTCTTTCTTTTCATCCTTGGTTTGCTCTTTCCTTTTAAGAGTGCTATTCTAAAACCTTTCTGCATTTTTTAATTAAAACTTAACGGCAAAAGCCAATTTGCAGAATAGGGCCTGGAGTTTCCCTTCAATTGTGCTGTCTTTTTTCAGTGAAATTTCTCTGAAACGTGCAACTGGTGCAAAAGATGGAATTTTAAATGCAAATTCCATTCAGTGCAACTTAAATTTCCGTGATCTTTTGCATTAATCTTAAGGATATCATGCTAATGCTGACACTGCCCACAAATCAGGCAATTCCCCCAGGATAAAATTAATCATCTTTGGGTGTTTCCATAAATTGTACTTGTTAGTTGGCCTTCCAAGAGGCTGCAAAAATTTAAGCTGGATCTTTTGGACACAAGGACACTAATGGATATCTTTTTGAAGGGCTTTGAATGAAATTACCTTTAAAACTTAATAAGCTGACTACTGTACTTCAATCTAACTTGAAAATAATTTTTTTGTACATTTTTAAGTCATTTTCAGTGTTTTTGTTCACAGGCGCATGGATTTAAAATGTTTATATTTTGTGATAAATCCATTTTCAGTTGTATTAATCAAACTTTTCCAATTTTTACTTTTAAATATATCAAGGAATAATTTTTAAGCAAAATTTTTTTTAAGTACTTTAAAAAGTGCTGACTGATTTGCCTGATTCATAGAAGAATTTGGCCCAGATTTTAGCCACGATGGAAAATGATAGAAATGCCCAAAAATTTTAAGTCCCGCCTCCCTACACGGCACATCCCATTTTCATGGGGGGTTGATCGCATTTCATGCATGCGCAGTTTATAGAAAGCAACTGATCATTTTACCTGCACTGAATTCAGATTGGTAGCCCAGGGGTGCAAAACCTGATGTGTGCAGAGTAGACCTGGTAACACCAGGTCTGAACTTTGTGGATTAATTTGGATAGCCAGGGTGCTCCCTTAGGTAAGGTACCCCTTTGGATCTGGCTGCAGGACACCTTTGGTGGAGGTGAGATGCATTTTGCGGGAGGCCAGATGCCTTTGGACATAATAAAAGTAGGCATCAATGTGTGTAAAAAGTGCATAAACTCGTTGGGCAGAATTTTCTCACCGTCGGAGGTGGGGGGGAGAGTTGATAGGCAGATGCGTGCAGGCACACTTCCAATCAGCGCCCCGATTAAGGCCCGCCCAGCATGACATCCGAATGGAAGCACTATGCACTTCTTGTGCAGGCGGGGGTGCCTAAAATCGAGAGCACGCTCTTTCATGCGTGCGCACCAAAGAGCGCACTCATCTCCCTGAGGCTAAGTGCTGCCTCAGGGAGATAGGCTCCACTGTGTAAAAAAATTATTAAAAATAGAAAGAAAAAAATTCCCTTACATGTCCCCTCATGTGACAATGTCACATAAGTTGGGACATGTTCATAATTTCCAAAAAAAAACTTCATTAAAATTTTTCAAACCCTACATGAAACCTCATCCCACCGGTGGATGAGGTTTCATGTTTTTTCTACTTCCCGCCGGGGCTCCTGGCCTGCCCGCCAACCTTAAGATTGGACGGGCAGGTCCACTAATTACTCTAATTGATCTGTCAATGGCCTCGATTGGCCATTGACAGGTCAGCAGGCACGCAGCTGATTTTGCTGCGCCCCCGCCTTCCTGAAAATGTAAATGGGGCGCGGTGACGTCACGAGTTCCGTCCGACGTCACTGAGCGTCATTTGACGCGTTGGCCAGTGGGCCCCGCCCCCGCTCGCTGACGGTGAAATCCTGCCCATTAACTGTCAAACTCATTGCAACTGTCAACACACCTCTCAAAAGGACCAGTTAAAAGCACCTGTCAAAGGGAGCTGTCAAGCAATTTAAAAGTCCTGCCATTTAAAGCTTTGAAAAGAAAGTCTGCAGTGTTTAAAAAAAAAAATTTGCTTGCAATTTCACTCAGTCTGTTGACATAAGTTTCATATCTGGATTGGTGCTGCATGACTGATTTCACAACCATCCATTATCACAGTAGGTTGCTTGCCATTTCACCTTTTGATTGACAGCTACAGGTGATTCTAGACTCTTTGAAGTGGGCCTTTGAATTCCAATGCTTGTTGTTATAAGGGATTGTGCACTTGATTGAAATGTTTGTTGCTGAGGCCTTATGTAGTTGAAGGATTGTAAATATAGTAAATGTATTTTTAGGAGAGTGTTTTTTCCACTGTAGTGAAGTCTGCGATAGACTCTTAGGCCAGAAATTTCCAACACCCCTGCAGCAGGTTCCCCCACAGTGGGACTAGCAAGCCATTTAAATCTCCATTCACAATGGTGGGACCAGAAGACCCCGCTGTGTGAGGGGCTGGAAAATTTCAGCCTTAGAACATGATTTTATAGAACTTTATTTTATCTCTGCATGGGTCCTGAGGTCTGCCCATGGTGGATACTGGGTGAGTTGGCCTGGTAGGTGTAAGGGCAAATAATGGTGGGTGGGTGGGTTATGGGTTGGCATGAGTTGGCACTAAGTTGGCATAGGCTATAAAGGGGCATAGGAGGGCATGAGGGTCCATGGACAGTGGGTGTAGAGCATAAGGTGGCATGTGTTGGCGTGGATGGGGCCTGGGGAATGTGTATGGGGTGTGGTGAGGGCTGGAGGGATGTTTTATGTTTTATTCTTTTTCTCATTTTGGACATAGTGCTGGCGCTCTGAGGCCGACCTCCTCACCCAGCAGCCTCCTCAGCTTTTCCTGGATCGCCTGCCTCAACTTCTAATCTAGGCCACCTCTGTGCGGCCCACTTCCCCTGCCAAAAATCTGCTGTCCGGGTAGCCAGTTTTAAAGGTCGGGAATCGTCGAGCCAGGAACGCTCCTGTCTCTTTGCGCACCCAACGTAAAAATTCAGGCCTTTGTATTTGATGTGCAAATTACTTTATGTGGACACTTGGTAGGAGAGGGGGGTCACTTCTTGCAAAACAGGCACAATTTGTGCTGGAACTACCAATTGTACCCAATGTGGAAACACTGTCCCTGTATGTGCAAATTCATAATCTTTGTCTGCAGCATGTGACAAATGTTTTTAGTTGTTAAATGAATTAAGATCTTGCAGTGGACTAGCTCATTAGCTAATTCCGAAGGTATTAAGGTTGTAAGAGAATGGAATTAGATTCTGTTTGAATTGACGTTGGTATTTAAGGTTACTTTATACTTAAGCAGAATGCATGTAGGAGATGGGGAGACATAACCTGTATTATTAAGATAGACTTTCAGAGAAATGTGCAAAGGGCTAGTCAATTCGAACTAAGGATGAAGTTGCGAATACTGGGATGGGGGAGCCATCTTACATTAGAAGTACTTTTATATGTTGTAAATCAAATAATGCAACAGCCGGAGATTTCCTGATGCAAGAAATATTAAAACTGAAAAGAATCAAATCTTTGTCATCAGTCGGATGTATTAAGTTTATAAATTATTTTAAACTTTATTTGCCCTATTATTTATATAATGAACATTTTTAAATAGAGTTCTATTTTTTAATGGCTGCTTTAAGGAACTCATACTGGGCAACAAAAACATTTATAAACTTATGTTGGAGTTTGCACGGAAGTAACCCACATTTTCTGTTTCCTTGTTTATTTATGTTTTGCAGGGGACGTATCTTCGGTTGATGGAGACCGCACACTTCTTGATTTCTCTCAAAGGTAAAGACAAAATCTAGATCCTATCGAAAAGATAGGCAGGTTGGCAGAGGGGGTGGGGTTGCTCTGTTAGTAAGAAATGAAATTAAATCGATAGCAAGAAATGACGTAGGGTCAGATGATGTAGAATCTGTGTGGGTAGAGTTGAGGAACCGCAAAGGTAAAAAAACCATAATGGGAGTTATGTTCAGGCCTCCAAACAGTAGTCAGGATGTGGGGCACAAGATACACCAGGAGATAGAAAACGTGTGTAAGAAAGGCAAGGTTACAGTGATCATGGGGGATTTCAATATGCAGGTAGACTGGGAAAATCAGGTTAGTAGTGGATCCCAAGAAAAGGAATTTGTGGAATGTCTACGAGATGGCTTTTTGGAGCAGCTTGTGGTGGAGCCCACTAGGGAACATGCAATTCTAGATTTAGTGATGTGTAATGAGACAAATTTGATAAGGGAGCTTAAGGTGAAGGAACCCTTAGGAGAAAGTGACCATAATATGATAGAATTTACCCTGCAATTTGAGAGGAAAAAGCTGGAATCAGATGTAACGGTATTACAGTTGAATAAAAGCAACTACAGAGGCATGAGGGAGGAGCTGGCCAGAATTGACTGGGAGATGAGCCTAGCAGGAAAGACAGTGGAACAGCAATGGCAGGAGTTTCTGGGAGTAATTTGGGAGACACAGCAAAAATTCATCCCTAGGAAGAAGAAGCATACTAAAGGGAGGACGAGGCAACCATGGCTGACAAGGGAAGTCAGGGACAGCATAAAAGCTAAAGAGAAAACATACAATGCGGCAAAGAGCAGTGGGAAACCAGGGGATTGGGAAGCCTACAAAGACCAACAGAGGACAACTAAAGAAGAAATAAGGAGGGAAAAGACTAAATATGACGGTAAACTAGCCAGTAAAATAAAAGAAGATTGCGAGAGTTTTTTTAGATATATAAAGGGTAAGAGAGGCAAAAGTGGACATTGGGCCGCTGGAAAATGACGCTGGAGAAGTAGTAGTGGGGAACAAAGAAATGGCGGAGGAACTGAATAGGTACTTTGCGTCAGTGTTCACGGTGGAAGACACGAGTGACATCCCCAAAGTTCAAGAGAGTTGAGGGGCAGAGGTGAATGTGGTGGCCATTACCAAGGAGAAGGTGCTAGGAAAACTGTAAGGTCTGAAGGTGGATATATCACCTGGACCAGATGGATTACATCCCAGAGTTCTGAAGGAGATAGCTGAAGAGATAGTAGAGGCGTTAGTGGTGATCTTTCAGGAATCACTGGAGTCAGAAAGGGTCCCAGAGGACTGGAAAATTGCTAATGTAACCCCCCTGTTTAAGAAGGGAGTGAGGCAAAGACGGGAAATTACAGGCCGATTAGCCTGACCTCGGTCGTTGGTAAGATTTTAGAGTCTGTTATTAAGGATGAGATTTCAGAATACTTGGAAGTGCCTGGTAAAATAGGGCAAAGTCAGCATGGTTTCATCAAGGGGAGGTCATGCCTGACAAATCTGTTAGAATTCTTTGAGGAGGTAACAAGTAGGTTAGATAAAGGAGAGCCAATGGATGTTATCTACTTGGACTTCCAGAAGGCCTTTGACAAGGTGCCGCACAGGAGGCTGCTCAGTAAGATAAGAGCCCATGGTGTTAGAGGCAAGGTACTAGCATGGATAGGAGATTGGCTGTCTGGCAGGAGGCAGAGAGTGGGGATAAGGGGATCCTTCTCAGGAAGGCGGCCAGTAACTAGTGGAATTCCGCAGGGGTCAGTGTTGGAACCACAACTTTTTACTTTATACATTAATGATCTAGACGAAGGAACTGAGGGCATCCTGGTTCAGTTTGCAGCTGATACAAAGAAATGTGGAGGGACAGGCAGTATTGAGGAGGCGGGAAGGCCGCAGAAGGATTTGGACAGGTTAGGAGAATGGGCAAAGTGGCAGATGGAATACAACGTGGGCAAGTGTGAGGTCATGCACTTTGGTAGGAAGAATAGAAGCATAGACTATTTTCTAAATGGGGAGAGAGTTCAGAAATCTGGAGTGCGATGGGACTTGGGAGTCCTAGTCCAGGATTCTCTTAAGTTTAACCTGCAGGTTGAGTTGGTAGTTAGGAAGGCAAATGCAATGTTGGCATTTATTTCGAGAGGACTAGAATATAAAAGCAGGGATGTGCTGCTGAGGCTTTATAAGGCTCTGGTCAGACCACATTTAGAATATTGTGAGCAATTTTGGGCCCCATATCTCAGGAAGGATGTGCTGGCCCTGGAGAGGGTCCAGAGGAGGTTCACGAGAACGATCCCAGGAATGAAAGGCTTAACATATGAGGAACGTTTGAGGACTCTGGGTCTGTACTTGATGGAGTTTAGAAGGATGAGGGGGGGATCTGATTGAAACTTACAGAATACTGAAAGGTCTGGATAGAGTGGACGTGGGGAAGATGTTTCCATTAGTAGGAGAGACTAGGACCCGAGGGCACAGCCTCAGAGTAAAGGGAAGACCTTTTAGAACAGAGATGAGGAGAAACTTCTTTAGCCAGAGAGTGGTGAATCTATAGCCAGGTCATTGAGTGTATTTAAGACCGAGATAGATAGGTTCTTGATTGGTAAGGGGGTCAAAGTTTACAGGGAGAAGACGGGAGAATGGGGTTGAGAAACTTATCAGCCATGATTGAATGGCGGAGCAGAATCAATGGGCCGAATGGCCTAATTTCTGCTCCTATGTCTTATGGTCTTATACAAAGCTTTCACAAAGCATGATTCGATGTTCTCCATTCAGTTTATCTCATCCCAATTTGACGTGTTATCCAGCTATTAAATCGAGGTTAATCTGTACTATTCACTGTAAGCTACCCCTGTTTAAAAAGGGCCTGATGTGCTGATCATGTCCTATGAGTTATTTTGAGACTTTAAAGGGAGAAAGTATCATCTCCAATCTTTTGAAATTTCAAATATTATTAATATTGCATTTGTCCTGGATGATTGATTTTAGTGCACAGCAGGCTGATTTAATGACAAGGTGAGACTTGACTGTCATCATTTGTATTGTTTTAGTTGTAATCCTTCTAAGGTACTAATGGCTTGGCAAATGTTATCTGGTTTTACTACAAAAGCAAGTCCTATTTATAAAGGAGCCCAAATATTTCATTTTTGGCATTGAAATATTTCAAGTCTTCAGTCCTTTCAGTTTAATAGTGAGCCTGTTGTATTAATTCTGCCTTTTTGGGAAAATGGTGTTGTATTAGGCTGCCACCTCTGCTGGCAAAACTCCAAAACCGCAGGCATAATATTACTTTTGGATGTAGACAAAGAATATGACAGAGCCATTTACACAAACCTACTAATATCATCAATTTTTACCAATTTGATTAAAGCCAGGCACAAGAAATCCATGTAAAAGCTGCAGTTTGTTAACTCATTATACCAATCTTATTTATCTGCAAATTTCTAAATTAGCTATAGATTCCAATTTTGTTGACAACACAGGGACTAAATCACCCTATGTTGCATTGGTGATGCAGTGATTTGGTCATAGAAATATCCAGAACTTTTATCGATGGAGGCAGAAAATCCCGGCCTATCGTAGTGGGATCCGGACCAGGCAGGGGTGCAAAATCCCGCCCATAGACTCTTTGTAAATGGTAACAATGTTGGCAATAGATTCGCTGTGTTCAGCAGTTAACAGATGTACCTTAGCATTAAACATCCCTTACTTGTGATGGAGAGGGCATCACATCAGACCTTCACACAGTTTGGACATGTCTTGCATTTATCACAAAGGAAGGACAGCACGTATCCCGTTAAGTTGTTTTGTAAAATCCAGTTATGGTCAAACTAGGTTTGGTTGTAGTAATTTTTAAAGCTTTTTTTGTTCTTGGGTTTCTGCATCCTGCGGGTGGAATCGTCCCAGGTTTTCACTAAGTGCAGTAGCGGGTGGGTAAAAGGACTTTTTACCCACTGGCCACAATGGCGGCATTTCACACCATAGCATCCCAATCCCACCTCATTAATAATGCATTCCCAGAAACTCTCCAGCAGGTGGCCTCTGACTTGCCCGTCGCACCATTACCTTGCAGCTTCCTCAGGCAAGGCACCATATTTAAACTGCAGTTACACGCACATTTCTCAGTGCTTGCAGCCCAAGAAGGCACCGGTGAAGACATGGTCCCAAAAACGAAGAAGAGTGCAGCCCTCCTGATTCAGTGACACATGCCTGGGATGCCTCCTGGACACCATGGAAGCCTGTCGTGGCGTTCTCTACTCCTGCTCTGGCCGCAGGAGGCCCATCAGTCTCACCACTCCAGCTTGGGAGGTGGTGGCAGAGGTGGTCAGTGCCATTGCTGCACAAAAGAGGTCGGCCATCCAGTGCAGAAAACGAATGAATGATCTCATCCGTGCTGCTAGGGTAATTACTCTAAACTCTCACACTCACAAGGCCATCACACGTTCACTGGCATCTCATTCACTGCCAACTCAAAGGTCATCACCACTCACTCTCTCTCTCATATACACCCTCACACCATCTGGCCTCATCTCTGGAGACTGCCTCTTCAGCCCTCACCCTGGGATCCCCCTTTCCCCAGTATAACCCTCGCCCTGAGGCCACTTCACCCCTTTTCCAAGCAAGCCCTAGCGCTGCAGCTGTTGAAAAGCCACCCCCTCTTTAAAGCTGGTCTGGTAGGTAGAGACCTGCCCGTAAGCCCCTCTAAAAATTATGTGCTGCTGTCTGCAAAGCCTGGTGTTGATGACCATGACTGCTGCCCAAAGTAAGGTAGGCAAACATCCCAAGCAAAGTGCAGCTTGCCAGGTGCATATCGCTTATGTACAGTTGTGAAACGCGTCAGCGTGCCCAGATGATCCAGCGTGAGGGGACTGATTCCAGCAAGCAGGGCTTATAATGAGATGCTAAAGTATCAAAATTAGGTTCCCAACGTGTGGCAGCGGGAAAAGCGGCCCTCTGTTGATGGGGAGAGTGGACGATCGCAAACTGGTTTCACAGTGGCCTTCATTTCAGGAAAGATCATTTTAGGTTTGACGTTTCTAACTTTAACATGTTAGATGCATCGTCAGCATCTTAAAGTAATCATCCTGTGTTTTAATGATGAATTGATTATTTAATACTGCAGCAGAGAACTTTGCTCCAAGCACGTTGCATTATTTCTATGATGATGATTAATACAGCTAATGCAAGATACATTACTTTCTAAACCTCATCGTAGTGTTTATATTTTTACATATATGAATGTCACTTTATAATAAAAGATAGGCCTCTTGATAGTAAGTTTTTTTTGTAAAGGGAGAAGTCATGCCAAAGGAATTCCATGCTTGAACTATAAATTTAACATTTCCCCACAAATGTAAAAATTCATTGGCTGTGTAGCTGACTGTGGATGAGAGAGAAAATCTAAATTGTGAAAGTGGGTTAGGACCTGTGGTGCTTATTGTAAGAGGCCCAGAGAGCAGATTCTAATGAAACTTTTCGCTAAACATTTTCAGGAGTTTAAATTCAACAGATACAAATAATCACAATTAGTGGAGAAGATCCAATGATATTGACAGCTACTTTTAAAGCCTTTACGCTGCTTGTCTGTAATGTTTCCCTGTTTGCAGGATACGTTTTTGCAGGATGCTGTTATGCAGGCCTTTTGGAAACTTCTGGTTCTAGTATGGCCCTTGAGCTCACTAAAGCCAAGTAGTGTAAAACTTCCCCCATATCCCACCAAGCATTTATCTCACATCGCTTTGATTCAACTACACTCTGGTAGGAAGCCACCTTTTTGAAAGCTTGAATGGCTATATGAAATCTTTTTAATGTTGCAGGGCAATGACATTGCCACTTATGGCCTTGTACTCTAAAAAAATTAACTGCCTCAGGAGCAGTGGTCTGCATAGGCATTGCTACAGTGCCAAGTAAGTCCAAGTGACTCTCACTTCTGATTCAGTTCGATGTTGAGAAAGTGCATTGCCTAAGGTGTGTCTTTTGGATAAGACATTAACCAATTTAGACAGACACAAAAGACTCCAGAAACACATTTTAAGAAAGAGAGGAATCTTCTCCCAGCTCCCTGGACAATACTTATCCTTCACCCAACATCATCCTAAAAAGAGATTAGCTGGTAATTTATCTCATTGCTGTCAATCAGCAAACAATGGCTGGAGAGAGATAAGGTAATGATTTACAGATTTACATAATGATATTTGTGTCATGAGAGGTGTGATTTGCAATGTATTTCCCCTCCTACAGTGTTTTAAAAGGACGGAAAATTGCAATCCATGGCAAAATATAATGTAGGGGTACTTTTAAATTTAAAATTCCGCTGTACTGCTATTATGACTAGTTTGGGATAGATGCTGTTCCAGCAACTTTGATTAAATGGAACAGCCAAGTAAGGCTAAGAACTGTACACTAATCCTAATGCATTTATTAATCTCATGCCGCTGTTCTTAACATAACAGATCCTCTGAATGCTGAACAGTAGAGTTCTTAAAGCAATAGAAATGATTCTGTATTCTTCATTCGTTGATGCATTGATGAACAGAAGCAGAACTTAAAATTGTGTGAAACATTGATAAAAGTGGCTTGGTAATCTTACTATGGGAAGATGGAGGTCCATTGATGTGTGGATGAGCTGCTTAATATATTCTAATGTTTTGAAAGTTACTGCTGTTGCTAAAGCTGTTTTGTCAAAAATTCAGTTCTTCTACTTTACTTTGCATAGGATAAAGCCAAAAATGGGCCTAGTATTTTTTTGGGGGGAGCAGGGTTTTTCTGTGCTTTAGGCAACTGTAAGAATAGTGCATGATTTCTTTCCTTGCAATCTGTCTGCATAAGTGCCTTGGACTTACCGAGGCTTCTGGCTTGCACTTACTGCAAGCATGCTATCCAAATTTAGTCCCATCTACCGAGAGTCTCTTTTTTCCTTCTCTTTGGCTAGTCCTCACAGCCTGCAATATGAAGTTCTCCACCTTCGAAAGCAGCTAGAAAATGAGCGCAAACAGCTGCACAAGCAGCTGAATGAACTTCTGCGTGAGAATCAAGCCTTGTCACAGGCAACTAAAGAACAACATGAGCAGTAAGTTTATACTCTATGTTGATATGGGCTAAGATAGGCGTCCTTTAGTGATTTACTTCTGAAGAAATTCATGAAGACACAAATATCTTTGTTACAAAGTTACTATTGAATGTTTTGCTTGGACGAATGCTCTGGCAGTATAGATATGGTAGTTACAAACTTTGCGTTAAACTCTAATGCAGGCACTGCCAATGCATCTGTATAGATTAAGGCCTAACTTGTCTGTGCGGTACAGCTACTTTGCTCATTAAATATTAAGGGAGTCCAGAGTTTTGTATTCCAAACACAAAAGTAAGGGTTGTAATCCAAACTGCAACGGTCATTCAAACTCCAGTATCATCAATGCACTTTGACTTTAAACTGAAGTTATAAACATAACAAGTTAGACATTGGCACTAGCAGCCTGGAGACTGATTGGTGTTGCAGTAGGTTGTTTTTGGATTGTGCCACTTTTGCCTGGTTTATTGAGGGAGGTTTTGTAGTGGAATTAGCATAGAACCTTCTGCTTTCATATTTAGCCAGAGGTTTTGTGAGGGGACTGTGTTCCAGGTAATGATTCCATGGGGAGAATTTTCTCCCTGTTGGGTGGGCCGGACAGGAGCGGGCGCGGGCGGGCATGAAGCCGATTGCCGCCTGCGATCGGCTGTGCGCCGCCAGTTTACGTGAGCGGGCCAATTAAATGCCTGGAAGCGCTCAGTGCTACCTGTGCAGGCCAGGGGAGGAAGGAAAGTCAGGGCCTGCGCTCTTTCACATGTGCGCACGAAAGAGAGCAGAAATCTCACTGAGGCACAGAGCTGAAAGTTTCAAATAAAGAAAGAATAAAATTATTTAGACATGTTCCCTTATGTGACAGTGTCACATGACTTGGGACATGTTTATGAATTGTGTGAAAAATATTTATTAATTTTTTAAAATCTTCATGAAACCTCAACTCGCCCGTGGATGAGGTTTCATGCAAAACGCGAAGGCCTCTTGGGCTCTTCGCCTGCCCACCAACCTTAAGGTTGGACAGGCAGTGTTGAGAATTAGTTTAATTGGTTTACTTAATGGCCTTAACAGGCCTTTGACAGTTTGGCGGGCGTGCAGCTGCCTCTGGCGCACGCCTGCCAAACCAAAGGTCGGAATGACGCGGGGTGACATCAGGACACACGGCTGACATCACCAAGTGTCATTTTACACATCGACATAAATTCAGCTGATGGGGGAGAATTTAATATATACCAACTGAAGTTTAGGAGGCAAGATTTCCATGGCCTTAACATATCCATTGGAATTCTGCTGAACAATATGCTAAAATTTTGACAGTGTCCTTTTTAAAGTAAGCGAGATCCTGGCAATGAATGTCTTGTGTAACATTTGGTAATAATCATCCGGATTTTTTGAAGATTCTTGTCAGGATAAAATTGAAGTGTTCCCTGTTGGGGGGCCCTCTACAGAGGTGTCCTCCCGCTTTCCATCGGGGACCTGGGGTGGAGGGTGTTGCAGGCAGCAGTCCCCTACAACCGCAGGATGTGTCGGTTCACGGACTCCCAAGAGACCTGTGCTTTTTGCAGCCTTCTGGAGCCCATGGACCACGTTTACATAGGGTGTGGTCGGCTGCACTCCCTTTTCAGTTATTTAAAGAACCTTTTATTGATGTTTTGTTTGCACTTCAGTCCCACGCTCCTGATCTACGGACACCTAGTGCGGAGGGGGGCCGGGAGGGAGGAGGACCTCCTCGTGAACCTGCTCCTGGGCCTGGCCAAGTTGGTCAAGGCAGCGGGCGATTGAGGGGGTCGTCCAACCCGACTGTCTGCCCCTCTTCCGCGGCTACATTCGCGGCCGGGAGAGGGAGCAGGCGGTGTCTGCCAGCACCGCCGAGGCCTTCTGTGTCCGGTGGGCACCGCGGGGACTGGGATGCTTTATCACCCCCTTTAATCACATTTTGTTTTGATGTTTGTAAGATTCCTTTAAATTTTGTCTTTGGTTTTGCAGTTCCCTAATTTAGAAACTCATGGGGGAGAATTAACGCCGATGCGTAAAATGACACTCGGTGTTGCCGGCCGTGCGTCCTGACATCACTATGCGTCATTCCAATCTTTTGTTTGGCAGGGGCACACCAGAGGCAGCTGCACACCCGCCAAACTGTCAAAGGCCTGTTAAGACCATTAATCCCTTTAATTTATTTTGTCCCTCGTTTTGTTAATTTAGTTTATTTGGTGGACTCTAAAAGAGTTAAAATTGAAGTGTTGCAGTCCTTTAATTTGTTGCTCACTCAGCATATTTCCTTTCTTCATTGTACAGAAGGGAGACATTTAAATCTAAGTTACAGCAAAATTAAAACTATAATGCAAAGTATTTAATCTGACTTGTTTTTTTGCAGACTTTCAAAAGAGGTACAGGAAAAGAACAAAATAATTTATTGTCTGCAGCAACAGTTAAGTCATCAATCATATGTGCCATCCACCAGCCAAGTCTCTTCAGATTCTGAGATGTCTGATGGAAACTCTATTAGTTCACCTGAAAGTCGATCAACTACATCTGAACCTCCATTCACTGGTGAAAATAAAAGTAAGAGCCGTAACAGTAGACAGCGAAGTTTTCAAAGGAGACTGTCACACAGGTCACCAGGTAAGATGCATTCCAACTGAGAAGTGTGAAGTTTTAAAGTTTGAGCAAACTTGAAACATTCCTTGAAAGATTTTCTTACATCATTTATTTTTACACACCATTTTTCATGGCCTCAGGACATCCCAAAGCACTTCACAACTATTAAAAATAATTTTGAAGTTAATGACTTTGTGATGAAGGCAAGATGGTACCAGTTTGCACACAGCAAAGTGCCAGAAACAGTAATGACATAAGTAATCACTTTGTTATAGTGACAGTGGTTGAAGAATTGTTTTTCTGTTCTGATAATGAATGAGGGGCAGGATTTTCCTGTTGGGGAACACCCCGCTCTCCGACACATAAAATGTGGGGTGGAACTCCCGACGTCACCGCGCCCCATTTAAATTTTCAGGTAGGCGGGGGCGCAGCAAAATCAGCTGTGCGCCCGCCAACCTGTCAGTGGCCAATTGAGGCCACTGACAGAGTCATTGAAGTAATTAGTGGACCTGTCCATCCAACCTTAATGTCACGTGGCGGCACGCCCCGGATCAGGGGTGCTGATCAGAGGCGTGCTTCTTGCATACCCGCTGTTCAAAGTCCTCCCCCCCGCCCCTCCCAACGGGGGAAAATCCTGCCCAAGATAACTATCTATCTCATCAGCTTCTTTGTAAGCAAGCCTATCCTTTGTCTCTTTTCACCTCTTATCTATGCTTTTAAGATTTCAAAATTTCCTACTTTCCAAGGTACTTTGTTCAATTTTTTCTTGCACACTACATAACATCCTGATTCCCATATCACCCTTGAACTTTGTGTGTTTAATTGCTTGTGTTTTCATTTTTGAAGAATATGAAAAAGACTACTTGGTATTATAGCTTGTGATTGCTTTGATGTATAATGGCACTAAGCGTAATACCGTATATGGAATTGTATGATCAACCTGATGTCTGTCAGATTCACCCTTTTTTTTGCTTTATCTTTCTCTCTCCCTTTCATTATCCAGGGAGCTCTGGCCTTGGTTGCCCTACCTTTCCCTCTTGTGGGAATATACCTGAACTGTACAGTAAAATTGGCCTTCTTCCAATCAAGTATCTTTACTCTAAATAGTTCCTTGTCCTTTTCCACAGCTAACTTAAACCCTATGATACTATTATCAATGTTCCCCTACTGACACTTTCTTTATCCACTTGACCCTGATCCTTGTAGGGCTTGAAGGATTCTGATGAAGAAAATTCCCCTGAGCACATCTCACAAACCCTTTCCATCACCACCACCCCGAACCCACCAGCTTTATTACCCTAGTCTGCATTACGATAATAATAGGTCCCACCGTTATCAGTACTGCATATCTTTGCATCTCTCTGTAATTTCTCTGCAAATTTGTACTTCTGTATCTTTCCTACTAGTTGAAGGGAAAGCTTTTCAATAGAAAATACTGCTTTCTTTTGACATTGATAAAGTAACTATAATGTATTATTCTGAAAGCCTTCAATTGACTTGTAAAACAAGTCCTGAAAGTTCAGCTGGGGTTGTTCTTTTTTCATCCAGCTTTAAGAGCTACATAATTTATAGTCAATTAATCTGTAAGTGATACTGTTCATGTGTAAACAAAGGATAGTATGATTGAAATTCTTTGGCAATGCCACATAAGAGAATTCAGAAGAACCCCAGCATTTGCAGTTGGACCTCTTGATTTGTGTCATTTAGAAGTAAAATACTTCCAAATGTCAACCTTTTGAAGCTAGCCTATTTATTATAGCTTAAAGGAGCAAAGTTCCTTTAAGTTAAAGTAACTATCAAAGTACAAAATCAGCCACTGATATTTGTTACAGAAACATGATCAGAAAATGAATTGTGAAGAGTTAAAACCAATTAGAGTTATGCGTAGTGGTGTCATACGTGGGAAATGGAGGAAATTTGTTAGAGCTGCTAAGCAGGAATGTAAAGGTACAGTGATGTGCACTAGTAAGAAAAGTGCTGCAACCACTCAATTATTTTCTTACGTTGGAAGTATAAGTTTAATTGTTTTGTAAGTATTTTAAACGCTAATAAATTGGAGTTTTTGTATGAGATGCTCCCTTAATCAACATGAGATTTTGTAAGTCAGTTGCTGTAAGCAGATGTTATGTCATCCTAAAGGTGAGTTTGTAGAAACTTTGAAAACTGTAGTTTGACCAATTTTTAATTTGAACAAAATTCCTCACAGTTTTTCCAGAGGCATTATTTTGTTCCAATAGATTTGCTAATTTCACGGTAATCTTTTGTAAGTGATAATCTGACCTTTAAATTCTGAAAGAGACATTTCAAAATTTCTCTCAAATATAAATGGTGATGTTTAATCCGCCAAACTGTCCTGTGAACATTCGTTTCAGAATGCTGTACTGTAGTTCAATATTGTTCCATTAGTGAAAACTAAAACTGAGATGTTACTTTATTTATTTAGCATGAGTGTGAAGTGTGCAGCTACAGTGTTACCAATGGTTACTTTGCTTTGTATTCATTTGGTTCCATTCTCTAGACCCAGTGCGAATATTGCATATTTGGACCTCTACATATAAATGTTTAAAATGCAGTGTGGAATATGCCAAGATTTTATTGTAAAACTTTTAATGTCATACTTCACAAGATGTTCTCAATTACCAACTTTTTTTTTAGGTCTCCCAGCAACGAATGCAAGCACAAATTTGCAGAATGATCCACAGAATAAAGAAGCAAGCCTGACATCTGGACTTTCTACTCCGGATGGAAAGACACAACTTCAAGGTTTGCATTTATTTATGTTCTGGATACCTGGGGCAGGATTTTTACTTTGTTGGGTGGGCACAGCGGGCAGGCCCAGGAGCAGCCGACCACCACCCGCGATCGGGCCCTGACATCAGTTTCACGCTGGCTGGCCAATTAATGGCATTAAACGCGCACCACAATGCTGAGCGCTGCCTCAGGGAGCTGAAGATTTTTACAAGCCAAAAATAAAGACCTTACAAACGTTTAAAACGTGTCCCCTCATGTGACTCTGTCACATGAGCAGGGACATGTTATAAATTACATTTCAACATTTTTTTTTTTAAATTCCTGTTGGAAACCTCATCCCATCCATGGATGAAGTTTCATAAAAAAAATCCAAAGGCCGCCTGGCCAATTTGTCTGCCCGCCAACCGTAAGGTTGGATGGGCAGCGAAGAATTGAATTGAATTAATACTTTGATGGCCTTAATAGGCCTGTTAAATGTCAGCGGGCGCGTTGCTGACTCCCGCGTGCACCCACCGACCAATGCTCGCCTGACGTCATCACCTGTCAGTTTATGCTCGAGTGGGTCGGGCACGCACAGGGGAGTCAGCAGAACTCAGCAGAAAATACAGCCCTTTAGCTTTTAAAGTTTAAATGGTATTAAACTTTAATAAGTTTAAATTAAACTGGTATTAGATACTGGCATTAAAAAGGGATTGTAAAATTTGAATATAAATTTCAAAACTTCTTTTGCTCTTCCATTTCCCCCTTCGCATCCATCAGGAAAGTCACAAGCATTTTATTTCCTTCCTGGATGATGATGATGAGACCATTGGCTACCCTTCAATCATTTAATCGTCAGTCTGCTTCAAGTTACATTACAGCCTTTCAATACCATTGCATTTACATTGAACTTGGGATCAGACTGCCCAGTACCATTTTCAGTTACATTCTGACCCAGTTAGTATAGAGAACTATAAACAGCCAACTAATTAATTTTTAGCTGTCTTTGTGCTTTCAGAGTATGTGTGAGT